>NW_026020274.1:3704605-4172592 GCF_900185275.1 Solanum verrucosum
GGGGGTGCTCCCGGGTCGTGACACTTCAGGAGGCTATTGACAGACCTCGCTTAGAAGATCAGTGACCGTTTCGAACTCAAGGGTGAGCCAGTTCTTCCGGGCTGCCATGAGTTCTCTTTCTATTTATGTCCATATTTCGGACTTATACTAGTTCTTTAGATTTCTTATGTTAGTTTGGGGTTGTACCCCTTCTTGTTTAGACTTATGGTTGAACCTTAGATGTTTTGGTACATTGATTTTCAGGTTGTGGGTGTTATTTTCGCAATGTTAGTTTTGGTTGTTAGTCTTTTGTTGGAGTTTATGGGAACTCCCTATCTTTTCCTTTTCATTTAAACTTACTTTAGTATTTTGATTAATTTGGTTAGCTAATTAGTATGAATGGTTCTCCCACTGGGGTTAGTGTGGGTGCCAATCACGATGGTCTGGGTCGTGAAAAAGTTGGTATCAGAGCCCAGGTTCATTGATCTCGATGTACCAAAACGAGTCTAGTAGAGTCTTGCGGAACGGTATAAAGACGTTTGTACTTTTCTTCGAGAGGCTATAGGATTTTAGGAAATCTCTTTGTTTTCTCTTGTCTCCTTTCGTGCTATAACTTGATTCCAATTGGTATCTGGCGATTTAAAGTGGTATCTAACCTTCTTTACTCTTCTGTCAGCAAATGGTTAACACTAGGTTCAATGGCGTCAGGTCCATAGCTCCCGTCAATGCTCCAGCTAAGAAATTTGCAGCGAGAAGTCGCGATCGAGGCAGGGGTAGAGGCCGAGGAAGGGTGGCTCCTAATAGGGATGGAGCAACGATTGAAAATGCTCCCAGGAATGAGGCTCTTCTTGCGCATCATGAGGAGGTAGAAAAGAATATCGAGGTTGAGAATGAGGAGAATGTTGGACAAGAGGAAGAGGCGTAGGCTGAGACTAATGTATTCCTCTCAAAGACCCAGTGTTAGCTCAACAGATCATGTCGTTCTTAAAAGGATTGGTTGGTCCTGGAGTGTTTCCCTCTGTTCAAGCCACTCAAGCTCCCGTCAATCCCCTTATTGCTATCACTGTCCCCAAGGTGGGTGGAAATGTATGTAATAATTCTTTCTTCCGTCATTTGTTGGGTCCTGTTATGACTGGTAATGAGCATGAGATGTTAACCAAGTTCTTGAAGTTGAAACCGCCTGTGTTCCATGGTTATGAGAGTGAGAATGCATATGAGTTTATCCTAGATTGCAATGAGAGACTTCAGAAGTTGGGAATTATTCATCAACATAGGGTTGAGTTTGTGGTTTTTCTGCTTCAAGGTGAGGCTAAGCAGTGGTGGAGAGTTTATGTGGAATGCAGATCTTCAGTTTTACCCCCACTTACTTGACCCAGTTTCATGCTCTATTTTTAGAAAAGTATGTGCCTCGGAATTTGAGGGATCGTAAGAAGGATGAGTCAATGGCTTTGGAGCAAGGTGGTATGTATGTGGCTGCTTATGAGGCCAAGTTGCATGCCTTATCTAGATATGCTACTCAATTGGTGACTATTGAGGAGGAGAAGATCCGTTTATTTATTAAGGGACTGAAATCTGATTTGCAGGTATTATCTGTTCATATAACCTCTGCAAGAAAAAGCTTCAATGAGGTAACAGATTTTGTTAAGACGGTAGTGGGGTGAGGCGAGACGGTCAGGCTAAGGTATTGGCTAAGAAAACCAAAATTCAGGCAACTTTCAGGGATCTTACTCCAGAGGTTCAGGGAGGCCAACACTTACAGCCCGACCAATTCAGTCTGTTATGCTCGCCTCTACAAGTAATTACTCCGGTAACTCAACCTCATAATTTGATTCAGGATAGCCAGGGAGTTGTGCATTTGGTGGGCAGCAGGCCATCTTTTGATCGTACATGTTACAACTGTGGAGAACCTGGGAATATGAGGAGAGATTGTCCCCACTCACGTGTGATGAATTCCGTGCAGCAGTAGTCTAGAGCAGTGGTACCCGCGGGAAATGGAAATAATGGTCGAGGGCGTCCACAAGATGGGCGAGGAGGAAATCAGTGAGGCCGCGGAGGTAGGGGAAATGGTAACGCAGGCAGGGGTACAGTGCAACCAGACAGGGAAGTCTCCCATCACGATGATATGGATCAGTGTTATGCCTTTCCGGGCAAGATCGAGGCAGAGGCGTCTGACGCAGTGATTCAAATGTATCATTCTTGTCTGTGACTGAATGACTAATGTGTTATTTGATCCGGGTTCTACTTATTCTTATGTGTCAGTGTGATTGCCTTTGAATTTGATATGAATTGTGATATACTTGATGCCCCCATCCATGTTTCTACCCAAGTTGGAGAGTTTGTCATAGTCACCCATGTCAATCGTGTTTGTCCTATTTTTGTTTATGGGTTTCTAGACTTGGGTCGATTTGGTGATTTTAGATATGACTGACTTTGATATAATCTTAGGCATGACTTGGTTGTCTCCCTATTACATTGTGCTTAATTATAATACTAAGTCTGTAACTCTAGAAATTCCGGGAAGGGAAAAATTAGAGTGGGAAGGGGTGTACAAGCCTAAGCAAACTAAGATAATATCCTCCATCCGGGCTAGAAAAGTGGTAGGGCAGGGTTGTTTGGCTTATTTGGCTCATATTCGAGATGTTGAGGTTGAGTCTCCATCTATTGAGTCTATCTTGTGGTGTCAGAATTTAGAGAAGTGTTTCCTACTGATTTGCCTGGTATGCCTCCGGATAGAGATATAGATTTCTACATTGATTTAGAACCTGGTACTCGTCCCATTTTCATCTTTTCCTAACGCATGACTCCGACAAAATTAAGAGAGCGTAAGGCTCAAATCCAAGAACTTCTTCATAAAGGATTTATTCGTCTTAGAGCTTCCCCATGGGGTGCTACAATTTTGTTTGTTAAGAAAAAGATTCTATTATGGGAATGTGTATAGATTATCGACAATTGAATAGGGTCACCATTCAAAACAAGTACCCATTACCTCGAATAAATGATCTTTTTGACCAATTTCAAGGTGCATCAATTTTCTCTAAGATTGATCTAAGGTCTAGTTACCATCAGTATAGATTAAGCCTGAGGATGTGCCCAAGACGGCGTTTAGAACCCGTTATGGGCACTATGAGTTTCTAGTTATGTATTTTGGTTTGACTAATGCGCCTGCAGCTTTCATGAGTTTGACGAATGGGTGTTCAAAACCGTTCTTGATTCATTTGTTATAGTATTTATTGATGATATTTTGGTCTATTCGATAAGTGAGGAAGAGCATGCCGACCATCTTCGTATTGTTTTGGGTGTTCTTGGGAAATAAAGGTTGTATGCAAAATTTTCTATGTACGAATTTTGGTTGACTTCGGTTGCATGTTTGGGGCATGTAGTTTCAAAAGAAGGGACAATGGTAGATCTCCAAAAGATTGAGGTGGTTAAAAATTGGGTTCGACCTAGCTCTATGACGGAAGCTCAGAGTTTTGTGGGGCTTGCTAGCTATTATCATCGATTTGTGAAAAATTTTGCTTTTATTGCCACTCACTTGACTAATTTGACCAAAAAAGAGATACCATTTGAATAGACCGAAATGTGAGGAGAGCTTCCAAAAGCTCAAGACTCTTTTGACCACCGCACCCATTCTAGCATTACCGGTTGAAGGTAAGGATTTTATTGTTTATTGTGATGCTTCACATTCTGGTTTGGGTGCTGTGTTGATGCAGGATAAGAGTGTTATAGCTTATGCATCACATCAATTGAAGGTGTATGAGAGGAATTACCCAACACATGATTTAGAGTTGGCAGCGGTAGTGTTCGCTCTTAAGATCTGGCGGCATTATCTCTATGGTGTTAAGTGTGAGGTGTTTACTAATCATCCTAGTTTGCAACATGTGTTCACTCAAAAGGATTTGAACTTGAGACAACGAAGGTAGATGGAGTTACTCAAGAATTATGACGTGACCATCCAATACCATCCAGGTAAGGCTAATGTAATGGCAGACGCTTTGAGTCGAAAAACTGTGAGTATGGGTAGTCAAGCTTGCTTGAGTGTAACCAAGCGACCTTTGGCTAAGGAAATTCAGACCTTGGAGTCTAAGTTCATGCTATTGGGCATCTCAGAAAAAGCGGGGTGTTAGCTAGCATTGAAGTTAGGGTCACGTTTATTGAAGAAATTACGGCCAAACAATTTGAGGATGAAAATTTGAATGAACTTAAGAAGAAGACTGCGATTAGTAAGGCACATGAGACCACTCTTGATGCAAAAGGTGTGCTCAGTTTTAAAGCAAGGATTTGTGATCCTCGAGTTGATGACTTGGCTGACAGAATCTCATGGTTCGCGATATTCCATTCATCGGAGTGTGACCGAGATGTACCGAGATTTGAAGTAAATTTATTGGTGGCCGGGCATGAAGAAAGACAAAGCGGAGTTTGTGGCTAAGTGTCAAAATTGCCAACAAGTAAAGTATGAACACCAAAGGCCTGCAGGTTTGATTCAGAGAATGCCAATTCCAGAATGGAAGTGGGAAAGGATAGCCATGGATTTTTTGGTAGGTCTTCCCAAGACTTTGGGGAAGTTTGATTTTATTTGGGTAGTGGTTGACAGATTGACTAAGTCAGACCATTTTATTTCGGTCAGAATAATTATAATGCTGAACAATAGGCTAGGTTTATGTGAAAGATATTGTGAGGTTGCATGGGGTGCCCCTTTCTATCATCTCAGACCGTGGTACACAGTTTATCTCCAAGTTTTGGAGGAAATTACATGATGAATTGGGCACACAACTCACTTTTAGTACCGCTTTTCATCCTCAGACGGACGGGCGGGAAGAGAGGACTATTCAAGTGTTAGAAGACATGTTGAGGACATGTGTGATTGATTTTGGAGGGCATTTGGATAAGTTCTTACCTTTGTGTGAGTTCTCCTATAATAATAGTTATCACCCAGCATTGATATGACACCATTTGAGGCACTTTATGGGAGGGGATGTAGATCACCCATAGAATGGTTCGAGACTGGAGATGTGAAACCTTTGGGGGTTGATTTAGTGAAGGATGCTCAAGATAAGGTGAGGAGTATTCAAGCTAAGCTTTTAGCAGCCCATAGTAGGCAGAAGAAGTATGGAGACCATAAGGTAAGAGACATGACATTTCAGACTGGTGAGAATGTTCTTCTTAAGGTATCACTAGGGGTGTGTATCGGTCGGTTCGGTTTTAAGTATTATCGGTTTTTGGTTTTTGAATATGCTAAACCGATAAGCAAACCAATAGGATATTTGTTATCGGTTTTAGGTCCTTTAACGGTTCAATTTTCGATTTGATCAATAAGAAAATGATTTCAAAACAAATATATGACTTATCCAATAATTTGATGTGATACACATACATCAAATAATCATCACAAATGGGACAACAAGGACCAATATGTTGTATTTTGGTCATCACAACAAAGTCTTGGTCAATTTTTTATCACCATAATATATAAAACAAGGTCCCCTTTATGCAATAAAGAGAATCAAATAAAACCAAGTCATAGATCAAAGTCAAAACAGTAGCAAATGAGGCCATGCTTATGGTAAATCATATATAAAGAAAAGACCCAACTAAATGAAGTTCTTACTTTATTATTTTTAAAAAAAAAAACACAATCTGAATTTTGTTAATCAAATTGCACATATTTACAATCGTGTAAAAGTTAATATTAGTCAATTATAAACTAACTAAAGTAAATAAGTAATATTAAAAAGTAGAACCTAAAGGTTAAATAACTAAAAGTAGGAGGAGAGTTAACTGTTAAGTAGTGTTAATTATTGCGTAGGGTTTTTTATATTTTTAGTCTAATGTACTACTAATTATACTAATATTTTTTGTTTAATATAATATATATTTGTATAACTAAAAATTAAAATAGTAAATAATTATATTCTTATTGGGTTATTGGTTAACCCAATAACACAATATGAAAAACCAATAAGGAACTGATAACCCAATAATTTTTTTTTGTAAAACCATTAAATAACCGTTAACCCAATAACTATAAATCAATAACACTTTTATCGATTCGGTTTATCGGTCGGTTCGATTTTTGCACACCCTTAGGTATCACCCATGAAAACGGTGAAAGAGATTTGGCAAGAAGGGTAAAGCTAAGTCCGCGATACATTGGTCCCTTTGAGGTTATTTAGATTGACTTTACCTCCTAACCTATCGGGAGTTCATCCGATATTTCATGTGTCAATGTTGAAGAGATATCATGGTGATGGGGATTACAACATCAAATGGGACTCAATTGTGTTAGCCAAAGACCTCCAATATGAGAAGGAACCGATTGCAATTCATGATCGTGATGTGCGTAGCTGAGGACCAAGGAGATTAAGTCCGTAAAAGTTCAATGGAAGCATCGTCCAGTTGAGGAAGCTACTTGGGAAACCGAGAAGGACATGCGAGACAAGTATCCCAATTGTTCGTCGATTTAGGTACTACTCCATTCTTTCTTTAGCCTATTTTCCTAAGTTGTCACTTGGGGACGAGTGATGGGTAAATTGATATCTATTGTAACGACCGGTTCCCGTCGTTATACAAAAGCCAACGGGAAAAAAATTTGGGCCGGAAAACTTTTTCGTAGTAACTTGGAATTTCCCAACCTAGTCCAGATTTGGACGAAGTTAGAATCAATAAGGTCTAGGGAAATCTGGTAACAATTGGGTGATCTAATTATGAATTTGATTACATTAGTAGATAGCTAAGACGTTAAGAAACCCATACAACTTTACGAAATTGAATTCGGGCGAGTAGAACTCCCGAAATCGATCTTAGCGTGGGAGGGTAGTTTCTGAGTGTCTTGGGACGAAGGTGTGTTATGAAATGGAGATTTGGAAATTCGTTAATTAGCTCTCTGTTTTGTGCAAGCCGCTACGATGAGATTTTGTGCCGCCAGGGCGGGGCCATTGTAGCGGTGTGGGTACCGCTGTGGCAGGACAGACGTGACATAAGTCGAAAATAAACCCCAAAAACATTTTATTCTGTACTTTTCGACTTTGAGAGCTAGGAGACGACCCCAGACGATTTCTTGACAGTTTTTCACCATTCTTGAGGCTAAAGGTAAGGTTTTAACTCCCCATATCCATTTTTTGATCCGTAGAACATAATCTAATGGGTAATTATCGATGGGGGACGGTTTTGATCTGGAATTTATGGCCGAAACAACCATAATTGGGACATTGAGATCATGAGTTTGATCTAGATTGATAGGATTGTTGGTAATTCAGGTAATTAGTTATTGTTTATTGATTCCCGTATTATATTAATTGTTTGTAGACCAAGAACAACCAGAACGAATCCGGAAAGGGAAGAATCAAGTTTCTTAGGGGACTCAAGCTTTGTTTGAGGTAGATGATGGTTGTGATTTCATGATTGTGTGATATATGTTCGTTCTTGCTTCACTATAATATGTATATCTATGCGAATGTTGCACTATTGATCACACAACTTGTAAATGAGGATAGATGAATGATGAATGCCATGGATCATGATTTGATTGTATAATTTGAGAATATACTTGTGATTGTGATTGTGGCTTGTTGAATAGATCAGGTGTTGCGTTCTGACACACTAACTTGGATCGGTTGCCACATTCTGGCATAATTATGGGATCCGTTGCCACGTTCTAGCATAAAATTGGATCAGATACCACGTACCGGTACACTAATAGTTTGGGTTCCATGAGAGGACCATTGACTTGACATGATTGTATATCTTGAGAATTGTGAAATGGCCCGTTGTTCGTAAATGATGTTGATATTGTATATGTTCGGTGTATGCATGTTTATTATGTTGTAATAACTGATATATGTTGCACTTAGTGGGATAGCCGCGTGATCCTACCAGTACACTGTGGTTGTGTACTGATACTGCACTTGCTCTTTCTTTGTTGAGTATAGGGCATCTTCAGGAGGCTATTGACAGACCTCGCTTAGAAGATCAGTGACCGTTTCAAACTCAAGGGTGAGCCAGTTCTTCCGAGCTGTCATGAGTTCTCTTTCTGTTTATGTCCACATTTCGGACTTATACTAGTTCTTTAGATTTCTTATGTTAGTTTGGGGTTGTACCCCTTCTTGTTTAGACTTATGGTTGAACCTTAGATGTTTTGGTACATTGACTTTCAGGTTCTAGGCGTCATTTCCGCAATGTTAGTTTTGGTTGTTAGACTTTTGTTGGAGTTTATGGGAACTCCCTATATTTTCCTTAGCATTTAAACCTATTTTATTATTTTGATTAAGTTGGTTAGCTAATTGGTATGAATGGTTTTCCCACCGGGGGTTAGTGTGGGTGCCAATCACGATGGTCTAGGTCGTGACACTTTAAGAAAAAAAGATTAAGACATAAATTAGGCTTAACTTTCCATTTTTACCCTTATTAATTATTATCAAAATTATGATTAAAATAACTAAACATTAATTAATAACTAATTCCATTACTAACTAATGAAGGGTAAAATTGGAAAACATTCTAAAAGTAGTCTTGAAAATTGAACAATTAAATTAATTTGAAAAATAAAAAAATGTCTCAACAATTCAATTAATATGAAATGGAGGGATAGTGTTTATGCCATGGGACATCAACCTTCACATATGCTTAAAAGGTAGTTTAATTATTACACATGCTTATAAAAAAGTGACTTTAACCATGTTTTTTTATAACATTTTTTATTTAAATTATTCTTATTTTACAAAATCATGAAAGACTATTTTCAATAAAAAAAATTGCTTAAAAGGTAGTTTAGCTTTAGTTTATTACACACACTTTATTTGACTATATTAACACTTACATATACTTATAAGTTTTCACAATTTTTTACACATTTGATTAAAATGTGTGCATGTCATAGCATCCAACCTTATAAGGTAGATTCGTCTCTGATTATATAGAGTAAATATATCAAATATAAATTACTAATAATAAATACGTAACACTTACTTGCTATATTACATAAAATTTCGTATTTATTTATTAACTATTTATAATCAGCTAATCTTAATTGACTCTTAAAGCTATACGACTTTTTGCTCAATTTTTTTCAATAAAGTTATTGCAAATTAAGGTAGGGGCTACCTAACATTTGTTGTTTAATTTCTCCAAAGTTTTGGTCAAAAAGTATAACCATAATTGGAAAGTCATTTTCATTGCTTCACATGATTAGTAGATATGTATTCTCTAATCTAATCCACTCAACAACCCAAGTGGGGTGGTTGAGACTCATTCTCCCTATCAATAATATTGCAGTATACACGGCTTCCCCCGACCCTACAATTTTAGCGGAACGAAATATATATGATTTACGAATTCAGAATATAAATTTATAAGAATTTTAATTTTTAAATTTTTTAATATTAAGTTATTATAGTTTTCGAATTATGGATTTTATATGCATTATTTATTATAATTTTATTAAAGATTTATATATAAATTTATATTTTACGTAGAAATATTAAATTTAGACGAAATCGATATTGCAAAGGTGGATCCAAGGGAGGTGAAAACTCTCCACTTTGGATAGATAATTAATTGGTCAGCCATTCATTTTTTTTAGGTATATCAATTATGGCCTAATTTTCGAATGATTTTGAGTGTCATTTTAATACGTACCATTTTGACTTAGTGGCCTAACAAATTACTCTGTTAAAGGGCCATTTGACTATGTAGTTTGAATTTTAAGTTTGATCTTTCTATTTTTGAAGTTGTGTTTGTTTATAATATTTGAATATAGTTTAAATTTTAGTTTCAAATTTTAAATTTGTTGGAAATACATAATTTTAACTTTTTAAAAAAATTAACATTTAATTTATAAATTTATATTTTACAAAAAATAGAACTCGTAACTTAAAATTTTACAGACTCATACTCAGCACGAAGAGATGTTCTGTATTGTGTAAGAGAATTATATTAAAGAATAGCTAGATATTATAATTATTGATTTATTAGATCGATGTATTTTAAAAATTGTAATAACATGTAATCATAATCATTTTATTTTTTTTTATAAAAAGAAACATGAATCAAATTTGCATATTTCTTATTCATTTCATCCACTCAAAATAAAAATTCATATTATCGATACATATTCATCTGTTTGTTTTCAAGGATTCTCATACCTTTTTCGAAATCAAGGACACCAATCTTTTATAAACTTCACTTATAAAATTAACTAAATATATTATTAAAATTATTATTATTAAATATAAATAAATAGAATATTTTATCATTTTTATTTGATTTATTAAATCTGTCCATTCGTCACCTCTAGTCCTCCCCTTTCTTGGTGTAAATTGCCTAATAAAAAATGATTGGACAAATGTCACATTATGAATTTATATTATATTATAATATAGGGAAAGGGTCAAAAAAATCCTTAAACAATATGAAACGAACAAAAACGCCCTATGTTTATAGTTTGGCTAAAAAATACTCTTACCATCAATATTTGGTTCAAAAATGCCATTTAACTACGCGAAAGGAACAAAAATGCCTTTTGTTTGTAGTTTGGTCCAAAAATGCTCTTGTCGTCAATACTTTGGTCCGAAAATGCTCTTATTGTTATTTAATGGGTCAAAAATGTTCATTTTTCAAATAATTATATTATTATTTTCTTTTTAACACATTCCTTTTCTAATAATGTTTTTTTTTTAAAATTAGCAAATGTTTATCTTACTTTTTATTCAGAAAAAAATAAAAAAATGAAAATATTTCTTATTTTATTATCATTATTTTTTATTGTTATATAAATATAAATTAATGATGGATATACTATGATCTTATATATATGACATATATTATCTATCAAAAGGTACGTGAAGTTATTCTATTTTAATTGTTAAAATGAGATTGAGAAGAAAAAAATGTTTCCTACATTTTTATTGGTTAAAGTGATTTTAGAAGAAAGAAAACAAGAATAGTGTTCTTTAATAATATTTTAATTAGGAAGAAGATGTGCTTAAAAAGAAAAAAATAATATATTTATTCAGAAAATGGCATTTTTACCATTTTTGTAGCTATAGGGTCATTTCTGGACCAAAGTATTAACTGCAAGGGGATTTTTGAGCCAAAGTATTGACTGCAAGGGCATTTTTTAACCAAACTATAAACGGAGGACATTTTTATTCCTTTCACATAGTTTAAGGGCATTTTTTAGCCTTGTCCTATAATATATAATAAGAGATTGTAACGACTTGATTCCGTCGTTAGCGAAAAGCCAATGGGGAAAGAATTGGGGCCAAAAAACTTTTGAGTAGTAACTTGGAATTTCCTTGCCTAGTCCAGATTTTGACGAAATCGGAGTCATGCGAGTCTAGAGAACTGGTAACAATTGGGTGATCTAATTATGATTTTGATCACATGAGTAGATAGCTAAGACGTTAAGGAACTCGTACGACTTTACGAAATTGAATTCGGGCGAGTAGAACTCCCGAAACCGATCTTAGCGTAAACGGGTATGTTCTGAGTGTCATGGGATGAATGTGTGTTATGACATGGGGGCTTGGAATTCAAACTCCAACATTTTGTCCCCGTGCATGGCGATGTAGCGGGATGGATGCCGTTGTAGCGGGACAGACGCGACTTAAGTCGGAAATAAAACTTCAAAAATGTTTTATTCTGCACTTTTCGACTTTGAGAGCTAGGAGACAATCCCAGACGAGTTCTTGAGCATTTTTCACAATTTTTTAGGCTAAAAGTAAGGTTTTCACTCCCCGAATCCGTGTTTCGATCCGTAGAACTTAGTTTCTTGGGTAATTATCGATGGGGGAGGATTTTGGTCTGGGAATTATGGTGGAAAAGCCCTAATCTGGGTGTACGGATCATGGGTTTGGTCTAGGGTTATTGAGTTCGTTATAATTCGAATAATTAGACCTTTGATTGTTGACTTTGCATATAAATTGTTGTTTGTAGACCTACAACAAGCGGAAAGAATCCGAAAAGGGAAGATTCAAGTGTCTTAGGGTATTCAAGCTTGGATTCGAGGTAGGTGATGGTTGTGATTTTATGTTTTGTGTGATGTATGTTATAAATTGCTTCATTGCAATGCATGCACGTATGTGAATGAAGCCTATTGATCACAGCTAATGTAAATAAGTATGAATAAAGAACGACATGCCATGAATCACCTTTTGTTATATGATTGTGAGAATATACATTGTGATTGTGGTTTGTTGAATGAAGCGGGTGCCACGTTCCGATGCACTAACTGGGATCGGTTGCCACGTACCGGCATAAACATTGGATCGATTACCACGTTCTGGCATAAATATGGGATCGGTTGCCACCTTTCGGCATAAACATTGGATCGGGTACCACGAACCGGTACACTAACAGTTTGGGTATGGGTCCATGAGAGGATCATTGAATTGGGTTCCATGAGAGGACCATTGACTTGTCATATATAATTGCTATTGAGAATGTGGAATTGTACATTGACCTTGAAATGATAAATGATTTATATGTATTCTGTATATGCGTGTTTTACCTTATTGTGATTCTGATATATGTTGTGCTTACTGGAATAGCCGTGTGATCCTACCAGTACACTGTAGTTGTGTATTGATACTGCACTTGGTTGTTCTTTGTTGAGTACAGGGCATCTTCAGACGGCTATTGATAGACCTTAGCTAGGTGACTATTGAGTGTGACCGGATTCAAGGGTGAGCCAGTTCTTTCGGGCTGCCTTGGATCTTTCTTGTTTAAGTCCACTCTTTTCGGACTCAGACTATTTGTTAAGATGTTCTTTTAGTTTCGGGGTTGTACCCCTTGTTCTTAGACTTGTCGTTAGTAGAGTTTTGGTACAATGACTTTTAGGTTCTAGGGGTTGTTCTTCCGCATTAGTTTGGCTAGTTTATTTAAACCTTTGGAGTTTATGAGAGCTCTATGTAATTTCTACATTTAAACCTGCTTCCGTATCTTTAAATGTGTAGTATTTTGGTTAATGCTGCTTAGTTGGGTTATAGTAATGGTTCTCCCACTGGAGGGTTAGTGTGGATGCCAACCACAACGGTCTGGATCGTGACAGAGATGAGAGAGAATAACGTTAAATTGGCAATTTTCATGTAAGAAAAGAAAAAAAGAAAAAAAGACTAGCATTGCCGTTTTTCTTCATCTTACACTAATTGAGTTAACCGTTTTTCAATCAACTGTTTAAGAATTGTACTCCACTAAGTTTATATAACTTGTACGCTAATTAATCTTTCCTCTAAGATGATAACATAATGTTATATTCAATTATATTAAAATAAATATTAAGTGAGGTAATGTAATTGATGATTAACTATTAAATTTCTCGATAAATCACGTTCATGAAAATGCAAGATATTACTGCGGCGATTCTACTATGTAAGACCATCAATATTTAATTATCTAGGTGTAATTTAATACATTTAGAAAATGATGATTTTAGTAAATCGAGCCAGTAAATAACGAATAATTAAAACTTGAAATATAGTAATAATATCCATGAAAATTGATAGTATAGATATTTTTTATTATTATTATTATCTGAAAAGAAAAACCAAAAAAAATAATTAATAAGAGGCTTACAATCAGTGACGAATTTAAGATTTCACTAAAAAAGTTTAGAAAAATAATGCAATCCCTAAATATCAAACCATGGACGTCGAGGTGCATTTTGAATACCATTGAGCAGAGGCGGCTCAAAGTAATCGGAGGCCTAAAGCGAAATCTTAATTAGAGGCCTAAAATCTAAATAAACTTCACATGCATTTATTTAAAATTTATTTTTCTTACATTTTTAAATGCAAAGTATTACCTAATATTTTTTTTATATATAAATGATTTATTCGATTTCTTTTTCAATTATTAGTTTTAAATAAGATTTTATTAATTCAACGTTGAAAAATATTATTTTACTCGGGCAATTATTATATGAATTGTTAACATAGTTCTTCAAGTAATAAGTTGACAAATTTCAAATAAATATAAGAGTTAGAACCATAGCTTTGATGAAGTTGATAATTTGGTTACCCCACATTTTACTATGGTTGTTGTAATGCTTGAAAATCTAAGAAGAAATGGAAAAAGAATTTACAATTCAATTTGTTCAATACTTTTTGACTATTAATTGATATTTTTGACAGAATATTACTCTAACTTATCAACAATTTAAAGAAGAGAGTGTAAAAGGAGTTAAAAAGAAAATAATGTGAGTATTAGTACAGAGAGTGTAAGAAAATAAAACAATATTTTCTTGATTTTTTCTATATGAATTGGGTTGAAGAGAATAAAATAATAATTTTAAATATATACTTTTTATCATAAATAATTAATATTTTTCTTTAAAAAATAAACACATAATTTATTCTTGATAAAAAATTGAGGCCCCCTAAAATTGGGGGCCTAAGGCCAATGCCTTATTTTTGTATACATAGAGCCGGCCTTGCCATTGAGCTAACCTTTTGCACAAGGTTACATGATTCAAAATTTATATATGTATATAAACACAAAAAAATCTATCTTATATATAAAATATAATTTTTTTTTCCGAATGAGTTCGAATAAACATATCTCAACCCTGCTTCAATTTAGCACTATTAATGGAAAGTTTTCTATACAATAGATTTGGATTCAATTCGTATTGTCTTCCTTTTTTTCCTTCTCCTTTCTCTTCGCTTATCCCCCTATATATAAAAAGCTCGATAATAAAAAGAAAAAAGAAAAAAAGACAATGTATACTTAGCTTATAGTTCTGTTGGTCGACAATTTAAACTTTTATTTTATTAATTAAAATTTAATTTCTGACATTATAATCTCCTTACTAATATTTTTCTTTCCTCTCATGTGTATTTTATAACTTTGAAAACGTCCACATAATTGAAACTACTCGATATTTTTATAGCCCATTGAACTTTGGGTCAATGTGACACACTTCGTGAGAAGTGAAATTTTCACCACTTATTGTGTTTATTTTTAAATTAATTTTTTTTTAACCTTTAGGGGTCGTTTGGTGTGAAGGATAAACACAAATAGTCTTGAGATAAATATTTAGTGGCACTTAATTTAGTGTTTAGTTGGGAAGTTGGGATAACTTATCCAGGATTAATAAATAATACCATGATAAGTTATCCCTCCCAAGAGGTGGTATAGTAATCCCATTATAATTTATGATGGGATAAATTTATTAAATGACAAAACTATCCTTCAAATCCTTTAATTATGAACTTCCATCCAAAGAGTACTATTGGTTTTAGTATTGACAACATTTTGCTGGATTTGTTTGGGGGCTTCAAAATGGAGATATTTTTAAGTAAAATAGGCTAGTTGCTTTACATGGTAAGACAACTCTTCTTTCTGTTATTTTTTATTTTTTATTTTTTAGAGGTTAAATCCTATTTTTTTCTGTTTTTTTTTGTTTTCCAAAGCTGAAACTGAGTTTTTCTGGGGTTAAATCCTATCACACATAAAAATAATTAAGCTAAATAAGATGGATGTTTTGTTTTAAAAAATAAATAACTAAAATTCTATATAAAAAAAATATATATACACACAAAAAGCTAAATTAGAGGGTATTTTTGTAATCAAACCACTTATTTCTAGAAATGATGTAATGGTTATTATTTTTAGTAGAGCAAACCAAACAATCAATAAGAAATAAGGTCAGGATAACTAATCCCAACATAACTAATCCCAGTATAACTTATCCCATCATAACTTGTATTCAAACCAAACGACCCCCTATCATAATCTAAAGATTTCTTTTGAGCGAATCGTAAATCTAAATCTAATTATAAAACAATATTAGGCCACCACCTAAACTTTTATAAATTAGTACAAACACTATTTAATAATCTAATATTTTATATATAAGATTGAAAAGCGTATAACTCATTTGAGTCTTAACATTTTCTGGAAGGACAATTTTTAATTTATATTTTGCAAAAATGGAGTGTTATTTATGAAACTTCCCTTAATTCCATAAATTATACCAAAAAGGCCCATGGTCTAGTAGCTCATGTCGGATTGATAATCAAATTAAGAAATTAAATGGATCTGGCCCATAAAATTTTCCTAGTTCAAGTATGTTTTTATTTGGGCCAGTTTATTTATTTGAAAAAATTATATAAATACACATTTTATTTTATCATAATCTCTAAAAATAATAAATTATCATTTAAGAAATTTATAAAAAATCCCTCGGATACATCCCTATATTCTATCAGAGAAACATCCCTATCCCCTCTTGGATACATCCCTCTTATTAAATAATGTATCTTTCGCAATCTTTGAGCTATGTATCCACAGGTTTCTAGATAAATCCGAGATACTATAATTTGAAGAAATTTTTGAAATTTTTGTAATTTGGGAAAGAATAGGGATATGATCTTATTAACTTTTAACACTGATATTTATGCAATTTTTACATGATATCTATATTTTAAAAAAAATAAACACATGGTGTATGGAATAAATATACAATATGAGAAGATATATTTTGAACCAATTCGAACAATTGGATAGTTGATGAAGAAGTCAACCTAGTTGATATTTGATTTTGTATACATTATATACACATGATTATATACTATTTCTATATTATAAATACATTACATATATTGTGAATTAATTAACTTGGCTGTATAACTTGACCAGATATTTGATACCCGGAATAAGGGTCTGAAAAATACCTCAACTTTGGTCGAATTTGTTGTTGCGATACTAAACTTTCATGAGGACCTATTACCTCCCTAGACTATTTAATACCGTATTTTTTATCCCCTGAACTATTTAATAGTGTATTTTAAAGGTATATATGTGCCCACGTGGACACATTACTATTTATAATTTTGCATTATTTTTTATGTCCACGTAGGCAAATATATATGTTTAAAATACGGTATTAAATAGTTAGGAAGGTAATAGGTCCTCATGAAAGTTTGGTATCGCAACAACAAATTCGATCAAATTTGGGGTATTTTTCAGACCCTTATCCTTTTTTTTATGTAAATATAAAAGGTAGATTATATTAGCTGCAAACTAGTTGTCGTAAGTCTCGTAACCATATTATATACGAAACTATTCCTTATGTATAATCCATAATTTTTAATAGATATACATATTAATATTGATTTGTTAAGTTTAAGGATTCTTCCTTTTATTTTTCGAGATAAATTTTAATAGAAATATGAGGGACTTTGAAGTATTCTGTGAGATTAATTTTTAACTACTTGATATAATTATATTAGTTGGGCTAATACTATAAATAAGGAGTGCTATATAGATGGTATAATTATGAAAATTTTCCATACAATTAAAATCTTTAATTTAACATCTCAAAATTGTTCATAACATTATTGTCAGAAAGACTGAGATATATTGAAACAATGATTCAAATAATTTTTAATGTTTTGAACTTGAAAATACCGCTACTAATTAAGAAACAGAATAAGAAAACAAAAAAGAGGGAAAATAGTGGAGAAATTATAGATGTAAGTTGTAACCTTTCCCTTATTTGATTGATTTGGAACTTGAAATGAAGGGTTGCGGATAATATGAAGACTTTTTTTTAGGTCCCATTAAAAATTAGAACCCCTTTGTGTTTTGTTTAATTTTTTTTAATCACATAATCTAGAAAAAGAAGAATTTCAACTTTTCTCTCTTTTTCTTTCCCTTCCCAACTTCTCAAGTATAGATTAAAGTCAAAAATTCACATTTTGGCTTAAGGTAAAAGCAAGCACATTATCATGGATATTATATAAAAATCCATGACTATAAGACACTCTTTTGAAAAGATCAATGAGTTACAATATTTTTGTGGTCACTAAATTATATCAACCTTAATAAAATAAGTTCTTGAAAGTGATGGTAGCACTATTGGTTACATAAATATTGTTGTTGTAATATCTATACCAACGTTTTACCTATAGCAATAACAATTGCTTTTATAATAATTTGTTTTTAATAAAAATATTCTTTTACAACAACTTAAATATCCGCTAATTCAAACGATTTGATAGAGTGTATTAGAAAAAATAATGCATGCATTAGCTATATGTGTATTACTAGTATATATGTTGTTTGATACTCTTTTCTAATCTATGTATAACTAATATTTGCGTTAGTTTAATTTAGTTATACACCTTATTGTGCGTTAAGGTGTGTGTTTCTAATACCATGGATTTCCAGGTATTAGCAATGCAATAGTTTTAACGGAAAAGGGCCTAAAATACCCTTGAAGTATTGAAAATGGTACACAACTACCCTCATCCACCTATTGGCTCCCAAATACCCTCCCCATCCACCTATTGGCTCACAAATACCCTCCCCATCCACCTTTGGGTCCAATTTTAGCCACTTCATTAACGGAGCACCATTTTAAATAATTAAATAATCCTTTTAATTATGTGGCGCTCAATCATTGGTTGCAATTTAATTATTTAATATAATTTTAAACCCACCCATTAACCACCCATTTTTAACTAAACCCGCCCCAATACAAAAAGAACCCAACTAATAAAAAAGAACCCTAAAACCTTCATTCCCAAATTCACTCCATTTCCCCAACTTATTTATATGACAAACCAAACAAGCAATAAAAACTAATCCCAGCATAACTTATCTCAATATAACTTATCCCAGCATAACTAATTCCAGCATAACTTGTATTCACCATATCTTAATTAGTTATAAAAGTGTTGCAAATATCTTGAAGATTTTAAAGCTAATTTCATCATTCTGAATATGGAAAACTCAAATTGGTTCAGCAGCTACAATAATAATTGTTCTTTAACATCTTTGACTCACAAAATAAATAATATAATTGATGATAGTGTTTTGAGGAGCCAAAACTGCAAATACATAAAAATAATAATACTACTAATAATAATAATAATAATAATAATAATAATAATAATAATAATAATAATAATCTATGATTGAAGGTTGTGGTTAATAATTATATGGCTTCTTTATCCTCATAAATAGACTTTAGTAGCTAGATCAATGAAATAACATATTTATCTTCTTTCTTCAAATGTAAAATAGGCATTCAAGCTAAGTGAAACAAAATTCAACATGTGTAAATTTAGTCCATTCCCTGATCATCTTTTATGTCAAGAAGACATTCGTCATATTTTTAGGGATACATATATCTATCCTTGAATTTATTTATTTTTGATTGATGATGAATGTATCATGGTGATTGTTTTGAATATGATCTTGTGGTGACATTACACAAGCTGATAAGGAGTCAGTCTGGATTAATTTATTTTGAGTGTTTTTAAGTAGTTTTGTAGTGATTGGATAAGTTTGAAAGTACTTATAAACACTCGGTATTAAGTTTAAATGATTACAACAAGTCATATAAGAGTGCACATCCTTTCTTAGATTATCTATACATATATATACAATAATAATAAATAATGATAAAAAAAAAAGTTACTAGGTGCATCAATGGCAGAGTCTGAATTTTCGTCAAGACTATTCATAATTTAGAACAAGTAAAAAATATAAGCCTTATTGTTCAGATTATAAAGATTGGCTACAAATAGTCCTACCTCAATTATATAATCTCTACAAAGAAAACTTTTGGTTTTCGTAACTTAAAAAACGTCACTTTTGTTCTCTTTTTTAAGAGAAGAAACTGAATTTAAAAAATTGAACAAAATGCCTAAGTTTTTTTTTTTTTTAAGAGACAAAAAGGAACAAAAAAATTGAACAAAATGTCTAAATTCTAGGCTCAAATCCAAGCCACTAAGGCAACTTTGAACAACCCTAACCATTTGGCTATCTTTCATTACTATGTCAAGGGTGTTCAACAATTAGTATATATTCCACAAATATCGATATTTAATATATATACTCATAAAAAATTTCTGACAAAGGCTATTCATTTAACCACCCTCGCTAAGGTGTAGCTTTGCCCCTGAGGTGCATGTGTATCCTCACGGCATCATGTGGGTCCACCTCTAGTGGGTGGATGTAGTCAAGGATGTACATATTCGTCCTAATCCAATAGCTTTGGTTCAAATCTAATTGTATATATACTTAAAAAATTCACTAAATCAGTATAAATAATAGAGTTCAAATCGAGTGATGATTATTCATATGGAAACGATGGAATTTCAAACTTGAACCCATAATATTCAGATCTTGAATTAATCCACCTATAATTGTAAGAATAATTTCCTCTTATAAGCATAACGAATGAAGCACACAGTTAATTATAGCCAAAGTACAAAAATTAAGTTTGTTTAAGAAAAGCTTATTATAAGTGGTTATTTAACATAATTCCCAAGAGTATTAATTAGTATATGTTCTTTCTTGTCAACTTAGCGTTAAAGTAGCTTGGTGGAATAAATTACTAAAGTTTTTATTTTTTCTCATATAGCTAACATGGGATCATGCATATTAGAGAGCTATATTCAAAGAATGATTATGACATATTTTATTGGAAACCATTGGCAGTTGAAATATCATTTTCTTGTTCCACTTTGCTTAATTTAATATAATTTTATTTAGTTGAAATTGAGAAGTAATCAAAATGTTGAATTACGAAATTATTGGAGTATTTGTGCTTGCCCTAAATTTGGAAATAGTATTTTAAAGGGAATTAATTAGAGTTAGTTTTAATTATTTGATGAGAACGTATGAAGTGAAACAAGAAAATTAAAAGTTTACTATACATATATTAATTCTTATCCGGCACTTCACTTCAAAAAATTGTGTCCGATGACACGTTATTATTAGGAGTGTCCACGTTCGGTTATTGATTAAAATTATAATTAAATTTTTTAATTTAATTTATTAAAACAAATCAAATCAAATATAATGTACAATTATTGATTTGGTTATTATCCATTTTAAGTTGGTTGTTCGATTATTAACTATACAGGAAAATGAAAAGGTGGGAGAATAGAAAGAAAGTTGTGTCCAGTGACACGCTATTATTTGGGGTGTCCACTATTGGTTATTGATTAAAATCATAATAAAAACAATTTATTATTTTTAAATTATTAAAATAAATTAAATTAAATATAACATATTTTTCGATTTTGAATTGATTGTTTGATTATTAATTATACACGAAAATAAAATAAAATAAAAAGTTGGAAGAATTAGGGGGGGGGGGGGGGGGGGGGATTGTGTCCAGTGAGACGCTAGCTATTAGCCTATTATAATCCTTCGATTAGCGTCCAAAGCGTTTTATTTTTGCTTTTTGAGACTGCCTATTTTACTGCTTTGATGCTACATTTGTCAAAGTTTAACGTTTCTTTTAGTTTTTATCTAGTGTTCGATATATATTTATTTTGAGTTTCAATTAATTTGGATTAGCGCATCATAAGGGTCATCAAAGTGGAAGTGCTCCTAAACGAGTTTCTTTCCATTTCTATAACTCGAACTAAATTTTTTGATGCAGTAGGGTTCTTAAACACATTTTGAGAAGAAAGAATTTACAGAAGTACTCCCTTCATTTATTTTTATTTGTCTATATTGAACTTTGTACGTCCCTTAAGAAATAATAATTAATATGAGTATACCATAAATAATACTCATAATATATAACTTATGTATAGTCTTAGGTCTTGGGATTTTTTTCTGAAAATAAGTAATTATAATTGAAGGTAAAATAGGAAAAAATAATTACCTTTTCTTGATATATTAAAAAAATAACAAATAAAAATTTAAATCTATTTTTAAAATACTGAATAAGTAAAAGTTAATGACCGGAATAAGATTTACTATACACTAAAAGTTAGCTAATATGGGGTTTCTAATTAAGAGATAAGAAGGTACATAAAAACAAGTTATAATTTCTTCTTTGACATCCTCAAACGAAATGATTATGATACTGGCTGCAATTTTTTTTATTTTTTTTAAAATTAGGGGTGGGGAAAGTGTAAATGGGGAAGAAGATTATAATATGGGAATCAAATCCTCACCAATAAGGTGAGAATTCAGATAGTCAACCAACTAAGCTATTAAAATTTTATGACTGCAAAATAATATCTACCGAAGATAAGTAATTAAACTCTTTAGTTTAGAAGAGAGGTTGTTGGGTAAATTTTGGACGACATATATAATGATTCTAGAAGTTACCTAGACATTCATCGATGTACTCCAAAATATTAGACTAATAACAGGTACACTTATTTCTTTTCAATTTTTGGTGGGGTTGGGGGGTGGGGCTGCAAGGGTTAGGTACCCCATGTATTGTAATAAGACCAAAATAGTAAATTTAATGAAGCTAACATCATAAACAACAGCCTTGTAACAAATTGCATTTAATCGAAATGACAAAATTGATATATAGTTTTAGGAGAGCATCTCTTACAAGGATTATATTTATACACATATACATGAACATTAATTCTAAAAATGAAATTTAATAGATACCTTTGAAGTTTATGTTATATGTACTAATAATATAAAATTATTTATTGATCTAGATACATTATCTTTTTGAAGTTTAAGTTATATGTACTGATAATATAAAAATATTTATTAATCGATAATTAAAATATCACAAAAATCAAACTATATAATAGTAGAAAAAAATTGTTTTATTATTGATATATACCGTAGTGGAGCCAGGATTTTCAATAAGGGAATTCAAAATCTGTAATAATAGACATACAAAGTAGTCGAAGGGGGTTCGACATCTATTATATATACATTAAAATTATTTATATAAATAATATAATTTTCAGGTCGAAAGGGTTCATCCCCTTATTATAAGATGACTCGCCCCCAAATATATATATATAAAACTTAAATCGAATACGAGTAGAAAGGAGAGCAACATTAGTCAAAGTTGGTTTGGTTGGGGATTTTCAGGATTGGTTGAAATGTAGCTAGCTAATATGGGGTTTCTTAAGATATGAAAAAAAGAGAGGTTATATTATGGTTTTCATTATAAACACATTTTGGGAAGAGATAGTGTATTTTTAAAATTTTATTTACACAATTAACTGAAATACTCTTAAACTTATTGATTGAAAGCTAATTTAAACCTTTCTTTTCAGTTTTCATGATTTCATAATCGCAACTCCATCAAATTTTGATTCTCTTTTCGTTCAAAAATAAGTGTTGTTTTCAGTTTAGAGTACTTTTAAAAAGTAAAATATATTTTAATTAATATATTTTGAGTTAACTTATTTTGAAGTAAAATGAAAAAAAGTAAAAATATCATTTATTTTGAGAGGAATATTATTGATTATGGAATTTAAATGTGAAAATTGATAATGAGGTGGCAAACAAATGTCAATAAAGTAGTGTTCTTAACGAATTAACTTAACAGTCTCATAGAAGATACCAATTAATTGAAAGCATAATTAATTATAGGTTGGTTGTGTGGAATTATTTGCAATTCAAACAAATAATGAGCTATAATATGTGCAATAGTTCTCTAAAGGGTATTAGTATTTTCTTAATCCCCGTTTCAAAATAATTGGTGTTTTTAATATAGGCACACCCTCATAAAATTACTCATTTTTGTATTTACTTACTCCAAATCAAGAAAAACTAATTAATGAATTTTGGCTACGTAAATAAGAATAATTTTGAAAGAATAAAATCAATTGAATCCTAAAATACTACTTATTTTGAAATAAAATAAAAAGTTAAAACATCGACGAAAGGATTATGTTGTGCCTTGCCCTTTTTCATTTTAATCTTTTTGATAATATTAGAATTAACAATATCATCAATTTTAAAAACTTGTAAACATGAAGAATTAAGCAGTACTGAAGGTTCCCTTCATGCAGAATCTTAAAAGTGTCAAATAGACGTGTTGAAATGAATTTAAATGGGTTAAAATGAGTTGAGTTAATAAATATGTGGATTTTAACCCACTCAAAAAATACTTAGGTTAAATGGATCAAAAAATGTGTTTCAAAACTCATCCGTCCAATTCTTATTAAGTTTAAATAAATTTATTTATTTTTTAACAAATTTATAGTGCCTAATTTTTATTTATTAATGATGGATATGTATAGCATATCAAATTAAAGATTGTCTTTTAAAAATATTTTTTCAAAATTCTTTATAAGTTAATTTGAGTTATATATCAACTTAATTTTTTTCATGAATTAAAATGGATTGAATTGATCGAAATGGCTGAGCTAATAATTAACTTGACTAAACTAAATTGAATTATATTTTCATGAACTAATTTTCCGAAAACTCATAATTCATAATGGCGAGCGAGGATAAAGTAGATGAAAAAAATGTCATCAAGTTGACTATGTAAAATGACAATTCACCTTCAATATGTTTAACGCGCTCGAATTTGGAATTATATTGTATAACCAATTCAAGATGAAAAATAGGGTTCCTTCATGGATAGACGTATAATTTTTTTTTAAATAAGGAAAATGAGTTCTTTAATAGAAATATATGAAAAATAAATTTTATACATCATATTTCAAGTTCATTGGCTCTTTCCCTGCCATCTTGAATTCCCACTTTCTATCATGTTTGTTAGATTATATATAAATATCTTGGAATAATTACATTGTTATACTTACTTACTCAAGCACTAGAAAATAAGTAAGAAACTCACTTGTTTTTAAGAAAGCATTTTCTAGAAAATATTTTACTTTCTACCAAACAGACCCCTATGTACCCTACATATTTGGGCTTAGACTAAGGGTGGTCATTGGGAGGGTTAAGACAAATTTGGACGGGTCATTAACAATCGGGTCAAAACTCAACCCATCTCAAATTTTCTTGGGTCGAAACGAGTTGGGTCAAAATGGATTAAGTAATGAGTTACATAACGGGTCAAGATCTAACCCTACCCAATTTTTACTTGGTCTTTTAAAATATTTTAGTACATGATAAAATTATTATTTTTCTTTATTATATTATGGCTATATATAACATATCAAATTAAAAAATAGTTTTAAAAACATATTTTGACGAGATTTCTCATGAGCCTATTCGAATTATATATCAACCTAACTTTTAATGGATTGAACTCATGAATGGACCAGTCAATAACCTATCCAAACTTAAACGAATTGGGCAGGTTTGGACGGGTTGGGTTGATTTTGCTGCACCTTGCTAAGACAATATATTAGGGAAAAAGAAGTGGAAAGACCTCCTATATATATATCAATATAAAATTCTAACAATCAAAGCTAACCAAACAGAATTTAACTTAGTTATCTATAAATCCAAAATAGTTAAACATGACTATTTAGATATTGATTTAACACCCACCGTTGGAGATGTCTTGTTTGATTGATAAACTTTTGATGTTAATGGATACGCTAATTAATTAATTTAATTAACTCCAAATTTTATATTTATAGATGAGATAGAGAAGTGTTTAGTTTCGTAGGGTATAGATTAATGAGTCAGTTAAGAAATCAATTTGTTAAATAATTGATTAATTAAAAAGCTTTCAACTATGTGATTGACTTTCCATCTGCATGAATGGAATGACATGTACCAACATGTTTAGTGCAATGGTGAAACAGTTTTATCCTTAATTAGATGTCTCGAATTTCAACTATATGTATGGAGAAAATCATGTTGGGTCGAATAAGCCATGTGGTGCGGTGTGCATCCATATTTAATTGGGGCTTCAATGCGGACTCCAAATACCTGATAGGAAAAAAGGGATGACATGTTGTACAACTACAATTTTATTTTATTTTCATATCACCAAATTAAATTATGTCTTTGCTAAATTGCTAGTCTTTCTTAAACCTTATAATGTTTAACTATTTTTCTAACGAAGTAATTAATTCATACTATTTTTTATTTAAAGAAATGAATTGTGAACTTTGATATGTGATAAAAACATATAGTTTTATGCATAGATTTGAAATACAAGGTAACTTACGTGTCGAAATCTTGTGTATACTACATTATTTTATTATAATATAATATTTTTAGACATATAAATTAGTATAATATAGGAAGACAACGTAATATTGAGGTCAGCATAAGCAATGAACTTTCACTACAAAAGATAAAATAAATCGAATTAGCTATAAACTCTGTTGCTAATATATCACTAAATTATTCGTAGTTTATAACTGGATTTTCTTGAATTAGTGATGAATTTTTAACTAAAAATTTATTCGTCGCTAGTTTTTATCTTTTAATAGTATTTTATTACTTAAATCCTTACGTAAACACTGGGGTGACAATAACATAAATTGGTTTTCTTTTCGAAATTATTTTGATAGCTTAGACATGCAATTGACATTGTAACTACCATTGTTATACGTTAACGATATTGCGTAAACGAAATTTCATGGATAGATCTTATACTATTTTTTACTTTTGAATGGTTATAAAAAGAATATAATATTATTTCTTATATATAACTATTTCATCTTATAGTATATGATTAACTATTCCACCAACACTTTACATATTGTTCTCCCATATTTCAGTATTAGATGGACCAAAAACAATAATATCATATTATATTTTTGTGGAATTTATTAAAATACTGACCTACTTATGTGGAGTAATAATAAAATGACCACATTGCTAGGTTTTTCTTGCCTCTATCACTACCATATATATAAATTATTTTGTGACTATATTAATAAATATTGAAGGAAAATCTATTACAATAAAATTTCGCTTCAATTGCCACTAAATATTTTAGTGCTAATTAAAGGAAAATCTATTGCTACAAAGTATCTCTTTTGTTGCAATGTATCTCTTTATATGGTTTCTTCTTTGTTTGCTTTCTGATTGAACATATACAGAGGCGTTTAAAGTTGACATGATTTTTTTACTTAGATAAATATTTCAACTAAGTTGTGCACCTGTTAAACACTCGACATATTCAAAATATGTTCTATTAGATACTTTTTTGACAATCAACAAAAAAATAAGGAGAAGATAATACACTCGTTGAGGTAACAAAACAATATATTAACTAATTACATATATTTTTAGTAAAAAAAAAAGAAAGGAAAATCATAGTTCTTTTAAAATCTGTTTGATAAAACAAAATAAAAATTATATCCTCCAAAAAAAAACTTAATTTACACCCAATCTAGAAAAAAACTTCCCACCTTGTGGAAAATCTGAAGAAAAAATTATGTCAAAATCTATTTAATACACAAAATAAAATTTTCTTCTCAAACAATTTTTTTTTAAAAAAAAATATACATCCAATTTAGAAAAATAATTCTCAGCTTTTTGAGAAAAGAAAAATGAAACAAAAAAATCTGAAAAAAGAGAGAGTTGATTATTTAAAATTAATTTAATAAACAAAAGAAAAATAACATTCTAATAAAAAGAAAACAATTTTTTTTTAAATCGCAGCTTATGAAAAAACAAAATACGATTTTTTTTTGAGGAAAAAAATTTCTGAAACTTTTATGCATTAATGGAAAAAAAAAACAACTATTTTTGGTTGTTGTTGATATTTTGGCCTTCTCACACTTTTTTAATGGGTAAATCACGCAAGTTGTCAAGACAATGAAAAAATGTTTAAATGACACACTTAGGCCTACTACATGTGTTCAATCGATTAATGTGTCTAAGTGAAAAATTGTATCAATTTTAGATGTACGTATGCGTTTAGCCTTTCTTTCTTGTATTTAGAAGTAAAAATAAAATATACAATTATGTATTAATTAATTTAATAGACGCTAAGGTCAGTCTGTTATATCACATGGATGTAATTAATAAGTTATTAATAATAACATGAACAAATTAAAACATTGGAAAACTTATAGGTGGAAGCAAAAGCCTAATTATACCTAACTGAAAAAATCTTTATTAACATAGTAATATTTAAAATTCTTAAAGGTAGTGATTAATTTCCATCCTCTATGTGAATAGACTAATTAAATAATCCTTAAAGCAAATTAATGAAATTAATGTAAAATTACACCCCCTCAACAACCTCCATATCTGACTCTCCAACTTTCCCTTTTTTCTTCATTTTTTAATAAATATTTTTCTCTTTCTGTTTGTGTACAAACCTATGAAATAGCAAGTTATTTAATGCATGCTAAATATAATTTGGAGGTAAAATTAGAATTTTAATTTTATAATAGCGATTTTAAGTAATAATAACTGAGTTTTAAATTTAATATATATATGAAATAAATTTATTAATATAAAATACAATATTTAAATAAAATTTATTAAATTCGACCGAACTCCCGTTTTAGTTCTGCCTGCCTTCATATTAGCAAACAAAGAGTAAGACCAATTTAACTATATTATATACACGGACAGATAGTTTAAATTATATTTAATACTGTCGATAAATCTTAATATGTGATTGTAAGTTGGTTATTTTAGATTAATTATACAAGATTAATTATCAAGCAAATGCTTGTTAAGATATTTACGTGTATTACTTAATAAGAAATTTGATTGTGTAATATCTTTTACACCGTCAACATAAATTCTTTAACTAAATTGCTTCTTTTGTACTTGAAGAGAATTTAATATTCCACAACAAAAATAACTAATTAATTAATTACATTCCCAAAAGTTCTTATATCCAACATTTAAAAACTGAATATTGATATCTCATTAATGAATTATAGCATATGTATTTTTGACCCTCAATCTCACTCTGTACAATTTTGATTTAATTATTTCCTACTTTTTCATGATTTTTGAAATAATACTAATTATAAACATATACTAATAAGAATGAGTCGATCATCAAACCTTAGGACAGGGTCATGAACTCGATAAATTCAAAAAATAAAAAATAAAATAAAAAATAAAAAATAAAAAATAATATATATATATATATATATATATATATATATATTTTAAATAATATACATATACTTTTGTATTGGCATTCCTAGCAACAAAGTTAAAGTGGTTCTATTAGTTGAATTCTATTTCTTTTTTAACATTTTTCCATTTTTTATTTTTTTTATTTTTTACATTTTAGTAGCTACAACCCAATATTTTAAGTTATTCTTTTCTTTTAGTTTTGGGAGACTCGTTTCACCCTAAACTTTACAGTAACTAATTATTATGTCTATGTTATTAAAATAGTGGTGCCTCCGATATTTTTAATTCCTGACTCCGCCTCTATATAGTGCTAGACAATATATTCAGAGTCACCTTGTAAAGATAAAAATGTGAAACTATCAATTTATAAAACGTGTAAGAAATTTGGAAATAAGATAATGAAAGTCCAATAAAATTATATTTTTATTTTTTTCAAACAAGGCGAAGTCAGTTTGTCACTAGGGGTTCACTCCTTTGCTGAAAAATTATATTATTTATATATTATTAAAATTATTAATGATATTAATATAATAGATATTGAACCCTGTTCAACTAATTCGTACATATACTTCTTCATATTTTAAACCCTTAATCAAAATTATGACTTCACGACACGTACACAAACGTTTGTTTTTCCTCCTCTCACTGCCCAATTTGTCGTGTAAAACCAACAAAAGTGACTGCCCATCAGTCATCTATATATCTCTAAACCAACCCACTTTCTTTTACTCTTCTTAATTTGATATAAAACTATATATTATAAATATAACAACTTTATTCCATTATTTTTCTTTCATCTCATCAAGATTACTAATATTACTAGTTACAACTTTTTCCGGCAACATACATGGCGGAAGGTGGTGGTTCCGGTGACGATACAATTAGAAGTAGCTGTCCACGTGGCCACTGGCGACCGGCCGAAGATGAAAGACTCCGGCAGCTTGTAGAACAATATGGTCCTCAAAATTGGAACTCTATAGCTGAAAAACTTCAAGGAAGATCAGGTAATTATATAACTATATACTTGTTGAATTTTTGGATTATAATTATAAAATTATTGAAGCAAAAAAAAAAATGTGTTGACTTGATCATCTGAAATAAATAGGCTTACTTTTTCTTCGCTCGATTTAAATTTAATAAATCTAAGTTTGAGTATCATGTTGTAAGGAAAAAAAATGAATCGGAAAAAGAGATGTTTTGATTATTATGGATTGATATTTGATGCTATACTGTTTTAAAATTAGGGTTAAGTATTTTATTTATTGTCAAAAGTTGTTTAACATTAAATTAAATACTTCTCAAGTCTATTAAATGTTAAAAGAATTTCATTTATTATTATTTTGCTCATTTTTTTAAAATATAAATGGATAACATTTATTACTTACTTTTCCTTATTATAAACTTGGCTAAAATGGAATTATTTTTTTTATCATCATAATTCATACATATATGAAGTCTAACAGTTTCCATTGATAATATCTTCTCAACTGTTTTAAAAAAGAAAATTAAATGCAAAATCTTGCTCTAGAATTTAAGTCACACATTAATTGGTTTTTTTTAATTGAAAGTCAATTATTAATTATTTTTTAAAATTTTGTATATAGGGAAGAGTTGTAGATTAAGATGGTTTAACCAACTTGATCCAAGAATTAATAGAAGACCATTTAGTGAAGATGAAGAAGAGAGACTTGTTGGTGCTCATAGAATACATGGAAATAAATGGGCATTAATTTCAAGATTATTTCCAGGTAGAACTGATAATGCTGTGAAAAATCATTGGCATGTTTTAATGGCAAGAAAACAAAGGGAACAATCAAAGATTTGTGGTAAAAGAAGTTTATATCAACAACAACAACATGATAATTTTCTAAGTGATTCTAAATCATCATGTTATGGTTTTCGACGAAGGAATAACAACAATAATAATAATACGAGAATACAAGAAGGTAATTATGGCTCCAAAATTAACTTTGAATTTCAAAACCCTAATAAAGATAGGGTTTTCTCAATGTCTACTACATATTCTTCTAGTTCACCTGAATTTTGTGGAAGAATTGGGAGTCATTTGTTTAGAGAAACCTCAATAGATCAAAAATCTTTATGTCAAAATAATTTAAGCTTTTCAAGTCACGGAAGAGGAGGAGATAATAATTACAAAAGGAGTACGACTTTTCAGAATCCTTTCAGTTATGCTGATAGAAATGAATATGACGGTCTAACTGAAAGAGTTGTGAATATTAGCCATAGTACATTTTCCTTTGGGAAAATTCTAAGGGAAAACATTGAACAACAACGACGACAACGACGACAACAACAACAACAACAAAAATATGGAGAAGAAGCAAGGGAAAAGAAAGATATTCCCTTTATAGATTTTCTTGGTGTGGGGATTTCTTCTTGATTGTTTTTCTTCTTTGGCTAATTTTTTGTGTAATGTTTAACAATTCTTTTCAATGTCTAATTATAATATAAGTATTTGTTATGCTTCCTAAATCCTAGTTATAGTTTCTTTATCATGCCAAATAGTTGTTGTTAATTCAAGTGATAGCTTAGCCTAGGCTGTTTTTTTAACCTCTAAGGTGAAAAAAGTACTCTTAGGTTTTACTTAATCATCCTAATTTCTTTTTAGGGACATAGATTTTGAACACTTGTAGCATAATATATGTAATAAACTTTGATATTATTCAACTATATATGGACTTTGGATTATGTATATTACATTTGTTTTTTTAACCTTTTTTTACAAATGGGAGTAAAGTTGTACTGATTTTTCTTAATTTTCTCAGTGTGTTGCTTTTATTTTTTCCCCATGTGTTATATGACATGGAAATATTTCCTTTTTTGGTAGAAATTAAGTGTAAGTATCAATTTCGTGCAGGTAAGATTTAGTTGCTAATCTCTTAAGTAAAAAAGAGAGAAACTAAATTGATGTGATATATTATTATATATCAATGTCAAGAAGATGTAAAAATTGCAACATTTTAAGTTGAAGCTGCATATATATATATATATATATATATATATGTTGTTGATAGCTATTTGAAACATGCACTGAAAGTTACTACATACTAGTTTGATAGAGGAATGTATATTACATGTATAATGTCCATCCATATATTACTTTTTTCGAGCTATTCACTGTTCAGTATTTGTTTTGGGCCCTGATTTTGAATTAGCGATACTTGTGCTCTTATCTAGAATTTTATCATTTCTAAAAAAATTCATATTCGAAATTTCTGATTAAATGTAGAGATTTTATCTATTCTATCATAACTTTCTATAATCATAGTTATATATATATTTCGTATTTTTTATTTTTGGTGCAATGAATCAAACATTCATCAATAAAGTATATATTACCAAATAATTTCATCATTGTTTGATTTTTATTTATATTATAATCTCACTATATATAATTTATTTACAAACCAAACAATTCCACACGGTATTTTACATATAGACAACATGGAATGTATCTTAGTCGAGTTCATTTCAGATAGTTAAAACACTAAATCTTTCTTTCTATCTAATATATGGTGTAATGTTGGATAGTATTTCTCAAAAATTTTAAGTTATTACTATTAGATTGACAAGCTATTATGTTTTATCGAATTTTTTTATTTATCATTGTAACCATATACTTCGTCCATCTCAATTTATATGGCATTTTTTGAATTTCAAGATTCAAAAAAGTCTATTTCTTATCATAAATTTTAATATATTATTTAAATAATTTAAATCAACAGTTATTGTGACTTATAATATTTTTTATATAATTTTCAAAAATATATACTTTATTCAAAAAACTTGAAGATTTCATGCATATCTAAATTCATATCAAAATTAAATTATTTAACTCTCAAAATTTAAACTATACTTAAAATTGAGACAGACAGTGTAATATATAACTGAGTCGTATTATTGGGAGGAGTAATGCTTGATGCATACTTTGTTGAAAAGATGGCTGCTAGCTGCTACACTATAAATAGGTGTTGGAATATGATTTGTTTGGGATTTGAGGGAGAAAAAAAATAGTATTTGAATGTGTCTTTGGACTTGACAATAAAGTTAAAATTTTGCTAATGAAAACTTTTCTAACATGTTTTTTTACAAATTTTGAATTATGTATTTCAAATTTTAATTTGAAATGATGAGTCAATTCGATAAACAAGCAATTGTTTAAAATAATTTCCAAGAATTATTTTGAATTTTAGAACCAAAATGTATGGACAAACGGATTTGAAAGTATTTTTGTACATGCGTGAAATCATGGAAGATTTATGGTAGAGTTGTGTTATATAGTCATGAGTTAAGCCGTGAAATCAGTCATTGATTATGTTTGCATTAAGATAGATTACCTACATCACATCTAGATGATCTACTCGTATCATTGTAGTTCCTGTCTTATGTTGTGTATTGTGTTTCGATTGCCATACTATTTTGTTATAGTTATTGTTTCTTTTTTCTTGTAGATGACTTTACATTAATTTTCTTAGTAACAATTATGTTTTCTTCATTATTTTTCTTTCTTTTTTTCTTTGAATTCGATGCACTTGAGCGATGAATCTTTCAAAAATAACATATTTATCTGTTCGGACCCCGCCTAATGAAATTTCATAGGTATGTTGTTGTTGTTTGTCAGCTCTCATCAGACACAGGCAGTGGCAATACATTCAATGTAATACAATCACAACAATAATATATCTTTTTTTATATCTATAATCTAGACAAATATTATCAGAGATGAGCATGATGGCCGATGGGGTAGGAATGTGGGCAGGGGCAAATATAGGATTAATTTTTAATTTTTATGTACATATATACTGAATCCCCTAAACACAAGACTAAAGGTTGACATAGTTTAGGAGGTTCAAAATTCATCTTGATTTCCAAGTTCAAGTATGAGGCACTACATATTATTTTTTGAATTTTTTTAGTGAAAATTTTGAATGTGTCACTGGGTATGCGGTGGGAACTACGAGGTGAGGGTGAAGATGAAGTTTATTGGAGAATGAAAAAGACACAATCAATATGGAATATCGTCACTTACTCTTTTTAGAAGAAAAAAAAATGTATTTTTCAAAATTTAGACAAACCGAACCAACTAATTAATTAATGATAGGTCTCTTCATTCTCTTAAGATTTGTTAGGGTCTTCTCAATTTGGTGTAGAAGCCCAATTTGAGAAAACTCAAATATGTAGAATTGAAGAATTTTAAGTGCTTTGATAATAGTTGACTGAAAGTAAAAGGTTAAAATTTGCTATGTTCGAAATATCTTAGTTTCTTCGTATCTTTGCTATTAACAAATTGTCTCGTATTTTTCTTATTATTTATGAAACTCCAACGTGAAATGAATGAATATTACGTGTTAAAATACTTTAGTTACCCCTCTTATCTTTTACTAGTATTTTTTAATATTACCTTTTTATTCTTTAATTAAAATTTCATCAAGGAAAGAAACGAGACTTTCTTGAAAGTCTCCAAGATTAAACTCATAATATAACATACGAATAGTACATGGACAAATTGACATTTTTTTCTTTATTAGTGGGCGATATAAAAATTATGAAACAGTGTTGTGATCGAAATTGTTTTTGAATTTTTGTGAGTGATTCGGAGTGAAAATTATGAAAACAGTGTTTTAGAGTTTTTCGAAATTCAAAAATTCAACTTCGAAACATTTTAATAATTCTATGTTAAAAAAACAGTAATATATGGTTTGCTAAAGAATTGTGATCGAGAAGTAAGCATTTCTACCTCCTTAATTAGAGATTTCGAATTTGAATTTTATATATACAAAATCGCTTTTGTTTAAAAATGTTTTACCCATAACGTAGAATTTCGACACTAATTCAAATTTACTCTGTCCTAATTAAAATATCAAATATCGAATAGAAAATCGAGGAAGCTGAAAAGGAAGGCGTAAGAAAATTCGCCGATGCGCCTAAAGACCCGCTGAATTAGTCTTGGTCTTTGCCGCCCGAGAAATTTCTCATCACTTAAGGAGTTGTTTGGTTTCATATATCTTACTCTCGATTCACTTTTACTTATTCAGATTTTACACAATCTTTAAGAAATAATAAATGTAAGTATATATTTTATCATGATACCCAGATTAATTGATATATAATTTTAATGAACTTGAAAAATAATTTAAAATGATTAATTAATGCTAAAAATAAAATAGAATTTTTTTTCTTAATATGTAAAGTGAACAAATAAAAATAAAATTTTATTTGTAGTGCAATAGACGAATAAAAATGAACAGAGAAAATATTTGGTTGCCCTTTTGATACTCCACATAAAATTCAGCACTAGTTACACGGTGTTGGATGGTCTCTTTGTTGCTTACATAAATTATGTAAAAATTTATGTATTATTTTATATAGAACAAAATACGAATAAAAATATGAAATTAGCAATGCGTCGATTAATATTACAAAAATGAGAAAATTGACCTTCGTAATAGTTAGAAAACTCATGTTTGCCTAAACAATACTCATCAAATTAAACATTCAACAAAGGATCATTTTCAATTTTCATAATTAATTGCTGCATAATTATTCTCGATATAACTAATTCGTACATTATTATAGAGGGAGAAATATTTAAGAAAATAAAATATTCAAGCCAATGTATTTTAATATTCCACGATTTCAACAAATTTTTACATAACTTGTATCTAATCCAAACAACCCATTAGTTTTTTCAAAGTCTATTTCTCATCTTTCATCCAATCACGTCTTCCAATTAATTTTTGTCTGTTATAATAATGTATATATTCGTCCCATTATAAATAACTCTATTTGTTGAATTAATGATGTGATAGTATTTTATTTGACCATTTTATATTTTGTGAAACTTAGTTGTAACTTCCAGCATCAGATTTATGGATTAGTTATCAACTATTTTCATTTTATTCGAAATATATAAGAATAATATGTGTTCTGTTTTATTACAAATTTTAGTTTTATCACTTTTTTGCTATAATAAACCTTAGTGATAAGCAATGATCATGATCATCCATGATGTCCACCCAAGTTGAAAAAAACCATTATCGAACATGGAAAATATTTATATATAATATAGATAAATGTTATGGTAGGTAAGGTAGGGGTAGTGATGGGATGGAGGCGCCGTGGGTTGGGGTTAGTCGCCTAGTAGGATAGGGATGATGTAATTAATGTGAAATGTCACTTGTAAAACTTGTTTTTTTCCTACTTGCACTAAAAAAGTCATTTTTAAAAAACTTCTTTTTCAAAACTTTTGACCAACTGAACATGAGAAAATTAGAAAATATTTTATGTCCGTACGGAACACCCCCCCCCCCCCAACCCCATCCTCAATATCCTTCTTCACTTTTTCTAAGCTAGTAAGGACATTATAAATTTTATTCTTTTTGGTCTTAAATCAATAATCAAATCCCTTAATGCACCACATGTAGCTTCCTTTCAAGAGAGCAAAATTGATAGAGGCTCTTTAATTATTTGTGGAATGGTCTCTGTAAAATGAGTTGACTAGTTGACTTGGACTTTAAATAAATACAATTTATTTTTGTATTTGTTTCATTTCTATAAAGTATTTAAATTATAAACTTAGTTTTGAATTACTTAACACAAATACTTGTTCCAAATAAGAAAAAAAATTTCTACAAATTCTTATTATATATAATGACTTCCTTGAGAAATGCCTATTTTATTTTTGCCATATCTGTTGACTTTGAGGAATCTAGAAAAAAACTGTCCATATTTTACCAAATATACGAGCAATATTTCTTTAAGGATGTTGTACTTATTCAAGATTCAAATCCTTATTTTTCAATTCTGTTTTTATATTTTTCCAACCAATTGACCTAAGAGAGAGAAAGACTTATATAACTATCCAATTTCCTACCATATATTAAATCTCTCATTCAACTCCATTTCCATATCCTCTTTCTATGCAACTAACCATGGATAGAGAACAAGAAGAGATGCAATTCCTAGGCCTCTTTGATATCTACATAGAAGCCTACAAAGTTATCTACCAATGGAAGAAAATTTTCAGCCAAATCACCCTATCTTTGATCCTTCCTATGTCCTTCATCTTCTTAGCTCATATGGAAGTTTACCATCTTTTCTTCTCTGACCTTAAACACTCTGAATCTCAGCTCAGACATACTCACACGGGCACGGCAAAATACAACAAGATCTCTGATCACATAGATTCAGAGCTAACCTCTCTATGGCTTTTCATAATTGTCTACTTCACTATCCTCATCATCTTCTCCCTTCTTTCCACCTCTGCTGTGGTTTACACAATTGCTTCCATATACACGTCTCGTGAAGTCGGTTACAAGAAAGTTATGAGTGTTGTTCCTAAAGTTTGGAAGAGGGTTATGGTGACTTTCTTGTGTGCTTTCCTTTGTTTCTTCATCTATAACCTTGTTTCCTTCTTTCTCTTAGCTTTATGGTTTGTATGGGCTTTCAGCATGCGGGGTGAAAATGATGGTCTTCCTAACCTTATTTTTGTGATCATGGCGATTGTTTATGTTGTTGGATCTGTGTACCTTTCGGTTATATGGCACTTAGCTAGTGTGGTAACTGTGTTAGAGGATTCATATGGAGTGAAAGCCATGATCAAAAGCAAGGATTTGTTAAAGGGGAAGATGAGAATAGCCTTGTTTTTCTTTTTCAAGTTCAATCTCTCACTTGGTATCTTGAACTTTGTTTTCAAGAAGTTTGTGGTACATGGAAGCCATCATATGCATCTAGGGATGTTGTATAGAGTAGGGGTTGGGTTGTTTTGTCTTCTTTTATTGTTTACTTTGATGCTATTTGGTTTGGTGATTCAAACAATTATTTACTTTGTTTGCAAGTCCTATCACCATGAGAACATTGACAAGTCTGCACTTTCTGATCATCTTGAAGTTTATTTGGGAGAGTATGAACCTTTGAAGTCTCAAGATGTGCAAATGCAGAGTTATCAAGTTTAAAATATTTTACTACTATCTTCTGTGGGTGAAACATTTCTCTATGTATTTGACTTTTTCAATGGATGGCATTCATGAGAATTATTATAATAGAAAAGATTTAATATTTTTATCAGCTTTGGTCATTCTGTATGTCATAATGGTTGTCTTAGATATTATTTTATGGCATGATTGATTATGGTTGACTAACAGTTTAGGAGAACTAATATCAATGTTGAATTTGATTAAATAAGAATTTCATACTTCTGACTGTCTGTGCAAACATTTAAGGGATAAGACCTTCACATATCTTACCGCTAATTTAGAGAAGTATTGAGAACACCCCTAAACTCAGCGCGAATTATTAGTTTCATCCTCGAACCATTGACAGCCTTAAAATCACCCCTTAACTTGACTAACTGAACCTAAACACACACACGATCTTGCAAGATGAGTGAAATACACCCCTACATTCTCGACAAGTTTAGGGGGTTTTTTCAACACTTCTCTCGGCTTTTTATTAAGAACCTCATGCTCTTACAGGAGTTTGAGATCACTTGTTATACTATGTGATAGATTGAGGGTGTATCTAAGTTTAGTTAGTCAAATAGAGAGATGTTTTTAAGGCTGTCAATAGTTCGGGGACGAAACTAATAATAAATGTGTCAAGTTCAGGGGTGTTTTCAACATTTCTCTCGTTAATTTATCATCAAATAGGCAAAGGGACAATGATATTACAAAACAAAGAGATGAAGGGTAACATCTAGAGAGATTTGAAGAACTAAATAGATCCAATTGGTAGTTATTGTAAAAGGAGTTACTCCATTTTCCGCGCCCAGAACCAGAAGTTCCATCTGGGTTTATTGACAGATCTCATGTTTTAAAACCTTACAAAAACATATATTTTGCTTTTGAAAGTATCACGGAAGCAGTAATATATCCTTTACTGGTACAAAACTATTAACATACCTCAGGTACCGGAGGGTAAACAAACTGCATCTAGCACAGGCACTGAGTGATGCTTTTTCACTTCAACAAACTCCTACTTTCCATTAGTACAGAACTAACGAGTCCTGCAGTTGTAAGGACCCATATATCTTAGCTATTAAAGATCATCCTGGGAAACCATTTGACTGGAATATGCCACCACCCTACAACTTTTATTTTGACAGTTTATACGTTACATTGTTGAAAAAAATAACACATGAGTTGTGTGCATCACTTGGATGACAACTGCTGAGAACTATCCTTCTTTTCTTCCTGTTTGGATCCTGATACAGCTGCTGTTGCTGCAGCAGTCATGGCAGCAGCAGCTGCACCTAATTTTACTCCTCCTGCAGCTTTAACAGCACCACCAATTTTTGCAAAGGCAGCTATTCCTCCGACAATAATGGCTCTCAAAGCAACTGTTGGTTTAATACTCATATTTGTCTACCTGAGAAAAAAATATATCAGAGTTGTAAAGCCCCAGATCACCTAAAAACAAATATCACATTGGCATATAAAAGGAAAGATATTAACACATTTTTCTCTGAAATGCAGAAGCTTGCGTGAGACAATAACGAGCCCTAGTTACAAATTCCTAAAGTAAAAATAGAATATAACAGATAAGGAACTAGATAAATTTTCTATGCTACTATTTTCAGAAACTACACACCACAAAGATCAGTTACTTCATTTCCTATAACAGACAAAAAAATGCGGTAACTGCTGCAACGACCTCCTAAATGGCTAAGTTGTAACAGAAAGGCTGGAATGGAGTGTAGCAGTTTCAAATAAGTCCTACAAATGGGTTCCAAATTACAGGAGTTTCGGAAATAATTCCCTATAACCCAGCACTAGAAAGAACCAAAGGCAAAAAGTATTCATGATAACCACTATAGATTGCAAAATTATTCATGGCAATCCCTACAGATTCTTCTTCTGCAAACTGAAAGCAGCGCATTCTTATGTAAAAGAACACCAGGATATTAAGCATTAGGCGTCCAAATATAAAATTCACACCAGCTCTATAGCAATAACATGTGAACCGTTTCTTCACCTAAATCAAACTATGGGATGGAAATTTTTTTTCCAAATATGTTGTGTCAGTGCTGGAGGTATCACATTTGCAGAATCCTCACATCCATAAAAATGAAAAAGCAGCATAAAGATTCCCCGCAATCTTAGAGTCAACCATGAGATTTTGAGCAGCGCCTCTACAGCAACTTCTCTATTCTTGTGATTCCAAGTGTTATGTACTACCCAAAATAAATAGGTGCTGGTTCTTGTTGACACATGTCTTGCACCATGCACTAGCATGCTGCAAGAACATGGCACAGACATGAAGATATACCAGCAGAATGGTCTATCAACAACCCTGCACTGACTGCAGGCTAAAAGGCCTAGGTACCTCTGATCTTCCACCAAATCCATGCATTCCATGGCCAGAAATTATACTGTTACACATTGTTCATTCATTAGAACCCTTACTACAGAACCACCAGCTTCCATATCAAGACAAAAGGAAGAAAACTTGGAACACTTGAAATATAATTAGCCTTCATTTCAGAAACTGGCATGTACTTCAAAGAAATCCTAATTGTCCTTCTCGCACTCTTGTGATGACATTTTTTTTTTGAGAAATGTAACAGTTAGTCTATATTTATCCACAGGTATACTACCACAAAAGTGTAGTTCCCCTCCAAAAGTGTTGTAATTACATAGGATCCTATATACCACCTATTCATCATACAGTAGGTCTCACGGATCATTAGACTTCTAAAACTACCAATATATTGAAAAAGCCTCGTTAAATAAACTAGATTGTTTTCATTACCCGATATTAAGGAATCCGCACCCGTATCCTTTGACTGCAATACAGAAAAAGGCACTCCACCTCTTTAAAAAACTATTATAACCATATCTAAATATTAGTAAAGTTATCAGACACGAATAGGTTTCAGAACGTCCTACTGTAACAAATTCATGTTTAATAATTCACATTGTCTACAGCACAAGCTGATATCACAAGCAAGTACCTAAACTTTGGCTTCAACTTGTCTTTTTCTCATCAGAACACTCAGTTTTTCAATTACCTATCTAATCATTAAAACCTAATAACACATGATAAAAAGAACATCACATGATGCTATTTGGTCATTGCATCTCACATATCATCTGATAAAACATATTGTAAGCAGAATTGCAGTCAAAATTCTGCACAAAACATGAAACAATAGCCTTCCAAGCTACATGAATTTTACGGTCTTTCACTGTATCCACACCATTAATCCATTAAGACTTTCCGTTCATATTCATCAATTCAAATTTTGATGATGATTTTCTATAACCATTTGCATGGCATGACCATGACTGTTGTGCTCGTCTTGGACTTGGCCGTGCCTCTTAGGTGGGTCAGCCTCATGTGCTGCCCTTGACTTCATTATAATGCCCTTAATTTTATCAAAAAGACAATTATTGAGTATTGGAATTAAAAGGCCCAAATGGGGCAGAACTGTTGCAGCCTCAATTATGTGTTTCCTCCTCCACCATAAGCAAAACAAGTTCTACAAAATAGTCGTAAGACTAGCAAAGTTACATGAGCGAGTGTTGGGCTTTCAGCACCCCAGCAATTTCCATAAAACGAGTGTCGTATTTGTAAAATACGAATGATCAGATGGATGTATGGTGATATGAGTTTAGCCAAGACCAGAAATGCTCAGCAGCACATGGAAGAAAAAGCTACAACACGCAGATGGTGGTAGAGGCAGATCTTTCAATTGTTGAAGCTACAACCATGCAAATAGATGCAATAAAGCATGAAGAAGTGGAACCTGCTTCATCGTTAGATGGTTCACAGGGTACCCTTGTAGATGAGGAAGACGAAGCAACAGATGTTAAGGAAGAGACTGTTAACGTAGAACTAGCAGTCCTGGTATTCAATGATATCTGGTGATGCACAAACAAGGAACTAACAAGGAATATGTACATTGCTTTGAGATAATGCAAGATTCCTGTGGGTTCGTACCAGGTAAGGGGAATCTCCGGTGTAGCTTTGTTAGTTGGCATAATTCTGATGTAACTGATCAAGTTGGCTATCTTGAAGTCGAAGAAGAACTGGTAAAGTATAAGCATGTTCACATCGATTCCTCTGTTTAGTGGATATTATTTAGCTCTCATGCTGCTTATGGCAATGTGAAATTAGAAAGAATGCTTTGTGGACAAATTTGCTTCCTCGGTACAACATTTGCAGTGTGCACCAGTAAAGGGAATTTGAGGGACAAACTACTGCAGTGGTCATATGTTGCAACAGGAATTGCTATCACTTGGTGCATACCATCTGAGATACTGTCAAGTGATAGAGAGTTTCACTATGACTCCAAGGGGAACATTTAGACACTAACAAAAGAAGGGGCACAACAGTTCTAGCACTGAAATTGCAATGGATCATACTCTTGTTGGTGTGAAGAATGTTCCCTGAATGATGGAATTGTATGACCTATCTAGCAATTTTATTTCTTTAGAAGAGTACTGGAATGAGGCCCAAGGTGTCAAACTTGCGCTTCATGTTGGATAGGGATTGAGTACTAAGTTTGCACAGGACCAAATGGAACATGCCAACCCAATGCTTGGGTTCAATAATTTGAACAACAGTGTGGGGTTAACTGCTGGTCACATGAATTTGAGCATGAGCAGTTCCAACTTGTACTGATTGATCCAATGATATTGGTGTCTACAATATTACCTTTTCCAAGGGCTCTTACATGTGTACCTAATGGTTCTGGTGCAGCACCAAGAACCAATTTGGATTCATGCCACGGCATTCAACTATAAAAGTCAATCATCTCGTGAGTAGATTGGTGGAGTAGTATAGTGAGAGGAAGAGGGACTTACATATGGTGTTCATTGACATAGAAAAATCATACGACAAAGTCATTAGAAGAGTTATATGGAGATGTTTGGAAGCTAAAGGAGTACCTGCAGCCTACATTAGGGAGATTAAGGACATCAGGACATGTATGATCAAGCCATGACATGGGTGAGGATAATGGGAGGAGACCCGGAGCATTTTTCAGTCGTGATGGGATTACACCAGAGATCAATGCTTAGTCCATTTTTATTTGCCTTGATGATGAATGTACTGCAACATATCCAAGGGTGTATGCTATTTTGCAAATGGCATAGTATCAATTGACAATAAGCTAGAGGTTGGGAGACAGACCTGAGAGTCTAAAGGGTTTAGGTTGAGCAGGACTAAGACTGAGTACTTAGATTGCAAGTTCAGTGGCGTTACCCATGAGGAGGATGTGGAAGTGAGGATTGATACTAAGGTCATCGCTAGGAGAGAAAATTTCAAATATCTTGGGTCTATAATATAAGGATATGGTGAGGTCGACAAGGATGTAATACATCGTATTGGAGTGGGGTGGAGGAAATAGAGGCTCACATACAGTGTCTTATGTGATTAGAATGTGCCGCCCAAGTCTTAAAGATAAGTTTCATAAAGTGGTTGTTAGACCAGCCACTTTGTATGGGGCCGCGTGTTGGTCGTTCAAGAACTCGCACATCCAAAAGATGAAAATAGCATAAATAAGGATGTTGAGAGTGTCCGCATGCTAGACGAGATAGGATTAGGAACAAAGATATTTGGGAAAAAGTAGGATACAAGTGAAACATAGATGGTTCGGGCATGTGAAGACGAGATGTCCATATGCCCCGGTGAGGAGATATGAGAGGTTGGCTATGGTGGGTCCGAGAAAAGGTAAAGGTAGGCCGAAGAAGTATTGGGGAGAGGAGAGGTGATTGGACAGGATTTGAAACACTTGCAGTTTATCAAGGACATGACCCTAGATAAGAGGATATGGAGGTCAAGGGTAAGGATAGAAAGGTTAGTAGGTAGTCAACGTCTAGTTTCCCTTATCAGTGGTAATAGTATTTCCTTTTCTCCTACTTTCTTATACTTCGATTTTATTATTACATGTTTTATGAGCTTCAATTATCGTGTTATTTGCTAATGGTATTCTGTTTTCCTTCTGGTTTTGTTATGCTGTACTTAAGTCGAGGGTCTATCGGAAACAACCTATCTACCTTCATGAGGTAAGAGTAAGGTTTCATTACACATCACCCTTCTCAGACCCCATTTTGTGGAATTTCATTTGGTATGTTGTTGTTTGTATCTTATAAGCCTACTAGTGCAGAAATCACAAAGAAGTTGTTAGCCTTAGTTGGAACGAAATTGACTTTTGACTGTGGCGGTACATCAACACTGAACCTGGTTGCTTGATAGAGCTAATGAAGTTTGACATGGGAGGAGTGTTGCAGTTGTTTCAGGTGCTGCAAAAACTCTTGAAAAAATAAAGACAGCAGAACTAGAGTAGCATTTTAGAGCTTTTTGGGGCTTTTTTCTTTTGATAACACTGAAGAATGTTTACATACGGTAAATGTACACATGAGCTCCTTGATTTTTACAATGCACACTTTTGAGGACAAGGGTGAGTTGAAGGAAGGAGATTTGATGCGATATGAATTTCTTAAGCCTCTTAAAGAAACTGGAAAGGAATTAAGGAGGCTCAAGTTAGCATTGGGCACTTATGGCTTGTTTTAGAGAAGCATGTTAGCCCAGTCCCGTCCTACTTCCCTATGTATTAAGCCTATAAATAACTTCCCCTGAAAGAACATACTTCTATTTTGAGAAAATGAATTATCCCTAGTTTTTAGCTTAGTTCTTAGACCCTCTTTATTTCTTTAGTTGGCTTCCAATTCCAGATTGTATAATGAACCAACCCAAATTTGCAACTCTACATCAACTTAGCAAACTTCTTTAGTATGTTGCTGACTCATTATGAGAGCCACATCAAAGTCCTCTAATTGCCTACACATAAAACTAATCTAAAGAAAACTTGTCTTGCCCCATGAGGCCATGATATCGAAATCAACATCTAGTAATCCCAAAACAACAACAAAACGAAAAACCAGACATTGCCCTCCACAGCTTGAATCTCCTAAATTTCATATACATGAACCTACTTACAATATTTGTCAAAACTATCATGGGTTGCAAGACAAATACGACACCAAAAACTGAACAATTTCGTGTAAGCAGAAGACTGCAAATTATCTTACAAAAAGATTTGGGGCTTCATTTGGGCAGTGGGAGACCAGAAAATGTCAATGCTATCAAACCCATATTGGGGATTCTCATATTACAGATAAAATTCATTTTGAAGAAAGAGATTAACGATTTGCAACAGGTGAAAACAAGTATAGTTATAAAAATCTAAAGGCAGAAACCGTGAGAGTATTACTTACCGCTAGATTTCCGCCGGAGGAAGTGATTGCTCGGAGACTCGCCGGAGAAAGATACGGGGAGAATGGGCTGAAGCACCGGAGACAGCTTAATTTGAAAATGCGGGGTTTCTGTTTGTTAAATGTTGGAAGGGACAAAATTTGGGGAAATAAGGTCAGGAGGTGTTACGAAAGTAGAAACTAAAAAACAAGAATTAAATTATTTAACGTGTTCGATGATGTGTATAAGAATAATTATATGTTTAAATTTTGATTATTTGCTTATTTTATTTTAATTTTTTTCACAAGGACTTGTAGTATCTTACTTTTAATATGACTTGAATTCTCAATCTATCAATTGATGGTGGAGGTACTCAACCACTTAAACATATCTCACTTTTCATTTCACTTGATTTTATTTCATATAGGATACCACATCAGATGTGTTTTAGAAAAGTTTTTCAATTTTACAAGGAGTTTTGATCAAAGTCAATATTTTGAAAATTTGAGTTTAATGATCCCATTAGGTCCAAAGAATGACTTGTTACCTAGTTGAAATTTCGTCACAATTTTCAAGGCTTTAAAGGTGTTTTGGTCGTTTAGAAGGGTTTTAAATTTGTCTTAAGTTTGAAATTGATCATGGTCAACATTCTGTCAAGACAACCTTAAAATGATAATTCGCATTATTGATTTATCTTTGAGAGGTCCCAAGCGAGTTCATTTTGAAAGACAGGTTGCTTTGAGGTTGTTCATGTTGTTGTATCGAGTGTCATTGCTCCTATGGTTCAGGAGATGCACTGGTGAAGTCGTAGAAGCGGAGAGGTTTCTACACCTGTGAGGAAGACCGGGGTTGGGGGTGGTTGCGCCTAAGATTCTGTCATAGCAAGAAATTTATGTTCTTGTGAAGTCCTTCAACATCAACAAATGGTATAAGTAGTAGTCATATTCATTATCCAACCTTGAATTGTGGTATCATCAATAAAGGACGACATGACAGCCACTATTGGATTTCTGATGTTGGTACAATCAAGTACGTAGGAGGTTTTATCACCTCTACAAAAAATTAATATAGGTGAAAAATAAAATCAACATGAATATCATGAATTAAGTACGGATTTCAATCATAATCGTTTGTTGATTGCTCTAAGATATTGTGGTTTTAATTTTACACTTTTAAAAAATAGCTTCTCATTCCCGTATATTATATACGAAAATTGTTGGCTAATATTCATAGGGACATTATTATTGGTAGAAAATGTTGTTGTAAAATTTGCTCCTCTGCTTTTGTCTAGTACACCACAGCAAAACTATGTCTAGTGTGGGAGAATTAGAGAGTTATCCCTATTAAAATTTCAGAGATGCCTACAAACACAAACATCTTATATGCATAAATTCTTACTTTGTATCTTCGTAGGCAACTTCATCATGAATATCTATAGGTACTGGTGGTGATGGTAGTTGGTTGTGAAATTAATAGAGTTGATTGTTATGACAGGAGTGAAAAGATTTACTTCCAACATTATCAAAAGAAGAAAGAAATTATATGATTTTTGACTCCAATAGATTGAATTCTTTTTAATGACTCTAATTCTTTGTAGAGCTGAGAATGAACAATTAAAACAAAACATAAGCTAGCTCAGTAAAATACATCCACAGATTCTTGTCGAAATATTTTTAGAGTGTTTCTCACCATATTTCTAAAAAGAAATGAAAAAGTGTTTATGAAAAGAGAACTCGAAATGCACATACAATGCATAGAATGCATATGTGCCCACGAGATACACATATGACACACACAAAAAATAATTTTATCTCGAATATTCTTAAAACCTCTTATTAAGATTTTACTTTAGACCACCAATTTCACAATAATAATAAATTACTTAAAATATTTTATTTTAAAAAAAAAACATATAAAAAAGTTATGGTTAAAGAAAAATTTAATTGACTTTCCAAATTTTATTTTTGCTACATAAATTATGATCGAGGGAGCAAATGCATTTTTCAATAATTTATATATTTACAAGTTAAATTAAAAGTACTTAAATCACAATAATTAACAATTTAAAATACTTAAACAAAGTTTTAAAAATTTTGGTCAATTTTTTTACTGACTCTCAAATTTTATATATGTCCACATAAATTAAAATATTTTTTTCAAAAAGTAATATACATTGAGTCCGTACTATCCTCTGTATCAAGACTCAAATATAGTGAACATTAGTGAGCAATTTCTGGTGAGCATAAAAAAAAGAAGAAAGAATATAGTAGAATATAAGTTAGTAGATGAATTTCATTTTCCAATATTATTAAAATTATGAATTATTTGGGTCAACATAGGTGATGCTAGAAAGTACTATTGTTTGCTACCAAATCATTATTTTTCAGTAACGGTAATGATATTTAATTCAACATTAAGAAGGTTTGATAGTCAAACTCATTAAACTTAAATTATGATTCTGCATGACAATTATCTTCTCCCAATGCAAGTTATCTTGAGGCTAGTAGGTCATTTGATCTTATTATCTTTAATAAGACATAATTATAATGGAGTCGATATTGCTAAATTATGTATTGTTGGTAAATGAAAATGTTGGTGTAATTTCCCATCCTTTATTTTTGAAAAAAAAAAAATCTAATTCTACTTCTCATTTTTTGTTTCCTCCTTAATCTTTTTAGTTATCTTTTTTCCTTCGATTAAAATATTGAATAAAGTCATTTTGAACTGAAATTATGAATTGAATTTGAACAATATCTCTTTTGTGAGTAACTGAAATTCAAGGACCACTTCTGAAAGTGAGACATTTTATTGAGTCTTTATAATAATTGAATAGACGCACTCAATAACGACATATTTAGTTCAAATTATTTTCAGAAGCGAATGTTTGAAATATTCTATTGTTAGAGCAGCCACCGAAGTCTCAATTTCAATATAGAATTCGTGAATGCCAAGTTGGTTCACCTTGAATGGCATGAGACACACGTAGAAAGAACCTCCCCACGTACAATTTTTAGGAGATTTTGATTATAAAAAAATCCATATATATCTATGTCACCGTACAATTAACAGTTTTCTTAATTATATTTAGTATTTATAATAAACAAATTTGTATACAAAATTTACTTATTTTCTATTTATTAATTTGTTTTTTTTAAAAAAAATATTTTGTATTACTTGGCATGATGAAAAGAGACCAAACAAATATGAATAATCTCAAACGAAACAATCGGTGGCCGATCCGAGTCGGTAAACTCTCTAAGCGTACAACTTGTTAAAGCATAGTGTACAAGCAAACGCTTCATTATAAAAGTTTGCCTTCAAAAGAAAGCAAAAGCTTCGCGAGCTTTGTTCTCCATTCGTCAACCTTTTTCTCTGTATTGATCATTATTTAATACAACTTTACCAATTAGAAGGTTTTCTCTCTGTTTCTTTCTCTTCGATTTGGTTGTTAATTTTGTTGATTTGATATATAGTTTTTGAATCTGTGTTTGTTGATTGGTGTTCTGAAAAGGGTTTTTTTTTTTTTGGATCTTAGGGTTTTTTAGGTTGATTGAGTATCTGGGTATTACTGGAAATTTGAAATTGTTGGAGGGTTTTTGAGAAAATGGAACCGTCTTCGTCTTCGCCGGAGTTTGATTACTTGTTTAAGCTGTTGTTGATTGGAGATTCAGGAGTAGGGAAGAGTAGTTTGTTGCTCAGTTTCACTTCTGATGCCTTTGAGGATCTTTCTCCAACTATTGGTAAGTTGTTAATATGTTTTTTTCGAAAATTGTTAATTTAGCGGCTTGTCTGTTTTTAAGTATATTGTGCAAATATACTTGCTTAAATTATTTTTTTTGTGTACATTTATAAAGAAAGAGGAGGTGTGTGTGGAAGTGGGAATGTTTTTTTGATAAAGAAAGTGGGAATGTTAGATGGATCAAATATGAAATATTGGGTAATAATTAATTTGTGGATATGGTGGTATTGATGGAAAGATTGAATATAATAGTTTAGTGTTTTGTGGGTGTGGTAATAAGTTAAGCGAGGGTTCTTTCAGCTGTTTATGCGCGAAACTTGTGTTGGTCAATGGTTCTATTGCATATTGAAGGTTAATTAACAGTTTGGCTGCAGCGATTCGATAACTTGCTGCATAAATTATGAAAGAGTTAATAAGACACTATTTGGAACAGTTATGTGCCTATATCAAAAGTGAAACAAACAGTTGGAGTTAATTCAATATGAGTGGACGAGGTGGTGTTGCATTGATCTAACTAGATGAAGGGGAGTATTTACTGCATTGTGGTATTCACATCGTGCCGCATGACCAGCAGCAACAAAAAGAAAAGAAATACTTAGAATTAAAATGGTGGTTATAAACAGTTAATTGATCTGACCAATTTCATGATGAGCTTTTCCGTTACACAGTGTCTGAACTCACAAATATATTAAGAGATAGTGAAGATAGTGCACTTGAACTGAACTTAGCAGGTTTTCACGGTGCACTTGATATGCCATAAATACATTAGACAAATCCTATTTCTTTTTTTCCTGGATAACTAGTTATGGAATAAGTCATCTCTCATATTCTCAGGTGTGGACTTCAAGGTAAAACATGTCACCCTCGGGGGGAAGAAGTTGAAGCTTGCTATATGGGATACAGGTAATACTGTTATTTTATGCCCGATCCTCAATAAAGTCATGCTTTATTTTAAATGTTTTAGTTACAAACCCTTTTAACCAAGTAGCATTCTTTCAGACCCCTGAAAGAATTCTTATCCAAATATATCCTATGCGAACCAAGGAGAGGTCATTGTTGATTACCCCTTAAGTTGGATTATATGACATGGTATCCTGAATTGTATCTTGTGGTTTTCCATCTAAAAGCTAAAATCTCTTCAACCTAAGAAACATCATTTTGCATCTGTCAAGTAGAGTGAAGAATTGAAAATTACGTCCCCCTTGAGTCATTTGATATTACAATTTACTTGACAGAAACTAGTACTGTCAACTGTTGGTCGCAACACACACAAGTAAATGCAATTGCACGCATACACCAAAAACTTACTAATTACCAAGAATAGGACAACGTTGGTTTGTTTAGACAACTAAACTTGCTTAAAGAACCAAACTAAGCATGAATCATATTTTTGATAAACTTAGAGCAAGTAGAATCTTGTCAAATCCTGAATGCTAAAATCTTTGTGATTTCTCTCAGTACTTCATTGAGCTTCTTGTATTCTCCTAACTGTATCTTGATGAATTAAGTCATTATCCTAGATTGCTATTATACCTGCAAGTATCTTTTAAATTCCTTACAGCCTACCTTGTGTAACCTATTTTATATGTTTCATGAGAAAAATGTTACAAAGATCCATTAGTGTCAAGCCATAGTTCTGATTGCACAAGACAATTAGGTATATTCCTTTCCTAATTACACTGGTTCAAGTATAATCTAACCTTAGATTGCCATAAAAAATATCAATTACATGGTTCCCAAATAAATCTACAATCAATTAGATGAACCAGGTCCAATATTGTAACTAATATGCATCTTTTTGATGCCATTAATGAAGCCAATTACTTCTTCATAACCAAGCACAATATTCAATGCTAAGTTCATCATCAATCAAAAACAAGGAAGAACCGAAGAAGAGTGCAAATAATTGAATACTGTATATATGTGAACAAAATGGTAACCTGTGAACACAAAGCAGCACTTAGGCTCTAAGATTAGAGGACCTAGGCGGGTTGTCCACAAGTTCAGATAGTGATGCCTGTTATTCAGTTAGGTGTGGGGGTGCCAATGGTAAGTTGAATATTGTACCTCCAAGAATTTTCTTCTGCAAAATGTATTAAAATGAGGAAAACCTATGAAGTGCCTTGAAAGTTAGCAAATCTTAAGTAACGAATTCTTGATATTTGTTCATATATTTAAAATCAACTCATCACCAACTGACCCACCTAACGCCTTTAGAAATAAGGTGGTGGCAGAGGTTGCAGCTGATTGGTCTTGCTTCTTTGAATATTGTTGTCAATTTAATTCAGTGATTGAACTCAGCATGTTTTTCTGAATGTGCTAATAGGAGGTCTCCTCCAGCACAATCCTTAGTTATAACATTATGACTTTGTTGTTTTGCAGCTGGACAGGAAAGATTTAGGACTTTAACGAGTTCATACTACCGAGGAGCTCAAGGAATAATCATGGGTAATCTGATGTCTCTTCTTTCTGCTTTGTTATTTGATTTCATGGATATCCATATTATGTAATCATCATGCTACACTCACTTCAATTGCTTTCTAAGAGATAAGCAATGTTCACTCCTGTCAGGACAAACACTAAGCACAAGACAAGAAGTTGGCACAGCTTGCAGCCTATATATGACATTATGCTTCCTTATGTGTTGGTTCATATGGTTGTCGTAGTTTTCGAGTTTCTATAAATAGTAGTCCAAAACATTGAAAGAGTGTTCTAGTGCCACAGTGAATGGATGGAAGAGAGTGTCTTGACTTCTTAGAATATTTCTTAGGAGAAGTATACGTCCTTTCTTGCATTGTTAAAAGAATAGAAACGTTAGTGGAAAGAGAAAACTAGTGCTGGTGCATAGGAAAGTATACGTCCTTTCTTGCATTGTTAAAAGAATAGAAACGTTAGTGGAAAGAGAAAACTAGTGCTGGTGCATAGGAAAGTATACGTCCTTTCTTGCATTGTTAAAAGAATAGAAACGTTAATGGAAAGAAAAAACTAGTGCTCGTGCATAGGAAAGCTCTTTAACGATCTGATTGTGAGTACCATTTAGAAATGTGATTCTTCTTGCTTGTTTATTTTTAGGAGCAAATTCAGTTTCTTCTTAATGAATTTCTTGTTGTTCGAACAAATTCTTTCACCCAACTACCCTGCCACCCCCAAGAATTGTTTTAGCATGTTGTCTTCTTTTAGACTTATCTATCTTTGATTTTCAACAGTTTATGATGTAACAAGGCGAGACACATTCACTAATCTCTCTGATATATGGGCCAAAGAAATCGACCTGTATTCAACAAATCAGGAGTGCATCAAGATGCTTGTTGGCAACAAAGTTGATAAGGTACCTCTCCTCCTCTGCGGAAGAGAATTTCTTCCATCTCAAGCTTCTTCCATTTTCCCCAAACACAATCGTATACGCCATATTGACTAGGTGTATTTGTTTCTTTTGAGTCAAAATTGGCGGTACGTGATGATGCTTGTGAGTTTTCAAGGGATGATTCACATACATATGAACTTTTCTGCAGGAGAGTGAAAGGGTTGTCAGCAAAAAAGAGGGAATTGAATTTGCCAGGGAATATGGATGTCTTTTCATCGAATGCAGTGCAAAAACAAGGGTTAATGTGGAACAGTGCTTTGAGGAGCTTGTGCTGAAGGTATGAATCAGCCAAGGGTCTTTCTTGTATATTGTTCATGTTATAGTTTGAATGGACTAGTAAGAATTAAAAAAGAAAAATAGTTTGAGTGGACTGGCCAGTGGTCATGAGTTTTTCAAATAAATGGAGTTACAATGCAATTGAACATTAACAGGGATGTAATCTCTCCCGAAAAGAAGCTTGTTTGTTGCCTAATAGCACTTGTAGGTCTCAGTAAAGGAGTTATTATTCGGGATGGTGGGGATTGTATGCATATTTATATCTGCAGTTAGGAAAACAGGAAACAATCGCTTAAGCAAATGTACACCAACAATACAACATGGTTTACTTTTTAAACTGAAATTCATTACACTCCTTACGCGGACCACACAATTTTATTTAGCTCTAGGGGATGATATCATATCTATAGCTGTTTTGTCATGTGGACTCTTGAGATCTAAGATGTGCTGGATGTCAAGTATTGAGTTTGGCTGAGCAACAGGTTGATGATGGCTGTGAGATCTCTTACCTTCATTTTAGATATTTAACTGTCTTCACCGGTGATAACATATCTCGGATGTACCTAGAGCAGGCCATATCTTAATCATGGTCCCATGCATTTCTGGGATATCTCCTTGTTGAACAGCTGGTGGCTTTTGCACTCTAGGCAAACATTAAACTGAACAACAAACTTTTAACACTAGTGCCATGCTAGAAGAAAGTTTTTTCTTTGTTGGGGAGATGAGATTGGGGTGAACTTTGTCAGTCATCTGCCCGTAGTCACTGCAACTTTCCCTTCTTTTTGGGGCTGTTTCCTTGTCCAACGTCCTTGCTAGCAAATATTATCTCAATAAATGGTTCAATTATTGCTTCGCGGAACAGAATACATGCCCTATGAAGTTCAGTTATATTTTGTCTTCATCTGTAATGTGTTTTTGCAATAGTTTGCCGACTTTTAACTTGGATCTCAATATAAAAGATGGACATGTCCCTTTTACTTTCTTTCTCTCCACCAAAGAGAAACATTTCTTAGTTGTGATGATGAGTTTTGGTTTTGCAGATTCTGGACACTCCAAGTCTCTTGGCTGAAGGTTCAGCTGGTGTCAGGAAAAATATATTTAGACAGAAACCTCCGGAATCTGATGCATCAACAAGTGGCTGTTGTTGAGATGGATGTCTCCTTGTTTTCTTCATGCTTTCCCTTTCTTTTGTAAAACAAAATGATGTAATTACTTGGAGATGACAAACTCTGTTTCTATCCTTCACGTTTGTAGTTCGTTTGACTGAATGTTCTTCTGTTGTCCTCTTGCTCTTAATTTGATATTTGAAGAGTTCTTTTATTTACCACAGCAGTGTCTGCACAGGTTCAGATATAAAGAAGCACTTGGGCAGAACGGAGAATTTTATCCATAATTACAAGTTCTGGGTTCGATTTGAAGGAATAGAGAATTTCTTGTTGAGTGGTTCCTTCTTTAATCGACTTGATTTTGAATTAGTCAAGTCAATGTCTATATGATGTGAATCTAAATTAGTGAAATCAGTGTATATTTGATATGCCGAGTGATGCTACGGAAAGTAAATATATCTGAAGAAAGCTTAGTAGAAAATGGATTGAAATAATCAATTTTATTGAAATAATGGTTGTCTTAAATTGATTACTTTATAAAAGTAAGCAAAAGAAATGAAGCTACCCTGTGAAACTTTCAAAGCTTTACCCAAATACAATTTAAACAGAAAATGAAAAGAAGACAATATCAGATTCTGTTTTCTACTGTAAATATTACTCCTGGGGAGCTATGTGGTTCAGACGAATTCAGTAATTTTATCATAGATTCTATATTTGTACTACAAAATTAAATACATATATAAATATATTAAGTTGTGAACTCAATAACAAAATTGTGTGATGACTCAGTGGTAAGGAGGGACAATGTAAATGCCTTCAATAGAGAAAAAAAGTGTATGGGAAGTGATACAATTTTTATACATGGGGAAATAAGTAGTAAATTTGGTCTTCAAGTTATTATCTTATTGTGGTTTTGGTCCTTGTATTATATGATTTACCATATTTGACCTTCAATCAATTAAAATGTGTTATTTTAGTCCTTAAAACTAAGGAATGTTATTTTCCCTTTTTTTTTTAGTAAGAACACAGACTATCAATATTTGTTTTATTTGTGTACCACAAAAAATTGATATAGATTATATATGTGGATATCTGAGAAAGACATGGAACATCGTACTTCTGTGAATATGTGTATTTGTGATTGATCTTATCCCAATTGAAATTGAGATACAAGTTATATCCGAGATATAACCTACTTGCTTTCTCCTCTATCTCTCGACCTTGCTTACCTCTCTCCTCCATAAAATTCCACAGTGTAGACTAATTTATTATATTAGAAGTAATATCAAAATAAGTTAGGACTATTTCTTAAAATTGAGAATTAATTATAGGAAAGATAAAATGAAATCTTTTATATTATGAGTTGTGACTACTTGTTAACAAATTAAACAAATGTGAATGCTCATTTTCCTTTACACCTTTTTATTGCCTTTTTTTTTTATTGCAATAATAAATGAAAAAATGAAAAAAAATAAAGATAAATAGATTTATTGGTCATAGAAAAGTGCACACGTGCCTAACTTTATTCCAATAGGACCAGAATAATTTCTTCCCCTAACCATGCACATTCACTACATTAATACAATTTTGAGACAAAAGGTAGGCTTTAAGATTAAGATAAAAGATGTATGATCTAATATATAAATATGATTATACAGCCCCCAAGGCCTAGCTCAAGTGGCAAAAGGTGGAGGATTTGTGGCTTAGGTCGCAGGTTCAAGCCCCACACCATGCAAAGCGAAGCCCGGTATTTAAGTGGAGAAGGGTAGAGGGGCGGGCCCATTATCCACCGAGTTTAGAAGGCTGTGATTGGTCCAAAGGACGGGTCACAGACGGATTTCTCAGTTATAAAAAAAAATAAAAAAATAAAATATAAATATGATTATACATAAAGTTCCAGTAGAAATATTAATTTGAAGAGTATAAATAACTGAAAACTAACATAAATATTATGTTCACAGTATCACCAACTCAATATGTGAAGGCACTAGAGCTTAGCATATCTTCTTGCATTTCGCACATACTTATTTTCCTCAAGATAAGTATAGGTACCTTTAAAGAGTTGAAAAAATTGTTCAAACGAGGTTAAGCAGCATATTCATATTCATGATTGAGACCAAAACATTGAGTAAACTCCCCACACTCTTAACAAGTCCAACTCTAGCCTTTGAACTTGCCTAGCAACGGCAAACTCAATCCAATAATTATCAATGTCATGCTGGGCAAGTTTGTTTGTTTAAATCAAAACAAATACGAAATTGATCTAATCTCTCAACTTTGCACATTTTCAAAGTATGGTTAAGTACCCATGTGATGCATGTACTTGTTCATATACATTTTCTGCAGCATGGGATTTAATGAATGGTTTGTTAGCATCAAAATCAAGCCTATAAATATATGTATGTCCACAACTACAAGGGTATCCATCTTTTGGAGAGGACACACACTCGTGTCTGCTGCTTCCTTAACAGTAAGGAAAGACAGTACTAATATGATCCTGATCCGCTCCACAGCACTAGAAATACAAAAACAAAAGCAGTTTAGTTTCATCAAAACAAAATCCATTTTTAATCACAAAAGGGCTTGTAGTTTACCTGTTGATGTTTTTTCGCCATGAGAATAGTATAACAGAAACGACTCTTACAGGGATCTTATGCGTGTATGGATATATATATATATATAGAGAGAGAGAGGGGCTATAAAACCTGACCGGGCCACAAAGTTACTTGGCAACGATATTTACTTGGACACAATACATCTTTTATGTGTTGTTATAAACATATTTGTATTACCGTGAATGTCTATTATGTGGAGAGAAAAGTTAGTTCCATAAATAAAAGGATTTTTCCTCATGGTAAGTGATTACTGAGTATCACTCATTCCCTAATATCCCGCAAGATGCTGCCATATTATGATTCACAAGTCTTTTTCGACTTCCCATATTCTATATTTTCAAGTTTAACTTTTCTATCCACGTCAACTCAAAAGCTTTATAATATTATCATATTTACATACAACAAAGTTATGATAATATTTTTATTAAAGCAATAATTTATGTTGTAATCGACTTTTTTATTTGTTTGTCTTTGTTAAAATAAATATTTAAATAAACCTTTTTTTATTTATGTCTTTGTTAAATTTTTTACAGCCATACTACATTAATATGACCTTTAACTTAGTTTCAGCTGACAATTATGACATTTAACTTTGAATGTGCACAAATAGACACTTAAACTTGTATAAAATTAAACAAATAGACACATTCGTTTTACAAGACAATTTTGTGTCCTACGTGACATTCTAAGTGTATTTTGCCACGTAAAACACGTTTGCCAACTTTTTCAATTTTATACAAATTTAAATGTCTACTTATGTACACCCAAAATTGAAGGGCATAAATATTAACTGAAATCAAGTTAAATGACATAGTCATGTATTATGCCTTTTTGGAGATTTCTTAATTAAAATATTTTTTTTTAACTATTTGATGATATATTATATGTTTTGAAATAGAGAGCAATATCTATGAATATTCATATCACACAAGTAAAAGGGCCATTTTGAAATTTATGTTTCATTATTGTAAACTCGTATCTATTCTTACATCTTATTATTTTGATGGTGATTTTAAAACGTTTTTTTTTTTAGAAAAATGACGAGAAATGTCATTTCCAAACTCAAGGTTGACCTAATAAATATCGTCGAAAACACCTTATAAGATATGATAGTTCATTGACATCATTTTTATTTGATCCAACTATGCAAAAATCAATCAACATAGAAATATAATTTGTATAGCACCTAAACGTAATAGTGTGTCCTAATAAGTCAAACAATGACTTTACATATATCCTACGTACAACATTTATCTATGGAGTCTCTGGAAAAAAAAAATTAAATCGAATCACAACTCGAAGTCAAAGAAAGTAGTAGTAAACATAATCACTATAGTCCCATGAGTAGCAAAGTTAGGAGAATACAACGTCAACAAATACTGGATTACGAATTCTGGGTAGGCCAAGTGAAATAGAGAACGCCTATCATAATAGATATATGTAAATAGAGAAGACAAGACTATGCCAGTGTGATTTACACTTCGTCATCACAACATAACAATTGAAGGCAACATTACAAGTCTATAAGAGGAGACCATCCATAGAAATCCCCATGACCACTACTTCAACTGACATGGCCACCTGAATAACTTAATGATCAACAGAAGAATGGCAAAGTTGGAAAAATAATCTAGTTACAAGGCCTACATCTTCCCTTCGGGATCTTTTATCTGCAGAGTGAATAGCATTGACGACAAACATCATTCTTAATGCTTAAGTCTGTTGCAAAACAACAGAGGAGAAAGTTTCCGTGTCTTTTTGGTTTTTCTTTATGTTTGTAAGTAAAGGAAAGGTAGGCAGACCTTAAAAGGTCCATTCATGCGCTCTCAAATCGAACAACCACACAGGTGATGTTATCTGAACTCCCCCTTGAATAAGCTTCTTCAATAAGCCTACGTGAAGCTGCCTCAGCATCTTTTATGTCCTGCACAAGGGTCACGGCCTCCTGTATGTAATGAAGAGAAGTTACACCGTTAATGTTCATAACTGCATGAATCTTTAAGGAAGCAATCAGCAAATAACAGCATACTAGACACATCAGCAAAGCTTTCAAGCGAAGCACTATGAAGCTACTTTGTTTTTTTTTTTTTTTAAATGAGCAGTACTAAACCTTATATACAGATGAACTCCAAAAACTCCACTATTCTAAATCTAAATTGAATCTAAAACATCAACTATGAAGCTACTTTGTAATGTCCTAACAATCATGAAACTAGAATTAAGGAAGAAGCTTAGTAATTTTAAGAGAGAAAAACTTCCCCAGTTTATTATTTTCTTCTAACTTTATAAATAAGGAAAGGGTAAAAGCCTCACACAAGCTCTAGAAATCAACACTAACCAAACTTGAGTTTGCTTGAGCAAAGAAGCATTACATCAAGCTCTAAGCCTACGAACCAGTTCTGGCCAATTCTTCTGAGCATAATAATCCCCGCTTTCATCAAACTCCCAAAATAGTGAATACATTAGAAAGTCTTTTCCCCTCAATTTCAACCTCAAACCTATGAAAATTTAAAGCTCAACTTGGAATTACAAAACTGAGTTCCTGATCACTAATGAGCTTAGCGAAGACTTTCATCTCTTTTTTGATATCCCTACCTTTTAAGGACAAGCTCCATGTTCAAACAAAGACCGAAGAAATAAAAGAAACCCACGTATGAGCCATTCAAATACAATCCAGGTTCTGAGGTTTCAAAGGGAGATGTCTGGATTAATCATCCACCTCAGAGCATCCTCAGTCACCTTCCACCCATCAAATTTATACTCTGTCCATCCTTTTTAGGTGACATTGTTTGACATTGCAAGGAATTTGGAAAAATTAAAAAAATTACACTAAATCTATGTGCAAGGTCCCAAAATCCCCTTATTTAAATTGAATGCGGTAAGAGTCACATCAGGAAGGGAAAGCAAAAAATAAGGTTAATTACACTAAGTACCCCTATAATATTCAGTTTTGGATACAACCTCTCTACCTTTACAAGGTAAGGGTAAGGTCTGCATATACACCATCCTCCCCAAACCCCAGTTGTTGAATTACAAGAGTATGTTTTGTTGTTGTACACCCCTTGTACTATGAAAATCATACACTTAAATCTTATACGAGGTATATCAGTAACTAAGTATATTAAAATATAATTATTAAAAGGTAACTTAAAATTATACATACCACAAATTACCTAATAAGATATATCACTTATTAGTAACAATCTTCTTGCACTTTAAACATGTATCTTATTTGTATGTTTATTCAATTTTAATATTTTATTATACAAATTTCTTCTTTTGTAGTTTTGTTTTGTTTATTAAAATATAAAGTTTCATTTGTGTAGGATTTCTATTATATATAGGAGGTTGAAATGTTAAAAGAGAAATAGAGATATCACCATTATATTTTAATTGCTTGGAAGATAAAAAAAAATTTGCCAAATAAGTTTTTTTTTTAAAAGAGAAAATAATTATGTCGTCATCCTATTAAGTAATTTGTGGTCACTTCTTATCTAAGGGTTTGAAAAGATACATATTTAAAGAAAATAAAAATTCTCTTTTAATTTAACGCATGATTAAATATTTTCAATAAAAAGAATTATCCACTTTTTTAAATTTCATAAATACATAAAAACTTTTTATTTATAATTTTAGTTTGTCTATTTTAATGTACTTAGTTACAGATATACCTCCTAAGACGTGTAAGTATAGTTACGGATATACCTCCTAAGAGGGTTGTAAGTGTTTAATTTTAAAATACACGAGTTGTATCCAAAAGGAAATCATATTAACAGGGGTGTTTAGTGCAATTAACGCTTAAAATATTAAGGTTAATAGTTTCCAAATATTTAATGGTGTCGTTCTTTTGGAACATCCTAAAAATAAAAGTGTGATGCAAAGGGGTAGAAAAGTACTGTAGTATTATCTTTAAAAAGGCATGATTTACTAGCATATGTTGATTGAAAATTGGGGTTGTGTCTCCTCACAGTTATCACTTATCATAATTCTTTAAGATTCAAACAAGTTGGATATATTCTAGAACTCAATAATAAAAGAGAAAAGATCCAAATTTACCCGTTAACTTTGCAAAATGGTCTAAATTTGAACATCATTAATGGTTGGGGTTAGATATACCCCTATCGTTACAAAAAGGGGCTAGATTTGCCCTTAATAACTAACTAATAACCCTTACCAACACGTGGGCATTTTTGACAAAAGGAAAAGAGTTCAATAAGCCCTTGAATTATGTGAAATGACCCATATTTGCCTTGTGCCTATATAAGCACAGGGTTATTATGCCAACAACAACAACACTGTCTTCTTTTTTGAGAATTAACAACAACACTGTCTTCTTCAACACTCATAACCTCAAACGACTAGGTCTCTATCCCCAACATAAAATTAACCACCGTTAAGAGAACTTAATTGTATATCTCATTCTTTCCCGATCATTGTTTGTTTCGTCATCTTACGACAAATCAAGTAATTGGTAAGGGACATATATCTGATGATCCTTATATTTTTGATAAGTGGGAGCCTCGGTTTGGTACCTCCTCCTATGGCGTGTTTCCATTAGAAGCATACTATCGGCTAAGCCATCCTTCTTTACCTACGTTAAAGAAGTCGTCCCAAGTTTCAGAATGTTTCTTCTTAGACTATGAGTCATGTGAATTTGCAAAACACCATCGCACCTCAGTAGGTCCAAGGATTAATAAGCGAGTTGAGTCAGCTTTTGAATTAGTTCATTTTGATGTTTGGGGACTGTGCTATTGTTTCCAAAACAGGGCATATGTATTTTGTTACTTTTGTGGACGATTTCTCTCGAATGTCTTGGATTTATTTTATGAAGAGTCGTTTTGAAGTGTTTACTCACTTTTGTGCCTTCCATGCTGAAATCAAAACTCAATTCAGTGCTTCACTATGTATTCTAAGGAGTGATAATGCCAAAGAATACATGTCAGAATTGTTTCAATCATTCATGAGACAACACGGAATTCTCCATCAGTCTTCATGTGTTGATACACTGTCACAAAATAGAGTTGCTAAGAGGAAAAATAGGCATTTACTTGAGACAACTTAGGTACTTTTGTTCCAAATGAAGGTTTCTAAACAGTTTTGTACAGATGCAGTCTCTATGACTTAACTTTTTAATTAATTGCATCCCATCTAGTGCACTTGTTGGTAACATGCCTTATAGTGTTCTACTCCCGACAAGTACCTATTTCCAGTGGAACCTAAGGTATTTGGAAGTACATGCTATTTCCAAGATGCTCGACAATCTGCTACCGAGTTGGTTTCCATGGCATTGAAACGTGTTCTCCTTGGTTATTCTCAACTTCAAAAGGGGTATCGGCATTATTCTACCAAACTCGGCAAATATTTGGCATCAACCGATATGGTATGTTCAGAGACTACCCCATTTTTCTATGCACCTCCCGTTTCTACTAGTTAGGAGGAGGAAAATGAGCAGTTAGTCTATCAAGTTACCTATGCTTTAACAGAACAATCGACTATTGTGCCTGCCCCGTTTGTGCTAGCAAGACCGCCAACTGTTCAAGTTTACTCGAGGATGAGAGAGACCAATGAAACATGTCCTACGCCAGTTCCTTTGTCATCATATCTTTGCAAAGGTACACGTACTTGCAGATCTATATATTCCATTGCTAATTTTATCTTCTATGACCACTTATCCTCTACGTCTAGATCTTTGATTCCCTCTCTAGACTCCATCTCTATACCCAAAACAGTCAAGGAGGCTTTGCATCATCATGGATGGTCAGAGGCAATGCTTGATAAATACATGCCTTAGAGGTAAATCACATGTAGGGTAATTCTCTTTTTTATTAATAAAAGGAGATTAAGAAGGAAAAAAAAATATTTTCTACTTTTATATTAGTTGGATTTTAAAAGGAAAAAAGAAAAAGGTTCTTTAAAAATAATATTTTATTAGGTAAGCAATGTGTTTAAAAAGAAAAGAAACAATATATTTATTAGGAAAATGACATTTTTAACCCAAAAGTAACCATAGGGGCATTTCGGACCAAACTATTAACAGAGGGCATTTTTGTTCAATTTCGCATAGTTTAAGGGCATTTTTTACCCTTACCCGTTTTTCTATTAATTGTAGTGTCCTAGCCAGCATCTATGCATCTAAACTAATAATCCCACATGGTACCTCCTACCTCGGTACCATGTCAAAAAGCCAGCATTATTATAAACAAAAAGTTGAATGCTGACATAATTGTATCTACTTTTATTTATGAGGAAACAAATCCAAGAACCCTAATTCTAAACAATTAAGACTCCAAATTCTTGTCAACAAAGAAATTCCCAAGTGGAAAGAAATGGAAGCTCGGGACTAAGCTCCCGTTATACGTAGACTCTAGACTCTAGGTAAGGACCGGATCACATTGGATCTAGTGTACCCAGTCTTTCCTATAAGGAAAAGAAATAGCCAAATAAGTCCTATAAGAAAATTTAAGGAAAAATTACATAAATAAAACCCAAGATCTAGATGAACGAGATACAGTTACTGTAGCAAGAAAACTACTGCATGAAAGATACTTGATTATTTATATTGTAGAAAGAACATTAATGCATGAAAGATACTCGACTGTTGGCCCCTCGATTCCTGCATCATTGGCCTTCCTCCTATTTGTAAGGAGTAGCAAGTACCTTACTAAAGGAAGGCAATTCTGCAGCTTATCTTTCTTGTTCTGTTCTTTTCTTACGATAAATAATACAAGTCAGAAATTAGATAAAAGCTACAACATCTAGGTAAGAAGTAAGCCGAATAAAATTATGCAATCAAGACATCTAACTCCATGAACATTTAAGCATTGTTGTCTTACTAAGAGTTTTTAAGTTGAGGAAAATTGGTTAGTGTTGAAAAAACAAGAAAGGTTCAACAAATTTACTAAAAGAAACCTGACCTCGTTAGACAGGACATTCCAAAGCCCATCACTTGCAACTATCAAAAATTCTACACCATCAATTTCTTCTTCCTGAAAAGGAGATCAAAGACCAGTGCACTCACCATCAATACAAGTCAATTAACAATGGAAGCTAATTATACCAGAGAGAGGGAGAGAGAGGAGTGGGGCGAGATGTGCATAGAAATATTTCAGTTCAATAAAACTACTGAGTTACCATATCAGAATAAAACAACCAAATCAAAAGGACAAGATGTGCTAAGAAAAATACAGCATGAATCCAGGGAGACCTAAAATACTTTAGCTGCAAAAAAATGAACATAAAAGATACAACTGAATGCCAGTTTCCCCTTGTATGCTTATGTTTATAAGTGCAATGTACCATCTCAAACATTTTCCTATTAAGATACTTGTCTACTGCCAGTCCTTGGATAGGAACTGTCAAACCTCTATGCAAACATATCATTCTTCCATCTACAATCGTGGGCCAAAATAGCAACATTATTTGTGCAATGGTATGGTATCATCTAATTAAGTGTGGTGGAATAGGAGGAAAAGGAAGACTAAGGCTGTGTATTTCTATTTTAAACTTCCTTCATTTCTTCCCTCTTCTAAACTTCATCACAGTCCAAGAGCAATGTGCTCGGTCACTATTCAATTTTCATACAACAGGTTCAGGGGGGGAATTAATGCATTCCTCAAAAAAGTTAAGTCTGGTCTGAGAAACAAATTCTTAGAGGGGAGAAGTACTTCAGACAATATTTTAACACAAAACCAGCTTTGTCTCGATTCTCACTTCACTATACCATTTCAAATATATTTTCAACTGACCCTTTATTAAGCAATAGTTTAACTTGATCGTCATAATACCAATTGAAATAACTAGACAACTTACACTCGCACTACTAAAGGCAACAACTGTATGATGAATAGTTCATTCAGCATCCCACAATATTGCTAGAAAATGTATGGCAGCAGAAGGCCAAATCTTTTATGTCATACTCTGTCTATTTCAATTTATGCGTCTTACTTTCTTTTAGTTTGTTTCAAATATTAAGTATTTTGTTCCTGAATTCTCATGTTACCCTTAATGACACTCGCTTGTAGAAATGACATGGCATGTTTAAGACCACAAGATTCAAAGGGTATTTGGTGTTTGAGATACACTTCTTTTTAAGAGCACAAGATTCAAAAATATTCTCTACATTCTTAAATTTTGAGCCAAGTCAAACTAAGACACATAAAATAAGATAGGAGTCTTAAACAAGATGGAGTTCTCCACTACTTCTGTGTAAGCTCTAATTGTCTTCTTCCAAGGCAATAGAAGTAGCTTCAGGGATATTTGGAATATGCAAATTCAGAGATTACAATCCTGATTAGAGAAAATAAACAAGGTAAAACATTCCAGAAGAAGTTTTTTGGTCTATCTCTGCTCGACCAAGTTGGTAATGACATTATTGAACCACATAGATGCCTGTTTTGCTGGTCAAAAGCCATTGGGCCTAGTAATATCAAAAGCGTTGCGCAAAAAATCTATTAAGGTCCTTTGGGGTTTTAAGCGCAAAACGCAAATAAAGTGTGAGCTTTAATGTAAAAAGGCACGAATGGAGAAAAAAATACTAATATGCATGAGTGATCCAAGATTAATAATAATAATAATAAGAATGAATTGTTCCTCAAAAAAAAAATAAGAATGAATAACAAATATATGGACAAAGAAATTGATTTTTTTACGATAATGTGAAATATCAATTGTTCAGTGTCGCATCTTCAGGATTGTGCTCGTTGGCAAGGAAAAGTATGTCTTAGAGCATTGATGGTGATGCTGAGAACCCATAAAGTGAGGCAAAACGCTCAACATATTTTATGCCTCTCTAGGACTTAAGTGTGCCTTCCTTTTTTTTGAGAAACGTAACAAAAATTCTATATATCCACAGGTATACCACAGTTAAAAGTGTAGTTCCCCTACAAAAGTATTACAACTTACATCTTGTGGTTCAATCTATCCTTACAAAAAGTCTAAAGCATCAAACCCCTTAGATATATGCTCAATTCTGGACAGAAAGTCGTCCATCATCTTACTACTGAAATAGGTTTCCACCCTATTGTACTTGACAGACTCCTTAGGGAGAACAAGCATGAGACCCGCTGCATACGGCTTATGCGTGTCCCCCTCACCGGTTATTAATGTCCCGAGATCCGATACAACGAAAGCTTTTCGCTCAACCTTTCGGAGCAATCAACGGAGTGTTTCCTTCCGTAGCGGGGGAAATCCCTTATTCTAAGGAAATCTTTTTGGTAAGAAAGCCTGTCCTAGAAGGAAACCTGCCCTCAAGAACTCTGGTTAAGTGCCCTCCACCGCAACTGACATAACCTAAAGAAAGGACTTCTATTTGAGCTAATAATTTTTGCTCACACCAAAAATAAAATAGGCTTAAGCAATTTATCTTAAGATTCTGTAAGATGCTTCATACTCCTTCAAAACACCTCTTATTCCTCTCAGACCAAACTGACCACCAAATACATGCTGGGACAATTTTCCATCTCTCCTCCTTCTGACTTACCATGCCATCCTTGTTCCGGCATCTTAGGACACCTGTTATGCTTCCAGGTTTCACCCATCGGATCCCTTTTAGACATATAAACATCCTCCATAGTTGGTCTGTCCACTTGCAATGCAAAACAAGATGGTTGATTGTCTCATTTTGTTCCCCACACAGAAAACACTTAGAGGCTAATTGATGACCCCTTTTACTTAGGTTTTCCTGTGTCAAGACTGCCTCTTTAGCCAAAAGCCAGGTGAAACAGTCAACTTTGTAAGGAATCTGAATCATCTTTTATTTCTTTCCTAAGTTGGCACACAATCTATTGTATTTATCCATTGCTTACCTGTTGGAATAAGACAACTTCTTCCATCTGATTACACTGCCTATGAAGATTAAATGTTTAGCTGGGTCACTCTAAAGAATGCATGTCTTAGTCTAGATAATCTGAATAGCAAAAGCTTCCTGTTGGTCAACAGATGCTATTTCTGCAAGAGCACTCAGGAGACAACCACCTCTTTCTTCAATGCCCATTAGCTTATGACCTCTGGAACATGTCTCTGTGCATCTATCATTTCCCATGCTGGGCTGACTCCTTTTTTTAGGCAAGAGGACCCCTACTGATGTTGACTGATCCGTTGATAGGCTACAAGTAGGCCGTTTGCTATTGCTATAAGGGCTGCTTGCTTTTATACAGCTTGGCTTCGCTATCGCTCGTAATGGTCGATAGTATTCCTGCCATACCTGAACTCCAATTATTTAGAGCTAGAAGCTTCGCCAAAAGCAAGCAAGATGAGGTCACTCTGCTTCGTAGACAAGGCTCGTTCTATACTTTACTTTAAAATAAGCTGGGTGATGCCACAAAGCTTGAGAGAAGCTTACATGTTTTGGAGTTCATGGATAGTTGATAAGACCATCAGAAAGGCCTGGAATATGATTCCTGCTGAAATTTCTTGGTGTATTTGGACTGAGAGGAACAAAAGATGTTATGATGGTTCCTCAAGTCCCCTCCACGCTCTTAAAGCCAAATGCTTAGTTAACCCTGTTTGCTGGACAAAGTTGTCCCCAGTATCTAATACTGGAAAGTTGTTGGATTTCATTAGTACTCTAAATTTAGAAGGAACAAATATATAGGGGCCTACAATTCCCTTTTGTATTTTTGCCTAATTGTAAGTATGCCCCTACTTGATGCTTTCTAATGAAACAACTTCATAAAAAAAGATTTAAAATGGGTTGGAAAAGGTTTTGAATGGTAAATTGGTAACCAATTTTATGTCATTACTGATGCGAAGTAGATCTTTCTGGTACCGGGAAATCTTTCTATACTTCATTTCAGTTCAGCCTCCCAACTTTCAAGGAAAAAAGAACAAGTAAAATAATCCATGGACGGATATGAGTTAATTAGGGGTAGTCTCTTTTCTTAAGGGGTAGTCTCTTTTCTTAATCTTGGTTATTCGATTTTTAATTCTTTTTTATGCTTGTGGTAGCTCATTTAACACTGACAAGGAAATTACGAACAAAAATGTTTTATAGAAGTATGAGTTAAGCTATAAGATGGTAAACTTTTTCTTTCAAGCTTTGGGTCTTTATACATCATTTTCCTTTGTCATTATATTTGAGTAGAAATTTTTAATTACATAAGATGTAGTGACATGTCTTTTTCTTTTTCTCTTTTTCTTTTAGTCCTTTTAATTTATTCAAAGAGAACTTTTTGTTTAAACATGTATACAAGTCGATTAACAATTTTGGTATCTCACCTCACATGGAATTGCATTCGACCTGATTTATATTAGAGCAACTTGTTTAACGTAATTATCCATTAACCTGTTTTCCTTTCAGATCAATCCACTGCAGTTGCTTTCACTTCTGTTAATGCATTTCCCAGATTACCATCAAATTGGAAGCACTACGATTCTACCACTAATTAAAGCCTATTTTCTGAGTTGTTACTGGAGCGATATGCTTACAGGACACCAGCAGGAATATTCTGTCTTCATCATATTGGAATATGTTCTTAGATTGCATGTCTGTTTTTTAACAAGAGAAATGTGGGTTTCACATGAAATACTCATCACCCAAGCAGCTTTTTACCCATATAAATAAGAACTAAACCCACGTTCAGCCCAAAAATGCAACCCAATCCACCCATTTTCCACCACTAGCTCTAGAACAAAATGGTCATTCAGGACTACACTCGATGGACCTTCTGGTAGATAAAATAAGATTTCAGCAAGCACTTCTAGATACTTGATGGACAATTTTGGTTAAAGAAACATAGTGATACCATGTTAATACTTGCTAGCAAAACCGTAAAGTCACAGGTTGGAAGTCAATTTCTTACAATAGCATAATCTTTTCAATTATGAGAAGGGATGTATGAGAAGGGATGGAACACATACATAAAGCCAAGATGTCCTTTTATCAAGAAAGAAAACCATACAAACACAAAGTAAAATAAAACCAGATCTTGCTAAGATTCATACTGCAACAACCTTTCAAACGTAGCAATACTTTTAGACTAGAAGGCAGAAGCATGGATGGATTTTTTGATAAGGGATTAACAAAAAGACTAGAAGCATGGACAATCATGCTAAATGCACATCTCATCTGGAATACCACTGTTGAATTACATTTTGCATCTCTGTTTAACCAAATAATCAAGTTATTGCCAGGCAAAACTGCAAAAATATTTTTACCTTCATCATTTTCCAAACCCTCAAAAACAGGTTGATCAATTCAACTAAAGAAGCAAAAACAAGAGAGGGTTTATCAAGTGGAAAGCACCAACCACCTCCAACCTTGAAGATTTGAATCACTAAGGAAACAATGTGAAGGAAGGGGCGCTCTAGACTCCTGGGAAGTGGTATCACTACAGAAGCCATTCATGAGATTGGTCAGTATAGGGAGAGAGGAAGAACTTACCTAAGGTGTTCACTGACCTAGGGAAAGCATACGGAGATGCTTGGAGATTAGAGGTGTACCCGTAGTTTACATTATGGCAAAAGAAATGTATGATGGGGTCAAGACGGAAGCGAGAGTAGTGGGAGGAGATTCAAGCACTTCCAAGCCGTGATGGGACTGCACCAGGGATCAGCTCTTAGCCTGTTTTTATTTGTCGCGGTGATGGATGTACTGACACGACATATCCAAAGGGAGGTGTCATGGTGTATGATATTTGTAGACGACATAGTTTTGACATATGTTTGCTCGGACTCTTTAAAAATGTCATCAGGTGTGTCAGATCCTTCAAAAATAGTACATATCTGAAGGATCTGACACGGGTGCGGCAACATTTTTGGAGAGTCTGAGCAAATTATGTTTTGACAAGACAAGCTGCAGAGTTAATGATTAGCTGGAGGTTTGGAGAGACCCTAGAGTTAAGGTTTAGGTTGAACAAGATTAAGAGTACTTACAGTGCAAGTTCAGTGACGTAACTCCCAACAGAGCGTACCCAGGTCATTCCTAAGAGAGTTTCTTGGGTCTATAATCCAAGAAAATCATGATATCAACGAGGATGTTACACATTGTATTGGAGTGGGTGGATGAAATGAAGGCCTGCTTCTGCCTTCTGGTGTCTTGTGTGATAAATTTATAACGAGGTTGTTATACCAGCTATATTGTATGGAGCGGAGTGTTAGTCGATCCAGAACACGCACGTCCAAAAGATGCAAGCAGTGGAAATGAGGATGTTGAGAGATGGATGTGTAGGCATATCAAGAGAGATAGGATCAGGAACAAGAATATTCCGGACGAGGTGAAAGTGTCATCCGTGGCGGATAAGATGAAGGAAGCAAGGTTGAGATGATTCAAACGTGAAAAGGAGATGCACATATGCTCTAGTGAGAAGGTGCAACAGGTTGACTTGGTGGGACTAAGGAGAGGTAGACCGAAGAATGAATGGAGAGAGGTGATCAGACAGGACATGATACACCAGCAGCTAGTGTTTAGGGGAGTGCGAAGTGGTAAAAAGCGGTAAGGTCTCGCTTCACGCTTTAAGCGAAGTGTGAAGCGAAGCGCTCGCTTCATTGAAGTGAAGCACAATTTAAAAGAAAAAAGACCAAAACAAATAAAGACAAAATATATAAGCAAAAATTCATATTAAAAACTAGAAAAAGGTTCCCCTATAGTTGTCTTGTCACAAAATAGACATACTGACATACAATTGTTGTCTTATTGGTTTTACTAACTTCCTTTACCATATTTTCATGTCGGGACAGCCATTTTTAACGGCAGATAAGATTTAAGAAAAAAATCAGCAATATATTTTTATCACTATTAAGAAAAAACTCAACAACATTTTAGACATTGTTAAGAAACAAAACAATTCAGCAACATATATTTTGATGAGTGTGAGGAAAAAAATTAGCAACCTATAATTTAAATAATCAAAGCTAAACAGGGTAAAGAAAGAAAAGAGAAAAGGTACTGGAAGGAAAGAGTACACTGAAACCTTACTATTCTAATTTCTCAATGACAAGGTAAGTCGCGCCTCTTTTTATTTTTTAAAATTGATCAATAATTAAGTTAAAAAAAAAAAGCGTTGTTTTTCTCGAGTTGCCGCTTCTAGTCGCATCGCGCTTCAAGCCCAGAAGCAGATACTTCTTTTCACATGCCTCGCTTCAGCACCCTCGCTTCGCTTCGTTTCGGTTCACCACTTAAAGCGATGAAGCGCTCGCTTTCCTAAACACTACCCTCAGCTTACCGAGGACATGAATCTAGATAGGAAGGTCAAAGATTAAGGTAGAAAGTAAGTAGGTAATCGTGCGTAGTTTACTTCCCTTATTAGTATTATCAGTATTTTTCTCCTACTTTCTTATCTTCAATTTTATTATTTATTTTTATGACAAGAGAAACACGCAGCCGCTACCCTTTGGGTGCACAGGGCAAAACACCTGCTCCTGTGCAATAGCTCGCAAACCACACAGGAGAGGTAACCCGCACTTGACAAGCCACAGTGCGACAAGCTTGACCCAGAAGGCAAACCCCTTGCTTTCATTGGCAAGGGGTTTCGAACTTGAGACTTCCAACATGGAAGTCCTAAGCCCAAACCTCTGGGTCACCTCGAAGGGTTTCTTCAATTTTATTGTTACTTGTTGTTTCCTTTACTTCGATTGTTGCATTATTTGTTATTACTACTGTTCTTTTCCCCATTATTTTAACATGGCTTCTTTTTTACTCTTCTTTACTGTATTATCTCTTACCTATTTTTATATGTTTTACGTCAAGGGTCTATCGAACACAGACTCTCTACCTTCACAAGGTGGGTAACATTGCATACACACCACACTCCCCAGACCACCACTTGTGAAATTTCACTGGGTATTTGTTGTTGTTGTTGTTATTGTTGTGTTAAAGAAGCTAAAAAAACACCATAGGTTTCTTTAAAATTTAAAACTGCCTTTTCCAGTAATATATCACAAGGGGACAGCGGAGAACCATACGTCCAGATTAACACCATGCTCTTGTGCCTTGACAGATCAGGCAATTAGAGCAGCAAATGAAGACAAACTATTGCTTCAAGAAACAAAGCCAAGATACCTGAATCTCTGGGTCTGCCACAACATATGGCTTTAGCATTTTATCTCCAAATGCACGAGAAACAGCAAGGACCCCACCTACACGCCATGTACCTGAAGAATAGAGCAGCAGGACATTGTACTGAATTCAACTAACAGGGAAAAGAGGAATTAAGAAATTGTGCATGCATATTTTTGTCTTGTTGAACGGTAATAACTTTCAGTAAGAAACACCAAAGGCATGCAAGCACGAATATGTAGTATTGCTCATACAAGGCACTGACAAGAAAAGAAACCACGTGAAGTATACTGCAATAAACATCTTTATCAATTATATTCCATACACTGAAAAACTCACGTTGCTCCATGATCAAAACAGCAGCATTATATCTCCAATCAACATAAGCACATACCAAACTACAGCCCAAACAAGCACCAAAAGCTTTTTAGCTCCACAAGATAGAAAAATACATCTAAAACTAACACATAAATCAAGTTGGTACCCTTTTTCCACTTAATGAAATGATTCTACATTAGTATAAATAACTAATATTTAACTACATATTTGCATAATCTACTAATAATAAATTTTCCTAGCCCAGGAAGGGATGGATTAGAAGATTGGGTGTTGAAAGGACTAGGTTATCTTACACATCAAATCACATCACACCCTGAAAGTTCAACAATACTTCATGAAGAAACATGGAAAACCTATTGTCACTTCATGAGCTTCAGATGCAATCTGTGCATGATCTTACTGGAAGAGCCAATAATTTCATAACAAGAATGATAGAGTTTATTCAACCACCAGATTGCAATCAAAGCATATCATAAATACCTAAGTGTAACCTCGCTAACCTTTAGCCCTAGATTGAGGTTATGTTCACAATGGCAGAAAAGCAAACTTTTGTTAAGTCTCATAATATTCACATATGATGAAGGTTGAAATACCTATTTAATGTGATTCTGGAAGATTCTTTAAAAAACTTCTTGGGCCTAGTGAAAATTATACACAAAATAAATATGTATAGCACCTGATAGGAAAACTAAGATAAATTATTTATTAAATTTATAGAAGAACACTGGAACAATACGATTCTTTGGGACTCCGGTAGCATTAATTGGGCCAATCAAGCAGCAATTGATACATATAAAGAAATTGCAACAGGCTTTTACCTGCCCAGATAATGAAACCACCGGCCTGTTCTATCCTTTCACGCTCATCAGATCTGTCAGGCTTGTGATCGATGGACAAAGGAATAGCTGCATTAATTGCAACAGTTATATCTCACAACCAAATAGCTTAAAATGAATAACATCTTTTAAAAATCTAAAATATGCCCAATAATCATTCAATTTGATGAATCACTTCCTAAATTTGATCTAGAAATCTGAGAAATAAATAATTAAGTTTAGACATGTTGAAATTTGAGAAGAAAATAGACTTCCACCACCTAATTTATCAAGATTTAGGTGTTATACTAGGAATAAAGCTCACGTGGCAAGTTCAATGAGAATGATAGTTTTCCTGCTTTCCATTTGTACAAACATTTAGCAAACACAGTTTGTAACGCATGTAAATCGGACACAATAAAGCAGAGAATGAAGATTACTTTTTCTTGTAAGACAATGAATACAAAAGTAAATGGATAAGGTGGACTTTAGAATTGCTGAAAGTTATTCCAACCATCATATTAACAGTTTAAAAAACAAGAGTTATTCCAAGTTTTCAACAGTCCCAAGATATATAACGTCATACCTACTTTCTGGTTAATTTTTAAATGTACAATCAAAACCAAATTTAAAAAATAAAAAATATTTATAGATATTTTCAAAGAAGAACTTGGTTAAGAAAGAAGTTGTTTAACTTCTTCAATTATAAGTGCTCCATACAAGTTGGGTTAGGAGTGTTTTACTTTTAATTTATTCATTCAATGGATTTGTCTTGTTATTTCACTTCCTTTAGTGTTTCAATTCAAAAACTGAAGTAGCTAAATCTCTTATAAGAGATAAGAAAATGGATAGGTCCCTTAAATTTCTTTATTATGTGGTGGTTATTCAGAAATGATATTTAATTATAAAAACGAATATACGTTTTACTCCCTCCATCCCATTTTATGTGACACTATTTGATTTGGTACAGTATTTAAGAAAAAAAGGAAGACTTTTAAAACTTATTGTCAAACAATCCTTAATATTTGTGTGGCTGTAAATAGTATGGTGACATTCTTTTTGGGACGGACTAAAAAGGAAAGGGTGCCACATACAATGGGATGGACGGATAGTTAATTTTGTTAAATTTCCATCAATGAGGAAATATTTTTCTTTATTTATCCACTATGTTAGGTCAATAATTTAGTTTGACTTTTAAATCTTTCCATTTAAGTTTCTCTCTGGGAAGATTTACACAATAAGGTGGTTACTTAATTCTATTATCATTAAAGGAATTATAACTTAAACTCTCAGTGATATTTTTATCATAGCTTATTTACTCTTGCATTTGTTTTTTCTTCAAAACTGTTTTGGAAAAACGATTCTTTTTTTTCCTAAGTCGAGGGTCTATTGAAACAGCCTCTTCTACTCCACAAAGGTAGGAGTAAGGTATGTATACACCCACCACCCTCCCCAGACCCGACTTGTGGAATCTCACCGCGTATGTTGTTGAATTATAAATGTAATCTTTTAGTTTCACTTGTTTTCTTCATGGATAGTAATACCACTAAATTTTCTTAATTAACTCCTAGATTGCAAAGAATCGCGGGAAGACATAGATCACCTATTCTTACATTGTCGGGTAGCATCTTTGTTATGGGGGGAGTTGATTAAACGGTTTGGTTTTGAGTGGGTAATGTCGAGAACTATGAAAGAAACAATGTTTAGATAGGGTCATAGAAAGGCAGAGGAGGAGATGCAGGTAGGAGTGTGCAAAAACCAAGCTGACCGATAAATCGAACCGAAAAAGTGTTATTGGTCTATTGCTATTGGGTTAACGGGTTTTTAATGGTTTTATAAAAAAATATTTTTGGATTATCTGTTCGGTTTTGGTTTTCAATATTGGGTTATTGGGTAAATCGATAACTCATTAAGATTGCAGTAGTTTACTACTTTACTTGAAACAATGTTTAGCTAGGCTCATAGAAAGGCGGAGGAGGGTAGGGGTGTGCAAAAACCGAACCGACTGATAAATCGAATCGAAAAAAGTATTATTGGTGTATTGCTATTGGATTATTGGGTTAATGATTTTATACAAAAATATTATTGAGTTATCGGTAGATTTTGATTTTCAATATTGGGTTATTGGGTAAATCGATAACCCATTAAGACTAGTAATTTACTACTTTACCCGTATATAAACATTAAATATTAATCTCAATACCTTACTAGATACTGTCTTTGTCTTTTAGCCTTAAATTCACACTTCACAGTGACTTTGAGGTCACAACTTCACATTATTCAAAACGTCAAAACCTAAAGTAAGAATCTTATTTCTTAATTTCTCTTTGTATTACACTAGTATAGTTCTTTTCACCTTAGTTATTATTTTTTTACGACCATTTGTAAAGTTATAATTATTGTCTTGTCGCGTCAAATTGTTGGAAAATCATATAGTTGCTTTATAAGCATTTTCTTATTGGTTAAACCGAAAACCAAACCGTTAAAGACCAAAACCGATAAACCGAAAATCGATAAAAATATTTTATTGGTTTGGTTATTGGTTTAGCATATTTAAAAATCGAAAATCGAATCAATAATATGTAAAACCAAACTAAACTGATTGATGCACACCCCTAGATGCAGGGCATGTGAAGTTACACCTTTTGCACAGATGTGAACCATATGGAGAGAGGGGAATAGGAGAGCTTTTGATGGAATAGAGAAAAATTCTACCCTTGAGAACTAGCCTCGTTTCCCTTATTTCTCTTTGGTGCACCTGTGAGGTTGCTTTTTGTGTAGATGATTGGGTGTCATTCATAGAAAATCATATATTTTTTGTAAGATTTTCTACTTTTTGTATACGAGCTAGTTAATGCTCTTTTGTTAATAATATTCCTACTTCATCTTAAAAAACTCCTAAATTACATAATGATTTCTTCTTAATTTGCAAATCTAATTTAATCATAAATACCTCCTCCTTTTCAAATGGAATAACCCATTTCCTTTTTGGTCGGTACAAAAATGAATTATAAAGTACATTTCCTTCTCAATTCATGAGGTGAAAGATAGGAACTTCCCTTAAATGTCCCAAATTATTTCACCATTAACTTTCCAAGGATGAAATTAGGTGAGCTTTGACTAATATGTAAAATGTGTTCTGTCGTATTGCGGTGTTGCAACTTGTAGTTCTTCACTACTTTTCATGTAAGTGCCCAATATCTTAAGAAGAATGAATTAATCTTAATATTAACACCAAAATTGATCAAATTAATCCTCAATAAGCGAAAAGGGCCAAAACAAACTAGGATGGATGGACTTTTATCTTTAATTTAACAACTACTATCTAATTGTGATTTAATTTTTTACACATGGCTTTACTTATAACGAAGACACTAGGAAAAATATTTCAATATCGGGTATTTGAGCTCCATCTATCGAACAGGATATATATGAGTCATTTGTGTAACGATAGGGGTAGATATAGGCCATTTTTTAAGGGAGGATAAATTTGCTCCAAATAGTATAATTCATGGGTATATTTGGACCTTTTCCCAATCTATATTCTTAATTATGCTTTCCTAAGAAGTTGTCTCTCTTCTTACGGAATATCATACCGATAACTTACCCATACCTGGTGTTACTTCATCAAAAAAAACATAACCCCACCCGGTGTTTACATCAAACCATGTGATTTGTCATAGATCCACTCCATAAATATGGAAGGTTTTAAAAGGATAATATGTCGGAAACAACCTCTCTACCTCCACAAGGTAGTTGTAAGGTCTGCGTACATTCTACCCTCCCAAGACCTCACTTGTGATATTTCACTGGGGATGTTGTTGTTGTTAAAGGGATAATAGGGGGATGGAAAGCCCAAACACTAAATGGTAAAGGCTGCCAACGGTAAGACTTTATTAGATAGTATACATAAGAAACATCCTATCATTTCTAGTCTTCTTTTTCTTTTAAATGAGTAAAGAACGTATATATTCATAAGATTAACCCATATACAAAAATTATAAAACACCCCGCAGATCCCTTCATTATCTTATTCCGAATGAAAAACAGGGCAAGCTTTTCAGTTTTCACAGATTAATATTGTTAGAGCTCTTGTGAGAACCTACAAATAAAAGACTGTAATAAAATTTTAACATTGACAAATGACCTTGGAGACAAATATGATTAAGGTCAGTCAATACAAAAACATGCTTCGTCGGTAAAAAATTTTAAATTATAAGTCACATTCCTTTGTTGCAAAAGTCTCAAAGTTAACATCTTCCAAGGGGAAATTTGTTCTGCCTGGCTATGGCCAAAGCAAAACAAAAGACAACATAATAAGCTTTCCAAATTATTGAATAAATCATTCCACAAACAATCAGAGTAAAGGATATAAACAATACATGATATAGACAGCTGATCAATGTGATCCTAATGATCAGTTCATTTACAACGCATAGCGGAAGCAGCTAGCCAGACAAATTTACGGTAGTGATTACTATGATTGTAAGAATGCTTAACATAAATTGTGATAAGCTAGCATTGAGTAACAAAGTTGTTTTAAGTGTCTGAATTTGTTTGAGGTTCTTAATTGCTTGGAAGGTTTGAAATGAGCTCTGTTATTTCTTATTTTGTTTGTTCAGGTATATATACCTTTTTACACGTTTTTACTAGATTGGTGAACTTCCATTGATATGAGAATGTGGAAAGTTCTAGAAATTACAAAAAGTAGTTCCAGAATCACAATTTCGTACAGACCAAAGAATACGTCTCACATATATCCGATGTAAACTATTCAGACTAAACCTAATGAAACACTCCCTCTGTCCCTGTGAGCTTTACGCCTTTACCCACTTTTTCTGATGTACTTCCCTTATAAAAAGTTTGTTTACCTATAACAAAGATAATCCACAAAAAAACTAATGGACCTTGAGATAGACCAAAGTCGTGTTTGTGAAAACTTTGGATATAGTAAATAGTCAACAAGCAACAAACCTGAACCATCTCTACAAGCCACGACTCTAGAGTCCCCCACATTTGCGACAAGCAATTTATCACCTAAAAGAACAGCAGTTGACGCTGTTGAACCGGCATCTTTTTGCTGGCCTTTTTCTTCATTAAGGTAATCGGCATCAGTCTGTTTAAATGATTCAACTGCACTCAAGAGCTTTTCCAATTAAATGATACAGAAGAGAGAAGATACAATGAAACTAGAAATTACAAAGAGGTCTGCTTTTGTTCATACCTATAGCTGACTTCGTATCTTTGATAAAATCGGGATGACTACTCAAATTTTTAAAGAGGTTGTTCTTTAAGTATTCTGCTGTTCTTGAACCACCATGACCTAACACCAAGCAGAGTATAAGGGATAAACAATCCTCCAGATTGCAAAGAAAGTCAATTCATGAGCACCAAAAAAAAAAGTCTCTTCGTGAGTAAATTTCGTATCTACAAGAACTAAAATGATATTTAAACAAGAATAACACTCTGAAAGTAGAAAATGCCCATCCTTCTAAGTTCCTATCATATGTTGGAAGAGCTCAGCTCATTAAGAGTGTCATTTTATCAATGATCATTCTGGGCACAAATGTTTATACTCCCTAAGAAGATAGAGAACATATGTAAAAGATATCTGAAAACTGGAAAAGCTAAATTTCTATGAAGCCACCAGTGGCATGGGAAAATCTCTGTCAACCTCAATCAGCTGGAGACTTGAACATTATCAACATCATGATCTGGAATAGAGCTGCAATATGTAAACTCCTATGCAATATTTGCAAAAGGAAGGACAACCTAGGGGTAAAATGGATGCACATCTACTATGGAAAAGTGAGAACTATTTGGCAAATTGAATTAAAACAGGCTGCATGGATGACTAGGAAGATACTCAAATCCACAAAATATAATTTTTTTTGATATGGTAAATAATTTTATTAACATTTAGGGGGAAAGTTGCACATTGACTGAACTCATGCAAATGGATAGCATATCTATTCAAGCAATATACAGAAATTTACAAGGCACCTTCCGAGAAGTAGACTGGGCAAGATTGGTATGTAACAACTGAGGTTCTCCAAAATGGATACTTATACTAAGACTGGCAATACTGGAGGGCTGGCTACTAAAGACAGACTTGTAAAGTGGGAAATAAATGTTAGCCTCCAATGTCCCCTATGTAATGAAGGTGAAAGTATCCATCACTTGCTCTTCCAATGTCCTGAAACTTCTAGTATATGGTTAAAATTGTTACGTTGGCAAAAAATGCAAAGAGATATTATGGATGGCAAGAGGAGATAAGGTGGCTGTAAAATATTATAAAGGACAGAGTAGCCAAGCAGAAATCTTTAAGACAAAATTGGCTGCAGCAGTATACTATGTATGGAAAGAAAGGAATCACGGGGTGTTTCAGAATAAAAGAAGAATAACAGCAGCAACAGTTAGACAGATTGTCCAGAAGTCTTCCATAGTACCTAGGATATTGCAAGATCTAAACTACTACCCTTGATGTATAAGCAATGAATAGTACTAAGTACTGAGTTGGTGATGAGAAGTAGCTTAGCAAAAGATTGGGGCATGCATGTCCAATCTTGAATCTTTTCTTTTTTTTGTTTGAGCTGTAATTTTCCGAGTTGGTAGTAATACTTTAATTACCAAAAAAAACGTCATCCTGACAAGATATGCAAGAAACGCTAGGAAATACCATCAAAAACACCAAAAAATGCCACCATTTGACCATCAACTTCTGATATGCTTGTCTCATAGTAGTCCTCCATGGAGGCCCGTTTCCCCTTAAAAGTAGCATATCCATAGCTGAATTTAGCATTTTTGTTTCCAGTCAGAAAGCTTCAACAAAAGAAAAAAAAATCAGTTGGTTTCTTATAAAAATTCATCCCCAAACATATCTTTAGAAATGAATAGGATTACATTAATTATTTCTCCCCACTATGAAGATACAGTCGTATTAAAAATAAAAAGATCTGAACAAAAGAAATGCATTTATCAGTTTAAATATGGATGTAAATATCCACAACCAAAAACAGCAACCAGGCTGAAATTCAAGACTTAACCCACCCAGTGACCAACTCTTAAGCTACACAAGGTACCCCACAGTAGAGTATATTTTGCAGTTTTCATACCATCTGGATGTGTTGAGAAACATAAGCATCACATAGAACAAGGATGACCAGAGGCAGAGCCAGGATTTTTAGCTTATAAGTACGGTAACAATTTCTTTTTGCTTACTAGGTTCTCAATAGATTGTTTGTACATATTAAATGAAATTTCAACACATAAATGGTTTGATGCCAAAGTTACTGGGTCCCGCCAAGCCCATAGAGGAAATTAGGTTGCGAGGTGAGTAACTATATTCAACAATCATTTGCCAACATCGTCCTACACTGGCTCCGCCCCTGCAAGGGTCTTCATATAATGTGTGAGACTGTAATATTAGAAGAGCCTCTAAACCCTTCCATGAAGCCATTGATCCATTTTCTATATGCTGCCATTTTAAGCATCCTACTTTATTTGGTCCTTGTTCACTTCAGCATCGATTAGCACAAGATTATAAAACTAAACAGTGGAATTATATTTTGAAACAGTACAAAAAGATGTCATGAAGATTGTGAGATTAGCCATCCCAAGGTTGGAAACTCTTCATTAGACATTGTTGGGCATATATGGAGATTTTCAGTAGAAGAACAGGTCACGTGCAGGAAGGTGATTCTGCTGAAATATGGCATCAGTTTGTCATTATGGTTGATTCACTGAAAAGGCCCTTATAGAATGAGTTTGTGGAGAGGGATAATGAAATGAAATAAGATAAAACTCTTTTGAGTGCATTGGTTGCTAGGTTTGAAGGGGGATAGAACATATTTCTTGTTGTGTGTGGTGTGTGATAAAGCTTGAAATGTAAATTCACCAACTAATTCACATTTTCCAACAAGTTGGCCCGAAAACTACCACCATTAGCCCAAAAAAAGACTCTTTTGAGTTCATTGGTTCTTAGGTTTGAAGGGATATAGCAGGGGCGGATCTACGTAAGTCCAAAGGGTGTCACGTGACATTGCTTCGTCGGAAAAATTTAGTAAATATACATACATATTTAAAGGAAAAAGGAGAAAGACCGAATATGTTATATACAATGACACTCCTTGACACAAACATACACTTAGCTTGGCTGGTCAGGCACCTTAGTTCTAAGGTATAGGTCGTGTGTTTGTCATTTTTTTTATACATTTGAAGTTCTTCTTTCACCCTTCTTATAGGCTTATCTTTTATGGGTTTTTTTTCTTTCACCTTCTTTCTAAGCAATAAAATTAATTAAAAACAATTTATGAAACATTTAATATTATTAATTTTAAAAAGTTATTTTGAATACATTTCAAAATAAAAAAACTCGTGAATTTTTTTTATAATTTTTTAAAGTACTTCTTTTTAGAAAATGTATAGTAGTGAGCCCGAATTGTATTTTATTCATATTTTGTTCTTCTTTTTTTTTTTCAAAAAAGTATGACGTCACATTATTTTATTTATTGTTTTTCATTTTAAAAAGTGATACCCCTCACAAAAATCTTGTGTACGCCATTGGGATATAGAACATATTTCTGGATCATGTATGGTGTGGTAATAATACCTTTAAATGTAAATTCACCAACTAATTCACATTTCCCAACAAGTTGGCCCGGACACAACCATCATTAGCCAAAAAAAAAAAAGTTCCCAGCTCATTCACATTTGATAAGCGCATGAAGATCACAGTAGCTGCGGTTTTAAGGCTGAATGGCGACCAATCAGAAGAATTGATCCTAATGAGATTATGTGATATGGAGTTACTTTGATATGGAAAAGGCTCGTAATTGAAGTACATCTCTGTTACATCTTGTTACCACTTGTTTAGTTAGGAAATCATAATCTCGTGTGGAAATCTCTTATCGAATGCGCCAAAAGAAGAGATATCCGTCACATGTTGTGCTACATTGGGAGCCTCTCTTAATGGTAGATAATTTATGAGTAGATGCATCATCAAAAATATTTTTTATCAGGAACATGCATCATCACGAATTGGAGTTGTATGTGTATCAAACATGGGGAGGATGTGAATCATCTCTTGCTGCATCTTTGGAACAGTGGTCTTTGAATTTTGTAACTTTCAACAACCAATAGGTACTTCCCAAAAAAGTTGCAGGAAGCCAGGAACAACAGAAAGCTAGAGGTTGAACAAAGTGAATGTGAAGAAAAAGAAGATTAGGATGAGGTCTCCTTTTGCAGTTTTGGGGTTTCCTCATTCCTGGAGGGTACAGAGACCATTGCTTAGTGCTCTCTTTAATTCTAGCAAATTGTGCAAGATTTTTGGGATGCCTCTTTTATATGCTCATATTACACGTTTGTAAATACTACCCATCTTTGTAAAACAAAGACTACTTTGGGAAAAAATTGTAAGAAAACCTTTTATTAGACCATGATTTCAAGTAGAAATAGCAACTGCGGACTGTCATTCTCATTTCTAATGCTAGAAGAAAGAATCAAATCAAACTGATCATTTCTCGAATCATAAACATTGGTAACAACTAACAGTTAATAAATTCAGCAGAAAACAATAAAATTAAGCAAGAGACCAATAATGCAGTTACCTAATACCGCCGCCGCTAAAGAGCGCACTGGGATCAATAGACGGCGTTTGTTTCACCTGCGTCAGGGACGGCGGCTGTTTAATCTGCGGCAGGGACGGCGGCTGTTTAAACTGCGGCAGGGACGGCGTCGGAGCAGTGGACTCTCTCGGTGGTTGCTGTGACGGTTCCGGTGCAGGTTTCTCCATGGACGGTGGAGAAAGTTCTGGAAGGTTGCGATCGGATTGTTCCTTGTCAACGTTCATCGCGGTCGCCGCATTCGGTTTTTACTTTTTCATATGTGCGAAAAAAAGGATCAGATTGTTAGATGATCCTTCTTTTTTTAATTTTTGGAATCGAATTACCTTTCGAATATTTTTCGTGTTACCATTTTTGCCCCTAATCCTAACTGCTTTTCTCCGTTTTACTTTCCTTTTCTGCCTATTAACGAAAAAAAAAAAAGCTTGTGATAAGTTTAGGAATTGGATTCTGCACCACAGATACAGTTAAAAGCTAGAGAAATTAGCATGATATTTATTAAATTTAGGCGAAATGGTATGATGGATCTTTCAACTCGTATGCGTGTATTTTGGACCCTTCTACTTGACTATTTGTCAATTGAACCCTTAAACTCAACGAAACTCTATGTTTTAAGTCCTTCTGACATTTGACCAAGCTTATGTGACAACTTAATTATTGACTAAAAAAAAAAAACCTTTTTAAAAATAGAACAAAAAGATCAAAAAATAAAAAAAATTACTTATTTTTAGTTTTTTTTTCTTTTCCTGCCTCACCCCTCCCCATTTCTTTTTTTTCTTTCTGCTTTCAAACCCCCATTTCTCTTCTTTCTCCCCTTTCCAGCCCTTTTCTTTTCTTGTTTCTCTTTCTTTTTCTTTTTTTCACATTTTCTCCTCTCAGGATTAGAAACGAAATTATATTGTTGTTATAGATCTGTATTTTATTTTTTTTGGCATAATTTATAACCCATAATGTGATAAAGATTCAACAGTATTTCAAAAGTGATTGTTGAATGTCGTTGTGAAATTAGGTGAAATGTGTTATGTAAAATTGTGTACAAATATTAGAGTATATTGATGTATTTTAATGGCTATTTGTTAACATCAATGAGCAAAAGAGATTTATGATTGTTCAAGTGGTAGATATAAATGTTGGTAAAAGAAATACGATTAAAAATTGTGAATGAAAGAAATTTCAAAAAAAGTTGAATGATAATTGTTAGTTATTTAGGAATGTAATGATATTAGTGAGAATAGAAGGTTGTGGTGGTATCTCTAATGTAAAAAACAAATGGAGAGAGGTGAAAAGAAAGAAAAAAAATTAAAAATAATAATAAGTGATATATCATTTAAAATGTGATGTGGATGATGATATGTCATTTTTGTGAAGTGTTCGAAGTTCACACACAGTGAAAAGGGTTTAAAATGATTTGTTTCACTGGTCGTTTGGTTGGGAACAAGTTATACCAGAATAACTTATCCCACCATGTATATGGGATAACTTATCCCATCACTATGATATAAATGGTGGGATAAGTTATCCCAAACATGGCAACCAAAGAAGATAAAAAAAAATTATCCCATCACTATTTCCTTATCTCATCACTATTATTTTTAATTCCTCACACCAAACGAGAAGGGTTCAATTGACAAATGGTCAAGTAGAATGGTTCAGAATATAATTGCATACAATTACAAGGATCTATCAGATAATTTCGCCTTAAACTTATCATATATAGTTAAATTGTGTAAATTAATAAGTGAATATATGTATTAAAAAGATAAAAGATAATTTACTAAATAATTAACTTAATGATATCACTTTATTTAAGAAACTACTGTTAGTAATCTGTGCGTTTTATGGTCATGTCTGCTTCTGTGGCAATTACCAAGTTCATCAAGAAAAGTTTTTAGCCTCATGTTTCTTTTTCACCTTTTGTCATTTAAAGGCTGTAAAATTAGCTTTGTAATTGAAGCTTCAAATTGTGTGTGGAAGATTTTAGATTCAAATCTTTGTGTAATATTAGTTTTTATAGTTCCCTCAAATTAGGGGTAGAAAGAAAAAATATGAAAATTGACATAAATTAAGCAGAGCAAAAAGAATTAGGCGCATATGATATAATTTCTCTTTTATAAATTGGAGAACATGATTATTTATAAATCTGCAAATGGAGTTTTTTATGCTAATTTAGATTTTGAGATTAAAAAACATTGATGCAATCATGTATTTCAGAAACAACACTCAATAATCCAAGAAAAAATATCATGTGATTTATGAGTTTTGTAGGTGCAAAGGTCACAATAACAAAAATAGTTACAAACAACAGTATTTTGTAGACTCTAAGTCCTTTTTTTTTAAAAATAAAGTTAAGATAAAGGTGATAGTGGTGCAACATACAATATGCTTGGTGAGACCAGATCTAAAGGATATGTGGTTGAATTTATCATATCCAAAAGTTATAATATTGATCTTTAATATTTATTTACAATAAGCAGTTAATTTTAAGTTACCTGAGATTGCTAGATCGTTTTTGTTGCACAAAAAAATATAACTCAACGTGTTAAAATGTTATCAAGAGTCAAAACTATTATACTCCTACTATATGCATGGGGTATTCTAAAATTTTAAAAAATAAATTATTGTTTGTCATGACTAATGTAGTTTTTGTTGACATTAGTATTGTTTTGAAAAAAAACAATCTCTTTAGTATAACATATAAATCAATTTTCATGTACACAATCAGATTTTTAAAACATACGATTGACGTCACATCAACAATGAGTCTGATTCAAATAATTCAAGATAATGGCTTAGTAGCAATTTTTAAGAGCATTATACAATATCCAATACATAAGTACAAGTCCTTGATAAAGTGTTCATCTTAAGAAGAATATTAGTGTGTTTTCTAACAATGTCGTGAAACTCCTACTGACAAAAGGTCAGATAAAATTAAAAAAAATCACGTAGATATTTTTATCATTCAATATTCATGATACTACTTTAGATAGTCCGAATGCATGTCAGTTATAATAAATTGAGCAACAATCTCAAACCTACATTATTGCATTGTTTTTAGTATATAATCAAATTCTTAAGGGGCTGTTTCATCATGTGATGTGAAATCATTCGTAATATGAAATCATGAGATAAAGTTAAAGTTTTGTTTGGACATACAATTTAAACTTTTCATATTGTATATTTTTTCATAAATATAAAAACTCATAAGTTATTAAACTATTAACATTGTCTCAATTCATTATACAATCTTACCAATTAAGTGGAAAAAAAAATTAAAATCGCGTAACACACTATCATAAAATTATTCTAAGAATTACAACATTTATTAATCAAACCTTAATTCAATAAAAAAAATTTAACTGAACATCAGTTGTAATGTTCAAATTGTTAATAGCTAATGAAATTTTTTTTTTTTTTCAATTAATGGTACAACAATTAGTCTTGTCCACTCAATATAATCATGTTTTTTTTCATTAAACATTGATTTTAATGAAATAGTAATAAATTTAATAAAAAATAATGAATTTGATTAATATAAATAGTAAATTAAGAATTTAACTGAAGTAGAAATAAATTTGATATTGGCAAGAATAATCGTTATATGAGATATAAATGGTTTTAATGCTATGAATTGTAAATTTTATTTAGGCTTAACCCATCGATGGTCCCCTAAAGTTGACGATGTTCATTTTAGACACTTTATATTGCATCATATGTCATTAATTCATTGGTCAATTTTTATTTTAAAATTATTTATTTAAAAATTACTTTTGACACACAAATGACAAATGTCGTCGTATAATTTGTCACTTTACACGCCATTAGCGTGTGTAACACACATTATATATTTTTGCTGAAATTAAAAAAAATGTCAAAATGACACATCAAAAACTTATATTAGGTATCTAAAATGAACATCGCTCAATTGAGGTGTCTAAGTGAGACATCGTACCAACTTTAATGGGGCACTGATGGGTTATATATAAATTAAATGTGAGTTTTTTTATAAGATATAAACTTGTGGGTCAACTTTAATACTTGAAAAAAAATCTCAAATCATGATTTAAAATTTTCAAATCTTAATTTTTAAAGAATTTGGAATTTTCATATGATGATATGAAATCAACGTAAAATTGCATGTCCAAACACTGATTTCATCTTATGATTTCATATCACAATATGAATCACATGTCCAAACGCTCTCAAAAGTTATAAATTTAATAGTTAGGAGAAAATTAAGAGAGTGTATAAACTTAATTAAATCTCTATAAAATCTAAAACAAATTTTAAGACAATAAAATGAAAAATTATCAGAGGTTGTGTTTAAGTTCTATTCATATTTGTATTTTTTCAATTTTACCTTCCTAAAAATTCTAATAAAAATGACTTTATTATATTTTAGAAAAAATACTACTGGTAAGGTTAGAATGTAAATTATTTTATTAATAAATAAAATAAAATAAAATATAAATCTCGAGAGAGGGCATATTCAAGGGGTGCAAAAAGCAATTTAACACAATCAAATTTCACAGTTATTTTCCCTGGTCCTCAAGAAAAGTTTTACATGCAGCATTCTGCCCTGTTGTAGATCTGAATATCAATCTCCATTACTGTCCCACTCATAACTCCGAAAAAAACTCGCTTCAATAAAACCCAAATCTTCAATTTCACCCTAATTCTTCGATTTCCCACTCTCATCTTTTTTTTTTGGTGCCAAAATATACTGTTACTAAAGCCACTGTACCGCAGATTTACTCGAAATTATTTGTATTCAGTAGTCGCCGGAAAATGAGACGGAGGAACTCGGATTTCCGGCGGCCGGTGCGACGGCGATTCTCCAATGTTTTTTGGTTAACTTTGTGTGGATTGGCCGTATTGCTGCTCATTATTTTGCTCAGCAGAGAAACTCGCGATTCATCGTCTAGATTGGTTTATACAAAGGTAATGTTTGCTTTCATTGTATTATTAATTGCTGTTGTTTTCTGTTTCTTAGCTAAATATTCTTTTTAAGCTAGATGAGTTTGTGTGGGTTGTGGAATTTGAGCTTGCGGGTTAGTCAGTTACTTGTTAATATATTTGACATGTGTTGGAAAATAAAATATCCAACAACATGGACAAACTGAAATGGTTGTTGACATTTGCGATCTAACAGTTTGCAGTAGTATGCAATCAGTCTAAGAGTTAACTTAGTTTTCCATTTTAGAGTTCTTGTCAAAATTTACACAGATCCAACCTCACTATCTCAGGAACCATAGACTAAAGCTGAATTGAGATAGAAAATAAGTGAAAACTCAATAAGGGAAGTCTGTGCAATGTGAGCTCCAAGTTTATGAACTTTACAAGGCAATATGCTTACACTTGTGCGTGCTATTCACAAAATCTACTAACAAACTGTTTTTAGTTAACTACTGGCTGGCCTCCTTATAACAAGCTAATCGGCCATTAAACAATAATTAATCACCTAACTACAAGCTAACCACAACAACAACCAAAGTTAAGTTGCACCACTCTCAATAGTCTCTACCTCTTGTTTTAGATCCTTATTTAGATAGATTTTGATTTTTAATCCAAGTGTTAGCCTTTTGTTTCAATATTATCTCTTAGGTGAGTGTACAGCCAATTCACTAAATCTAGTTAATATGTTGTACAGTTGTTAGGTGTAATTTTCATTGCGTTTCTTGGTTAATAATGGTCATTTTGGTTTGAGAATTGGCAACTAAGGCACATACAGATCTTTCGAAACAAAAAAGGCAAGTTGGAAATTTCTGAAACTTCTTATGAAATTATTTCTATGTCCAAAAGCAGTTTATGCCTGGTTTAATTATTGTTATCCTTTTAAACAGCTAAAAGTACTATGAAGCTTTCTTTCTTTCAAAGATATGTTCCAAGTGAATTTGAAGTAATTGTTTCTTGTCGAAAGAACACCTAATTCTTTGAGAATATGTATCAAACTTTTCACCTCTTTGGTAATGCCCCCCCTTCCCAGGTCCTTGACCACTGGTATTTTATTTCCCGACAACAAACTTCTAGCGGATAATTGTAGTCAACTTTTTTGTTTCCCTATTACTTATGGATATTATTGCTATGGCAAAAGAGTCAATAAGTACATTGCTCTACAAATGTCACAAGATCTCCACTGTGGCATTGATTAATCAGAAGAGATTATGACTACATTTAGCATTTTGGAGTGGGTCTATAGCTGGGTTTGTGAAATAATTTGACGTTTTTTGGTTACCATGAGCATTAGTTATTGATTTTGGCAAAAAACTTTAAAGCTAAAAGAAATCTTGTGTGGTAGTGACAGTGTCTGAAAATATGTGGGCTACTTTGGGGCCTGGAACTAATATTTTTATTTTTTGGGATTAGGCTATCAAGATGAAATTTATGGTACTGATGGATAAACAAATTTGGTCAAACTAAAGAAACAAAAAGAGAGGACTATTCTTGTTTATGACTTGAGGGTACCGTGAAGGTCTGTCATATTAATACTCTCAGCCTCAAGTAAATCTGCTTCAAAGATGATTAAGATAGCAGATAGAAAAGGAAAAGTTAAACATCCTAGTCTTAGACATGGAAGAAAATAGTAGTCCCTTCCTCCCAAATTTAAGCTTTTGGGCACATTGAGATGTCCACACTTGGTGGAAAGTTCAAAAACTGATCATTCCATATTACTCTCCCTCATGTCTTATGGAGGAATTAAATGAAACCAAGAGCAATCCGATTAACATATAGTTTATTGTGGCTTCCACATTTTCCTAGTTTAGCGTTAAACAATGTGGTACAATTTGTTTATTGTTTAAGTAGTTCCTCCGTCCAAGCTGTGACAATCAAAGACAAAGTACATAGTGGCTCGATCTGAGAAGCATCTTAATAAAAGCCTAAATATTCCTCACGCAAAATCAGCAGAATACAGATTATGTATAAAGAAAATAGGTTCCATATAAGTTCTGCTGGGAGTTGGGAAAACTTAAAATTATTTAAGGGCACATGGAAGTATATTTTGTTTGATTAATAGGTGAAGGACATAAAAATATCAATTATACAAGACATACCAAAGTTACCTGTCTTCCTTGTGGTCTACGTTGTAATTTGCTAATCTTATTGAATGTCTCAAAGGAACCAAGAATGCTGAGTTCCCCTTTTTGATAATTAAGAAAGTAGAGTTACATAGTATATATTTTGACAAGCAATCAATGTAAATTGTACCCCTCTATCCCAATTTACGTGACACACTTTCCTTTTAGTTTGTCCCAAAAAGAATGTCATTTTTTTATAACTAGAAAGAACTTAACTTTGAAATTCCCCTTTTACCCTTAAAGAAATAATTTATAGCCACACAAATATCTAAGATTTGTTTTAGACCACAAATTTTAGAAGTCACTTTTCTTTCTTGAACTTTGTGTCAAGGCAAGCGGTGCTACATAAATTGGGAGGGAGGGAGTAAAACATTAGTTCCTAACTTAGAACATAGCTAACTGAAAAATAATTCTTGTAACAAGTTGAATAATTTATGTAAGCTGAGGACACAAATATTGCTTTTTGAGGTGATCCAGATAAAATGGAGAGGTCTCTGTTCTCTGTAGATAATAATGTGGTTCCAAGAGTATCTATCTTAGAAAACACTCTGGTATTACTCAACACAGACTACAACTTTATTCTGGAGTGTTCAATATGGAAAGATTAGAAAGATTTGGTGTAGTAGTTTTTTTTTTCTTCCTTTTGAATGATTTACGGTAATTTTAAAAAGAAGATAGGAACTGTCTTGGTGGTTCATCTCAACTGTACTTAACTCAACTTTTTCTCAAGCAAGAATCTGTTTCTCAAAAATAAAATAAAATCCAAGATTAGCATCTGACCCATGATTTAAAGACCACAGGTGCACCATGCATTAATATAGGATCTGGCATTGGATTTTTATAATAAGGAATTTTCGGTCGGTTGGTCAATTCAAGATTAGTTTCGGATTGGTGTAATAGATTTTGATTTAAAAACCAACCGATTAACAGGCAGAAGTTATTTCAGTCCATTAAGTTTTCTTCTCTTCATTTGATTATATTGGATAAAAGTAGAAGAAGGAAAATACCAGCAACAACAACATATTCGGTGAAATCTCACAAAGTAGGGTCTGGGCAGGGTAGAGTAGAGTGTACGCTGGCCTTACCACTACCTTATGGAGGTAGAGAGACTGTTTTTGAAAGACCCTCGGCTCAAGTGCATCAACCCAAACAACATAAGAAGAAAACAATGGAGAAAGCGGAACAATCAATAAGAAAAGCAGTGTAAAGTCTACGAGAGAGGCAATACCAACAACAAAATAGTGTGATGATCGAAAATACAATAAACAACATATGACAAGAACTACAAGGGCACGACTAGTCCTATGACACACTCTAAACCTTTATAAGGCAAGACAACACTCTACCCCTACTAACCTTCTACCCTAATAAGAGACCTCCACTCCTTCCTATCTAAAGTGATGTCCTCGGTAATATGAAGTTGCGCCATATCCTGTCTACTCACCTCTCCCCATTATTTTTTCGCCCTACTCCTACCCCTCCGCGTATTCCCTACAACCACCTCGCACCTCCTCATTGGGGCGTCGGTGCATCTCCTCACTGTCACTAATCAAATCAGAAGAAAATAAATACTTACTCATTCACTAATTAAAATCACAAAAGAATTGTGCACTGATTTAACCTATGATTCTAAACTAGGGCTAAAGGAGAGTTGGTGGTATAAAAGAATGAATAACAAAAGTAAAGAAAATTAAAAAGAAAAACAAAGGCTTAAGTAAAAAAAGGGGAATAGGAAAAGGCTGGTAGCATAAAACCCAGTAAAAAAATATAGAAGACCACCACCACCACCACAACAACAACAACATCAACTTACCCAGTGTAATTATACAAGTGGGGTCTGGGGAGAGTAGGATGTATGTAGACGGTAAAAAAAAGGAAAAAGGAAGACTGAAGTGGGAAAGGTAGGAGACTAGAGTCAAATTTACTCGAAGTAAAATTAATAGCATTGAGGGGGATTTGAACTTTGGTTACAAAGATGAAGACTTGCAAAAAGCTTTCTCAACCAGTGCACCAACACATATTCTGCAATTCCAGGTGCCTCTGTTTTTATATTTCTATTTCCTGTAGATATTACATGTATATACCAAGTTTTTCTCTAAGTCTATGGGTGAAGGTGGACAATGTAGGCCCCCCTCTTGTCATTATGCCGGTTCATGCTTGCCAATGATAAATTTTTCTAGTTGGGGAAAGAAACAACAACATACCCTGTGAAATTTTTCTAGTTGGGGAAAGAAAAGGAGAAAAATAAAAGCAAAATGTGTGTTGACACTTGAAAATATTTTGGAATTTATTGATTTTGTGGCGACTGTTTTTGCAAAAATCTTTTCTATTCATATGGTCCTTGGTCCAGCAAGGTACTTCTTATTTTCTCTTACTTTTTTTTGATGAAGTAAATGTTCCATTGAAGGCATCAAGAAGATGCAAATTAGTTACAAAAGTAGAAGCAAAAACAGTTGGTCTGCTGGCTCAAGTACAATTATGCTAAAACTAAGGAGCCAACAAAATTTGAAAAACTATCCAGGGAATCTACATAGGACAAATTAACCCAACTGTACAGACACATAAGGCATTCCGCTTTGAGAGAATGTAAAGGAGTTGATAGACCTTCAAAACATCTTCTGTTCCTTTCCCTCCAAATACTCCAAAAAATTGCTGCAGGTATCATCTTCCAAGTCTGTTTGATGGTGCTGTCAACTTTCCAGCAACACCAACTCTCATAAGCTTCTTTGATACTATGTGGCATGACCCAACTGAGTCCAAAAAGAGAGTAAAACATGTTCCACAGTTTTGCTGTAACAGTACAATGCAGAAAAAGGTGCCTATTGCTCTCTGCTGCTTTCTGACATAAGTAGCATCCATTCACAATGATGCGTTTCCTTTTATAGAGGTTGTCTTGAGTTAGGCATGCTTCATATAGTGCAGTCCAGCAAAAACAGACGATCTTGGGCGGTAGCTTGATTTTCCAAATTGATTTCCATGGCCAGTGGTCAGTGACTGCATTAAATGCTCTTGACTGCTTGTAGGCTGCACTCACTGTGTAATTCCCGTCTCCTGTAGTACCCCATTTGAACTGATCTGTTGCCTGAGTGTTGAGAGAGAAACTCTGTAGAGTCTGTAGTAGTTTGATCAGGTCATTAAACTCCCAATCCTGCATATTCATTCTAAACATAATGCTCCAGGTTGTTCCATCTCTATTTTGAGAAATTGTTGAGTCTGGTTCCCTGGCTAAGTTGAAAAGACTTGGATAATCATCCATCAGAACTGTGTTGCGAAGCCATTTGTCTTTCCAAAATCTGATATGAAGTCCATTCCCCACTGTGAAGTGCTTATGCTGAGAAAATTTCTCCCATAGCTTGCATATGTGTTTCCAGACTCCGACCCCATAAGGTGCTTTTGAAAGACTGGTGCACCAATGACTCTGTATCCCATGCTTTGCACTGACCACATCCTTCCATAAAATATGTTCCTCCTGTGTGTATCTCCATAACCATTTCATAAGTAGACACTTATTATGCAGCGCCAAATCCTTGATCCCTAACCCCCCCTTAGTTTAGGAAGAAGGACTTTTGGCCATTCCACCAGATGATACTTGTGCTTCTCACTATTCCCTTCCCATAGAAAATCTCTCCTGATCTTGTCAAGTTGTTCCAACACTTTGCCAGGAATAGGAAAAAGTTGCATCCCTTTAAGCATTTCATCCGACAATTGATATTTATCCATTTAGTGCTTTTCTTTTGCCCAATGCTGTGTTTGCTGCATAGATTCCATGCCATAATGTATTTGCTTAACTGAAGTCAGAGTGATAATTGGAAAAAAAGCTGTTGGTGATGCTAAAAACTCAATTAGGTTCACTGTTAGTGCTTAGTGTTTTCAAATGCGGAAACTACACCAAAATCCTGTGGAGCTTTAAGTACAAAGAGCAACTAACAAACGGCCTTAGTGAAGACACAAATTAAGGAAAGAAAGGAGAGCTATGTATGTAATACAAGCAAAACAACTATAACAAAAAACACCAATTATACACGATGGAATTGAAAAACTTCAAAAGTTGAAATGCATGAAGTAAAAATCATGTTTATCTGCCCTTATAAAAAAAAAAATAGTAAAAGAAATCATGTCAATGATGTTAAGAAACCATTTTAAAATTATGTTTCCAGATGCAAAAAATGAAATTTTAAGTTTCTAACTCAAATTTAGTGCTTAGTTTTCCTCTACATTTCCAATTCCTATTCTTAATCACCAATAGTACTTATTTATGACTTTTATATAGCAATTAATCCTTCTCAAAAAAGAATAATAGAAATTAAGATGACACTTTGCCAGCTGTATGCATTGTTTAGTGCTGCCTTAATTAGGACAAGCCCTTGATCAATAAGACACATATTAGTGCTTTGGTGCTGCATTAAAACGCCATGTGAGCAAGGGGAATTGCATGACCTGCACCTAGCTTTAGGGTTTAAATGCTCCGTAAACGAGCTCAACAACACTATTTGGTTTCTGAAAATCAAAAGTTAAGTGGCATTTGGAATTTAGTGATAATTCCCAATTGTAATACTGATGAGAGGATACATTCTACGGTGTTTTACACTATTTGAATCATACTGTGCTGTTAACTTATGTGTAGTGGTCCCTTGATTGAGGCAGTAGGAATTGGGCACGGGATCCCTTATTTACCTACCAAGACAACTACATATGTTTGGAGGAAGAATTTATTAACTCATTACTGACGCCTGTTGCAATGACTTCCTCTCAAGTTGGCATTCTCATTCGAAGCTGCAATTTGTTTTTCCCTCTGTCTGACTGTCTCTTGTAAGCTTATGTTAGATCTGAACCTGTACTCTTTTGTCTCTCTTTGCAGAGACCCTATAGACATGACAGAATTGCGGATGGTCTCAACATCACTGAAGAAATGCTGAGGCCTGAATCGATGACAAGACAAATTAATGATCAGATTTCTCTTGCAAAGGCAATTCTTGTAATTGCAAAAGAAAGCAACAACCTTCAATTTGCATGGGAACTAAGTGCTCAAATCCGCAACTCACAGATGCTTCTTTCTAATGCTGCTTCCAGAAGAAGTCCCCTGACAAACGGAGAATCAGAAAGTGCAATTCGAGATATGGCACTTCTGCTCTACCAAGCCCAGCAACTTCACTATGACAGTGCAACCATGTTTATGAGACTGAAAGCCAAAATCCAAAGCCTTGAAGAACAGGCGAATTCCTTCAGCGAGAAGAGTTCAAAATATTCACAAATTGCTGCTGAAGAAGTCCCTAAAAGTCTCTACTGCCTTGGTGTCCGGTTAACAGCTGAATGGTTCAGAAGTTCCAATTTGCAGAAAAAACTCAAGGAAGAAAAGCAAGCAGCTGCCAAACTTGTGGACACTGGTTTGTATCATTTCTGTGTATTCTCAGACAACATCCTTGCAACTTCGGTTGTGGTGAATTCAACGGCTATGAATTCCAAGAATCCTGATATGGTGGTCTTCCACCTTGTAACGGATGAGGTGAACTATGCTGCCATGAAGGCATGGTTCACGATGAACAGTTTCCGAGGAGTGACTGTTGTCGTACAAAAGATCGAAGAGTTTAGTTGGTTAAATGCTTCGTATGTACCTGTTCTCAAACAACTTCAAGACTCTGACACCCAGAACTACTACTTTTCTGGCAACCATGATAACAGCCGAACTCCAATCAAGTTCAGAAACCCTAAATACTTATCGATGCTTAACCATCTGAGATTCTATATCCCAGAAGTTTTTCCTGCACTTAAGAAGGTTGTGTTTCTCGATGATGATGTTGTAGTGCAGAAGGATCTTTCAGCTCTATTCACCACAGACTTGAATGGCAATGTAAATGGTGCAGTGGAGACTTGTATGGAAACATTCCATAGATATCACAAGTACCTGAATTATTCTCACCCACTTATTCGTCAACATTTTGATCCTGATGCATGTGGGTGGGCCTTCGGGATGAATGTTTTTGATTTGGTTGAGTGGCGAAAAAGGAATGTTACTGGCATATACCATTACTGGCAGGAAAAGAACGTAGACCGCACATTGTGGAAGCTTGGCACTTTACCACCTGGACTGCTAACCTTCTATGGATTGACAGAGGCTTTGAATCCTTCATGGCATATCTTAGGTTTTGGCTACACAAATGTCGATTCCAAATTGATAGAAAAGGGAGCTGTGCTGCACTTCAATGGTAACTCAAAACCCTGGTTGAAGATTGGTATTGAGAAGTACAAGCCGCTCTGGGACAAATATGTTGATTATAGTCATCCTTTATTACAACAATGCAATTTTCACTAAGTTGTCTTTTGATTAATTTATCACATATAGTTCTCACAGAGGTAGTAATTTTGGGAATCTGTTAGGGGTTCTGTGAGATTAAGATATTGACATCTCTGTGCTTATTCCAATTTGTTGTAGTATAGCTTTGCAACAAACATCAAGGCATCAGTATCTTATTACATAAAATTTCATGTCGTATGTTGGCAAGATTTGTCAAAGATGTAATTTTCTTTCTAGGGAAGAGGGCCATAAAATAAGCTTGAACTATTCAAATTAGTTTAAACGTTTTAACATAATCTTAATTCTCAAGTCAAAGTGCAATAAAATAATGTGATGTCTTCAAAATTAGTAACTCTTATCCATGACTAAGTTGTTAGAATGGATAGTTGGTTAACAGCATATTCTAACAAACTGTTCTAATTCAATGTATAAACAGAGTCAACACTCTTCTGTGACTATTGCTCCTTCTGTCATCTTTACTTGTTCATATTTGAATTGACACATCTCTTAACAAATAATAAATGTAATGATAATTTTATTTATATTACCCCTGATAATTACAAGTCATTCAAATATTAGAAAATGAATAGTATTTAATAATAAAGACAAAAGAGATATAAAATAATAAATTATCTCTTAATTTTTAAATGAATAAGTAAATATGAACATCTATTTTTAATATAGTAAACAAGCAAAAATAAATAGAAAAAAATATTCGTTAGTTTTGCACATCTTTTCTAGTAAAAACAAATCTTGCCACATTGTAACTGGTGTTAGAAGCCATATTTCCTTAAAATGATGTAGTATATACCAACACTAATAAGTGGAAACAGATTATTTTTTTGAATTTTTTAAGGCTTAATTTGTTTTCTAGAGTTCAACTTGGAAAAAAATTAACAAATTTTATGGCTAACCACCCTCTTAATGTGAGGCATATTTCAACCAGAAGATTATATTCTTCTTTTGTTCAACTAAAAGGTTATCCTACCTACTTATTATACTTTAAAATAGTCATAGAGCCATCCTTATCCTAGAAGTATCAATTAATATTTTTTTTCTCACAAAAAGTAATTGTGTAGCATATTACTTCTTTTTACATATAATAACTATATGTTAACATTTCTCTCTTCATATATATAGTCTTTATATTTTAACTTTTTTAATGAAAATCACAATTTTATCATTACTCACGAATATCATAATCTTATATGGTACTTTTTTTGCCGAACTCTACTTGAAAAATATGACAAACATACTATAATATTTGCATTTAATTTTTGCCTAACCATTAAATTTACAATAGAAGTAGGGTAGAAATATTTTTAAAAAAAATCAAAAAGAGTAAATAAAATGCAAAATACTTTTGTGAAAAATATTAATTTTTTCATACACTACAAATAATTTAATGAAAAATCTATCCATGATATATGTTGCAATATTTGATTTTTTTGCACAATAAGAATTCAACCCAATTGAAAGACGAAGTTTCTAGTCTAGAAAAATAGAAATTTTAAACGAAAAAAGAATGGGCAGAAATATATTAGGGATAAGTAGCTTATTTATTGTATTAGTTTATGTGTGACTTGTTGACAGATGGAATGAACATTTTTAATTTACCAAAAGTAGATGAAGGGCTTTTCAAACAAATAGAGTATTAGAAATTTTCATGTTATTTCAATCCCAATACACAATACAGTAAAACCTCTCTAAATTAATATAGTCGGGATCATGAAATATTATTAATTTATAGAGATATTATTTAATCGATAAATTAATAATTATTAATTTATAGAGTGTTTTGAGATCCAACCTTGTGATGCTGGGATAATAAGAGTTTTAAAGATGTATTATCACAATCGATATTGTCGTAGGATATAAGAAGGCTATGAAGTGGGACATGAAATCGATCCACAAAAAAATAATGTTTTGGATGCTATCAATTTTGCAATTTCGGCTTGGACGATAAGTGTTCAGCAAAGACAACAACAAATTGTTGTCGACACTACAAAATTTCAGGATGAAATCTCAGAGAATTTGAATGAATCCGCTTGTGAAAACGTCATTCATGAACTTGAGGTCATGATTAATAATCTTAGTTACCGCAAAAAATGGACAGCAAAAACCTATTGGATTATCCAGGTGAACATGATACATATTCAGAGGTCCAGTGCTTAGAAGAAGGATACGATAAAAAACAATGTTGATGATTAAGTTGTAGATGATACAATACATTTGAAACCAGTTACGCGTAAGAAAACACCTATCCTATCTAGAACTCTTCACAATTTTATGGTATAGTTCGAAAAGATAACACTAGAACTTTTAGATGCAATAAGAAAAGTTAGAGATGAACTTCAACTAGATTTAAAATTTAACAAAAAATAAAACACAATAGAATCACATTTTATTAAATTGTCTTAGATATATTTGTACTTTTAAAGAATTATTACTTTATAATATTAATGAGACCATGTATTTATATATGGATCTTCTGAAAATATATTATCTTATTATCTTATCGAAATAAGTGATTTTTTCAATTGGCCCAAGTCGGAACCAAAGGAAATTATTATGTAGAGACATTATTAATTACTGAGTATTAATTTAGTGTATAGTATACTCATTGAGTTTTTTTTTTTCACCCAATGTCGCAACCCGCATTGGAACCCTGACTAAATTTGAATCGCGCACAACATGACTCATTCGAGGTAACACTCCTAACATGGTTTTCTTCATAATCTCGAACCCGTTCATGCACTGTAGTATCCATTCGGGGTGATGCTCCAAACAAAATTTTCCCATACACTTGAACCCGAAACTTCTGGTCAAAAGTAAAATTATCCCATCACTGTAACACAACCAATGTTGGTTATCATTGAGTTGCATTATATAGTATATAGTGCAATTGATCATTGGTTATCATTGAGTTGTATTATATAGTAAATAGTGTACTAGATGAGTCTGCTCCTCTCTTAATTTAGAGGTCTCGAATTCAAGTTTTGAGTATCAAAAGATTCTTGATAGAAAGTCCTATTGTCCTACTCAATGCGAATTCGAAATAATTGGACTCCAATACAAATATCAAACACCATTTGAGAAATCAAAACAAATAAAATATAAAAATATAACAGTAGGTAGGTAGTAGGTACCATAAAACATAAAAAGAAAAAGGAGCTAATATCTGCCAACCAGAGCTTATCCGTGTACAATAAATTGACAACGTTTTTGCCTCTTCTTCACTACTCTCATTTCTCATTCTTCTTCCTCAGCTTACAAGGTTAGCTTTTCAATTTTCTCTATTTTGGTGGTTTTGTTGCTCTGTTTCTGTTATGGTTTTTGTATCCCAACTCACTTTGGGATTCAAACTCTATGGGTTCAACTAAGACTAAGCAACTGACTGGAATGAAAGTTGTGCTAAGTTAAACCATTTCCAAGTTAGTAGAATTGCTGTATATGCTAAGTTGTGATTTAGAGGGATGATTTGATTGCCTGGTGAAAATCAGATGAAATGGAAGACTTCAAATATTTTAAGAGTACTTTTCGAAATTTTTTTTCATAATGACACTGGGAGAATTTCAGCCTTTTATGAATTTCAATTTTCTATTTGTTTTTGTGTTTTTAGTTGATCACATCATAATAGTACTACTCAATTTTTGTTGACATTTTGTTTCACAGGAGATAAATTGGGAACACCATTATGGTTGGTAGATGTCATTTACCAGAAGATTTATTAGTGGATGTTCTATTAAGGTTGCCTGTGGAATCACTTGTGCGTTTCAAATGTGTGTGCAAACATTGGTATGCTCTCATCACAAGTCCAAGTTTTGTAGAAATGCATTTTCGTCACAAGCATAATCATGCCCATCTACTCATTTGTAACTTAACACTTATGGATAAATCAAAGTCCATTGCTTTTTCCTTGCTCCCTGCCAAAATAGTTCAAGGTGTTTCCCCTGAACAAAAAACTGTCCATCAGCTTCAGAGGGTCTCTGATTTCATGTCCATTGTTGGCCCAGTTGATGGCCTATTCTTGGTGGAAAAAGCAGCGTTTTTGGATGAAGAGAATGCTCGCTTGGCTTTGTGGAATCCTGCCACCAGGGAGTTCTGGCCTCTGCCTCCTGTGTCCTTTGAGCCTCAGCCATTCAAAGATCATGATAATCAGTTTGCATTGGGGTTTGACCCGTTGACTCGAGATTATAAGGTTCTATGTATTCAAACATTTTGGGATGACTGGGGACTGGGCGTTTCCCCTAATTGCATTGTTAGTGTCTATTCCTTACGCAACAACTCATGGAGGAACCTGAGACCTGATTTCCCTGACTGTTGTAACTTACACGAGCCCATTGGTGCTACACATCTCAACGGGGTATATTATTGGCTCTCTGGCCGTCTAGACAATATCTTCCGCATATGCTCGTTTGATATGGGCAGCGAACAATTTGGGGAGATGCAAGGCCCGGATATCCCAAAGACACAGTGGGGAAAGCTTATGTTGCATGGTGACTCACTTGCTATCTTAGTTGGTGATCCTGGTAAACCAATGACATCCATATATGATGTGTGGGCGATGAACCTAGAGGGTAGTTGGACCAAAGTTCTTAGTGTTCAACCTCAAATAGTTGCTCATTGGCCTCGCAGCGTCTGGGAGGATGATAAGATGATTTTCGAAATCACAGAAACTTCACAGTTGGTATTATATGACCCTACAACAAGACAAGTTATAGATCTTGGCTTTCAGCTGGACCTAATCAGGGGTCGCTCTTGGGTTTTCAATTACAAGCAGAGCCTAGTTCAAATAAAGAGAAAAAATGACAGCCAGGGCAAGGATAATGTTGTCTAGCAAATTGAACAACCTTATTAGTTCAGTTAGTAGGTTGGTTATTTGAACTTTCACATTGTTGGTGAGGGTTTGATTCCACATCTTGCATTCCTCTCTCCCATTGCCGCTTCTCCTACCCCCAATTTCCCCCCCTCTTTTTAAAAATAAACACTTCTTCAGTATCATACCAATAGATTGGAAGCCTCTGCTGACTGTTAGGGGTGCAGATCATTAATCCCTATTCGGAATTAATATATTCTGAATCTCCAAAATTGTTGCCGCACTCATGTCAAATCCTCCAAAAATGCATTATTACTTTTGGTGTATCTGAACCGCTCTCTGCCATATTTATGACTTGTCCGACCAACATAGATGTGCTTATATATTAATGGTAATGATTTTGCTCTTAATTAAATTGGATCCACCTCCATTTAGACCATTCTTAGCATCTTCCGTTTTTCAATTGTTAAAAATATCTGCAGGATGTGCTAAGTTAAGCTTCTTCCGTTTCCAAGTGTTGTGGATTGATGTTAATCGAAAAGGGTGTGTTATTTACTGTTTCATGCTGCTTAAATTACCTGCAAAATGGTTGTATCTTAATTGAGATGAAGAGTTAAAAAAAAACAAAAAGAAAACCATTGATTGGCTAATGAATACAATAGAAAACTAAATGACTAGTTCTTTAATATGAGTTCCCATCTTTCCAGTTTCCTACAGAAATAACATAAATAGCTGCCCATTGAAAAAAATAGTTGGCAGATGTATACCGTACATGTGATATATGTGTATTTGCTGAATAATAGTTGCCCATTGAGAAAAATTACCTGCAAAATGGTTGTACATCTTTCCATTTTCCTACAGAAATACTTTTTTTTTTGAATTTGGTGATGCAGGGTTTTGCTTCTAAATTGTATCCTGTCCAATTTTGACCATTCTTTGCGCCTTTTAAATTTCTAACTTTTAGATCAACATGGGTTGAGGTGCAGTAGTAAGGTTGCTTCACGCTAAAAATTCATTTTTTTAGAAATACTTGCAAGATGTGCCAAGTTAAACTTGTTAAATTTTCAAGTGTTGTGGATTGATGTTAGTCGGAAGGGGTGTGCACTTAAGGGGTTGTTTGGTTGCTACTTAGAGTTAATGCAGGTATTAGTTTTGCCATGTTTGGTTATTCCATCTTTTGCCTTGCATAAATTATACATATGTTTTCTTCATAACTTATACATATATTTGGTTTAGGGATAATACATATATTGGACCTTAAACTTGGCTTCAAATTTTAACTTTGACCTCCAACTTTCATAGTGCACAAACAGACACTTTAACTATCCAACCTTTTAATAAATAAACACGCGTGTCTTACCTGGCAAAACGCGTGATGTGCACGTTTTTTGCGCGAGTTAGGAGTGATTTTTGAGGCCTACAACAGTAAAAAAAATGCTGAAATGACAACTCTACCCTTAATTAATTTTATTTTTTTTTAGTTCAAAAATGCACGTGTAAAGTGTTTAATTAGTTGGCAGCCATTGAGTGGCTCACTAATACACGTGGCAGCGTTTGCATTTCACGCTCTTGGCTCCAAAAATTGCGTGTTTATTTATTAAAAGGTTGGATAGTTAAAGTGCTTGTTTGTGCACTATGAAAGTTGGAGGTCAAAGTTAAAATTTGAAGCCAAGTTTAAGGTCCAATATATGTATTATGCCTTTGGTTTAAACTGGCAATCGAATACTGTACTTGTTTTGCTGAGTTTTATTTAGAAAGAAGTAGTGAAAACATTTTTTAATTCGGTGCTAATTATTCGTTTCATCCTGAATTATTGACAGCATTTAAAATACCCCTTTACATGACTAATTGAAATACACCCCTGATCTAGCAATATGAGTGAAAAATATACCCCTAAATTCTCGCTAAGTTTAGGTGCTTTCAACACTTCTCTCGGTTTCTATTAAGAGCCCTATGCTCCTACAAGAGTTTGAGACCACTTGCTATGTCATGTGGCAGGTTGGGGTGTATCTAAGTTTAGTTAGTCAAGTAGAGGGGTGCTTTTAAGGCTATCAATAGTTTGGGAACGTAAATAATAATTTGTACCCAAGTTCAGGGTGTTTTTAATACTTTTCCCTTTTATTTATAACAACTGAAATGCTACTAAACATGGTACTAGTTAGGCTAATTTTAGTACATGAATAACTCACCTACTAATCGGACAACCGTTTATTGCTTTATGGTCCGTAAATTACCTGCATAATTTAAAATAGAAGTAGTGTAGAAATATTTTTAAAAAATCAAAAAGAGTAAATAAAATGTGACATACTTTAGTTAAAAATATTAATTTTTTTCATACACTACAAATAATTTAATCAAAAATCTATCCATGGTAGATGTTGCAATATTTGATTTTTTTTGCACAATAAGAATTCAACCCAATTGAAAAACGGAGTTTTTAGAAAAATAGAAATTGTGACGAAAAAAGAATGGGCAGGAATATATTAGGGACAAGTAGGTTATTTATTGTATCAGTTTATGTGTGACTTGTTGACTGATGGAATGAACATTTTTAATTTACCAAAAGTAGATGAAGGGCTTTTCAAACAAATACAGTATTAGAATTTTTCATGTTATTTCAATCCCAATACACAGTATATGAAACTTCAAAAGGCAACAATAAGAATAGAATTTTCTTACCTCAAACATTTTATTATATATATAATGAGTTTTATTTGGTTTCTCACTGTCACGATCCAAAATGAGTCGTGAGTGGCACCCACACTTAACCTCCTAAGTGGGCGAACCAAGAAATCCAAACCCAACATATATCAATAATTCAACTACGAATAACAACAATAATGCGGAAGCTCAAAACTTATTAAAGTAACCAATCAAATAAACCTCTAAAGTCTAACACTTATTATCCCCAAAATCTGAAAGGCATCACATCAAGGACATCTAATCTTCAAATACTAAGTCTAAGAGTATTAAAGACACCAACATAAATGAATAAAATAGTTTATGTCCGAAAACTAAGGACATCATGTTACGACCAAGAGAATCCAACACGAGGTGGAATGAATAGCTCACCCTGGAACCTGATGTGCTGGAGACTGGCTAGAGCTGAGGGTGAGTCGAAGTCACTGGTACACTCGCTGCACTCCACAAAAGAAAACAAAGAAAAATACAAGTAGGGCTCAGTACAGGGCAACATGTACTGAGTAGATATCATCGGCCAACCCAAAATAGAAACTAATATGTAATGAATAATAGTATAAAATCAACTATGACACTTAGCAGGTGGCAAGCAACAAACACATGAACCAGTGTCAATAACACTAAAGTAAGTACGTAATCACTCAACAATATCAAGATCACATATGAGGACTCATGCCTCCAAACCAAACTAATTTGGGAATTGAGTTCTTTGAGATTGAGTACATTAAGTTAATTCAATATCTTTTTCCTTTAATGTTACCGTGTCAGAACGTGACACTTCGATCCAATTATACCGTGTCGGAACGTGACACTCCGATCCAATTATACCGTGTCGGAACGTGACACTCCGATCCAATAATATCATTAATTTATCATTTATTATCACCACTTTTCAATTCATTAACAATATTTCATCAAGTCTTCTTTATTCAAGGCATCACTTCGATAGAGAGAGTTCAAGATTATAAATTCCACGGTCTCAGGATTTCAGACCAATCACAAACCAGACCACCAAGCTACACAATCACACAATCAAGTACATAGAGAACTTCACAATATCATTCAATGCATATCATTCACTATTAAGAATCTATCTATCAAATAGAATAAACCATAACCTACCTCCACCGAAGAACTGACGTCTGGCAAGCTACTTCTCCAATGCCTTCCCCTTCCTTAACGCCTCCGAACGTTTCCAATCTATCAATTATGCATAATTTGTAAGCTAACGAGTCTATAAACACCCATGTTACTATATGTCTAGCCTAGACCCAAAAATTCACCCGATTCCATAATCAATTTTCCTATAGTTTAACCCTAAGGGTAAGTCTTAATTTCTCCAATTAGCATAACTTTAATGGTATTCAACTAATACAATACACCTAATATTTAATTACCTATCTCCATATATCAAAACATAATTTATAACGAGATACTTAAATTATGTGTGGTATCCAGTACCCTCACTTTCTTGCAACTTCATTCATTCTATATAGGGATAAAAGTTTGAAAAATACTTCAACTTTGGTTGGATTTGCTGTTGCGATACTAAAATTTGTATGCAGTTTGATGAAAAAAGTGTTCCTTATAGTAGACATTCTTTTGCTTATGATAGAAGACTGGCTATTCAACATATTTCTCTGATAGAACCTTGTTATGGTCCAGCTAGAAATCGCGCTGCTTCATTACATACTTTATCAACAGTTATATCTGTAGAAAAACAAAAAATTAAAATTGATCCTCGGTTAAACATTGTTCAAATAAATGATAAAGCATCTGATATTTCTGATAAGGATATTCCTTCTGTATCTGAGATGGATTTTAATCTTAATGATACTTAATGATAAGTGAACATCAAATTGATTTTAGTCCAGGTTCGCTGGCAAGAAAATATATTCAAAACGAATTTTTAAATGAAAAATGGAACCGGTTTAAAACTTGGTTTTTTGACACTTATAGTAAAGAAGATTTCAATAATATTTCTCAAGAGTTTTATGAAACTTGTGCATTACATAATCATATTATGTTCTTTGTGCCTTGGTTTATAACCACTCATTTGCCTTTATTCATCAACGTTCTTGAACGATCCTACAAAGATGAATCAGGTAATATTATTCAATCCATTTATCCTCCTCAAGCTCCGTTTATTTTACCAAATAATACTAGTATTACTTTTACTGCTTTTCATAAATTTATTGATAATGATGTCGCCGCTGTAAGTATAAATGAAATTAATCGCCTTATTTCTCAAAATAATTATTTGGGTCTATATGTTAAAGTTATTGGTGAACATATTTGTTCTCTAGACAAAAAATTAGATAGCCTGTCTAATCTGATTGTTCAAATTGATAATAAGCTAAAATTTGTGAAACAAGTTTCAAAACAGGCTTCTTCGTCAAAACAGTCTGATGATCATATTCAAAGGCCTCCTGAGATTCAGGATTTTATTCTTAGACCTTTGCACGACCTTGAAAATCTTCTTGATAAAAAGTTTTCTCAATTTGGTGCAAGTGCGAAACCTATAAGTCTCGCTGAAGATTTTGCAGATGAGATGGAAGCCCCTTTTGATTTCAAAACTCAAATAGAAATGGAAGTTAATAAACTTCATGGGTATCCAAAGAAGAATTGCGGTAATACTGCTTATGCTAGAAAACCTAGCATGCAAACATATTACTATCCCAGGCCTACTCCTTAAGATGTTTTAATAGAGGAAAGAGATTGGAATCAAACTAACACTTCTTATAGAGGAAGTGAGATTTATGAATGGAATCTCGATGGGTTAACTGATAGGCAGTTGACGATTATGGTTCATAGGATGCTTATGTATGCTACTATATGCAAAAGTGTTAGCAACACTGACAAGACCATTTGCAAGATGATTATTGCAGGATTTACCGGTCAACTAAGAGGATGGTGGGATAATTATATGCCCTCTGATGCGAGAGCAGCAGTAATTAATGCTAAGGCAGTAAATGAAGGAGTTGATAATTTAGGTTTTGCCCTTGTTTAAAATAGAGAAGACGCTGTGTATACACTTATTTTGACTATTCTTGAACATTTTAGTGGTAGATTTACCAATCAATATGAAATCATTAGATCTCTACTAAATGGTCTTAGATGTAGACATTTAGGTGAGTTTAGATGGTATAAAGACACTTATTTAAGTCGGGTCATGGAACTACCCGAAAATGGTTTAGAATTCTGGAAAGCCAAATTTATTGATGGCTTACCTTCTTTATTTGTAGAAAGAGTAAAAAAGACTCTTAGAAATCCTTAAGGAATTATTCCCTATAGTGATTTTACTTATGGAAAGCTTATTGGGGCTTGTACGCAAGAAGGCATAAATTTGTGCAATGAGTTAAAACTCTCAAGACAGCTTAAAATGGATAAGCTTAGAGAAAAGTCTCAATTAGGAGATTTTTGTACTCAATTCGGTTTATCGGATGCTTCAAAAAGCACAAACCGAGAAACTTCTAAATCAGAATCTCATAGATCTCATCATAAGAAAAGAAGATCTAGAAGAAGGACTAGAGAAGAAAGAGATGAGCGTAGGGCTCATCGTAAATCTCATAGATTTACTAGAAATAGGTCAATGCGAAATCTTGATAAGATTAAGTGTTATAAATGTGAAAAATTTGGGCATATAGCTCCAAATTGTAAGCTAGAAAAGCTTAAGACTCTAGAACTTGATGATGATATTCAAGAGAAGATTTATAGTTTTCTATATACTTCTGGTTCCGAATCAGATTATGATGATTCTGAAGCAAGTTATGCAACAGAGGATGAGCAACCTGAGTCATCTAGTAAGGTTCAACAAGATTCGAATGATGCTTGCAAATGTCATGGTGATAGTTGTCATTGCGAACATGATGAATTCTACAAGCTACAATCTCAGTTCGAAGACATGAATATGTTCACTATCACTGCAGACAATGTGATAGAACTTCTCAAAGAAGTTACAGATAATACTCTTCGTGAAAAGATCATTCAATTGGCTGCTAGTAAAACTAGCTCTTCAACTAGTATTCCTTACGATAAAAAGGTTAAAGATGAGTTTAATTATTCTGCTCCTTACTCATTGTCTGAAGTTCATAATAGACTCTCTTCTAAACAAACCATGATTATTCGTGATACCTCTTTTGATGATTTAAAAGGAGAAATTGAACATTTAAAGGAAGAAATTAAATTTCTTAAACAAAATCATATTATTTGTGATCATCGTCTTACTCAGATTGAGTCTGCTAATAGCAAAGGAAAAAATAAGATTGATGAATCTACTGCTGAAGAAAATACTCTTGCCAACACTTTGAATATTGATCCGAAACAAAATATGTTTTTAGGAATGATGCAAATTGTTACAGCTCATAAATGGTATGTTAAATGTACTATATTAATTGATAATAGTTTTTCTATAACTAACATTGCTATGATTAATAGTGTCGCTGATGTGAGTTGCATTCAAGAAGGTCTAGTACCTACTAAATATTTTGAAAAAACAACTCATATGGTTAAATCTGCATCTGGTCATGCTTTAGATATAAAGTATAAATTATCTAATACTCGGATTTGCCAGAATAAAGTTTGTATTCCTCACTTCTTTTTCTTAGTAAAAAATCAGTTACACCCTCCTATTATTCTAGGAACTCCTTTTATAAATGCAATTTATCCTTTTACTAATATAAATGCTAAATGATTTTCTGCTACTTATAAAAATCAAGATATTAGTTATACTTTTATCACCGAGCCTATTTCTAGAGATATTAATGCTCTAATTGAAATGAAACAAAAGCATGCTGATTATTTACAACTTGAGATATTTAGTATGAATATATTCGATACTTTAAAATCTGCTAAAGTACAGGAAAAAATTAAACTCATTTCTAAAAAAATGGCAATTGATATTTGTGTTGATCATCCTAGTGCCTTTTGGAATCGGAAAAAGCATATTGTAACTCTTCCATATGAAGATGACTTCTCAGAGGAAAATATCCCTACCAAATCACGTCCTTGTCAGATGAATACCGAATTGGTTGAATTCTGCAAAAAGAAAATTGATAATTTATTACAAAAAGGTTTGATAAAGCCTTCCAAATCACCATGGTTGTGTACTGCTTTTTATGTTAATAACGCAACAGAAAAAGAACGAGGCGTTCCCAGGTTAGTTATAAATTATAAACCTTTAAATAAATTTTTAAAATGGATTAGGTATCCTATTCCAAACAAAAGGGATTTATTATCAAGACTATATGATGCTAATATCTTTTCAAAATTTGATTTAAAATCTGGATATTGGCAAATTCAAATATTTAAAGACTATTCTTATAGAACGGCATTTAATGTCCTGTTTGGACAATACGAATGGAATGTAATGCCCTTTGGTTTAAAAAATGCTCCCTCGGAATTTCAAAAGATTATGAATGATATTTTTAATCCTTATTTGGATTTCATCATAGTTTATATTGATGATATTTTAGTATACTCAAAGACTCTTGAAATGCATATTAAGCATCCAGACATTTTTAAGAAAATAGTTATTCAAAATGGTTTGGTCATATCTAAACCTAAAATGAGTCTTTTTCAAACAGAAGTTAGATTTTTGGGTCATTTGATTTGTCAAGGAAAGATGACTCCTATTTAGCGATCTATTGAATTCGCATCAAAATTCCCTGATATTATTACAGGTAGGACGCAATTGCAGCGGTTTCTGAGAAGTTTAAATTACATTTCCCCCTACTACAAAAATTTGTCTCGAGATTTAGCTCCGTTATACGACAGGCTAAAAAAGGATCATAAGAAGCCTTGGACTAATAGTTTCACTAATCTTGTAACGACTATTAATGAAAGAGTTAAATCTTTGCCTTGTTTAACCCTTGCTAATCCTGCTTGGCCAAAGATCGTTGAGACAGATGTGTCCAATATGGGTTATGATGGAATATTAAAACAAATTAACCCGCATGATAAAAATGAATACCTTATTCGGTTTCATTTAGGAAAATGGAGCGATGCTCAGAAAAAAATATGCAACGGTAGCTCATGAAATATTAACTATCGTTAAATGTGTTTTAAAATTTCTGGATGATCTTTACAATCAGAAATTTGTGATAAAAACAGATGCTCAATCAGTCAAATATATGTTTGATAAAGATTTTAAACATGATGCATCAAAATTAATTTTTGCTAGGTGGCAAGCACAATTAGCCCCTTTTGATTTCAAAATTCATTATAAAAAGGGAAGTGATAATTCCCTCCCAGACTTCTTATCTGGAGAATATCTTTCTTCTTAAAAAAATGGGTTTTCTTGACTTCTTTACTGATATTACTTTGGTTACAATTTTGAAGGCAGTTCCTCTTAATAGAGATTTACAGGAACGTATTTTATGGAGAATTATAGACGGAATGGTGATGGATATCGTCGCTAATTACATGATTGAACAAGAACTTTATGAAAGATTTTATTGTTCTGAAGTCTATGACCTTTTAGATGATTAAAACTAAATGCTATGTTTGCAGGATGGATCCTCCTTGGGTAACCAAGGCTAGAGGAAGGGGCAGCTATACTCGAGGAAGGGGAAGATCATCCTCCTCAAAATCATCAGGATCGTCATACGGATCCTCATCCAGCTCTCCAATTATACAAAGGGGAGAAATGAGCTTGGTAAAACTAACAAGCTCTTCAAAAGAAGTTACTTCTTCGATACATATGGATGATATTCCAGAAAATAATCCATTATACGCCCAACTGAGAGCATATTTATCTCAAAAGCAAAGTGATACTTTTGCATCGGTGGCGAAAGAAGAGGTTGATGATATTAAATCCTACGAAAGGGTAGTAAAGAAAGAAATGATATTTCTTATTGAAAACTCTGAGATATAGAGAAAAGAAGAACCCTGGAAGATATTCCAGCGATATTTACTTAACGGATTATACTTCCCAGGAGAGTCATACAAAACCCGCTTGTATTACGAGACCATTTTAACAAATACAGGTAGTGTTGAATTTTAGCACTTCTCAGGTTATAACACCAGCGAGAACGTTTATAACTTCTCCAAAATGATCATAAAGCAGATTATATCAATTGAAGATTGGGGTATATCAATTGAAGATTGGGGTATATCCTCGATGAAAGAAAGGCAGATCAGCCTCAATAAAATCCCTACCAATTTCACTTATTGGGATTATATTAACGCTTTCAGCAAAGTCCTTTACTATAACAATGAAAGACATAAACATACTTGGCTTATCAAGGTGTGTGCAAAGATATTTGTTGACCCAATTCCTAACTGGTTCTTGAACTTGTGGTCATACCACGGTCCGACGGTAAAGATTTTACCTGATCCCTTTTTAAAGTTATACAAAACTGGGTAAAGGTTTCACCAGACCTTAATGATTTATACCACTCAGATCATGTTTGTTATATAGAACAAATTGAACTAATTTATTTCTTCATAGAATTCTCGATTCCATGGATCCATAAATGGACCTCGAAAGTAGGTTTTACTGAAGAACAAATTCCATGCTTATATCGGATTTATTATAATAATTTCTGGGATAAATTAATGAAGAAGGATCCCATGACTAAATCATTATATGGACAAGAATTATTGGACTCTATTTCTCAAAGAATCCAAGATTATGGTACTATTCCTCACAAAGGAATAATTGTTGACAACTCCGTCAAACATATTGCCAGAAGAATTTCCATTCAAAATGGAAATAAAGAAGAAATGATAAAGGAGTATTTGGATGAAATTAGGAGGAATCTACTCCTCAATATCACTCAGTATGAAAAATCAGACACTTCAATGAGAAGTGAAACAAGTGATGATATCGCAGATGATGCTCAAGAGGCCCAGCCTTGTGAATCGGCAAAACCCATGACAGAAGATATGTTGCGTAAAGCAGAAGGTTTACTTAGGGAGTTGAAAAAGAAAGACAAGATGACCACTATTGATTAACAGTAGATACACTGTTTAACCACAATAGAAAAACTGTTACTGTACATGTGGAACCCATTGATAAGGGACTCATGGTCACTGTAAATCACTGTAGATCACTGTTGATAGATCCTTTTTTCTTCTATAAATAAGGTTTTTTGTAGTTGGAAGGAGGGGCGTTGAAAAACACTCTCTCTTCAAAAGATTTTTTTAAAAAGTTGTTTGTTTCTCTTAGTTTGTAAAGCTCTCGGTTTGCCGGAGGTTCGCCGGAAGTAAATAAAGTTGTTGATACAAGGTAATTTAATTCTCTACTTTTATTTATAAATCCTTTTATATCTCCGATCTTGAAGCTGTGACTATGTCCGGCTAAAAAATTTATATCTATGCCGGATAACTAACTTCTCTTTTATATAGACCATGAACGGATCCAAGCTTTATTTAAATATAGAAGAATTTTAGTATGGCTTCTCGACTTGGTTCTGAGATTGAGGTACAGTCAGATCTAGTACTACTTTTATTGGCTTTGTCTTTATGACTCCGTCTGATGAGCCGTGGTTTTTAGCCCGAAATTGAGTTTGATAAGTAGGACGCCTCATACCTGGTTAGAACTATCAGACACGTGGGCTTAATAAAAGTATGTATTAGCTTCTAAGACACACTCAGATGCTTGCAGCTTGATCAGTTCCTAGTTGTGCTTGCCGGAGAATACTTCTTGAAAGTGAGTCTTTGCAAGTGTTCTTGAGAAATTTCAAGTTGCAAAAACTAACAAAACTCAAACTCAACAAAGACGCTTCAACACTTTATCAGGTCCCTTTGTTGAGCATGAGTATTGTTCTTCCTTGAAGATGGCCTTCTTTTAAAGCTTGTGAATTTTTCAGAGAAAATCTGAGTTTTTGTTTTGCCAAGTCTTGAGTTTGTGTTTTGTTGGAAGAGACTATATTAAAAGGAACACAAACTCCTTGGGACCGCCCATTGGCTGAGAGCCTGCTGTTTAGAAAAGCTGTGCACCTACCACATCAGAAGTGGCAGCTTTTCTGACAGATGTCTTGTCGTCCTTTCACATCGCAGTCTTGCAGGGACCAGGTCCCTTGCAAACTTCTCTTAATAAGTTCTTGAGAATACGTGCTGGCTCTCTCCTTTTGAATGAATGAATTAGTTTTTTTTTTCTTGGATATATTTAGACATGAAAAGTTATTACCAAACGTACAAGCAACCTCCTTGCTTCTGATTGGTGAAGTACTTTGCAGCTTCACCAACTTTCTGACGCAGACAACTTTTACAGCTGTACATCACTTTGACAGCTGGACGAGTATTCATACTCTGCAGAGGACCAGGTCCCTGCACTTGTGAGGAGATCATCAAAACATCTAGGAGCATTATCACTTATCAAACATAGCTCAGATGAGGTTGAATCAGAGAGCAGTAGTTCTTACACTACTGAAGATGAAGAACCCAGCAGTGTGACTGGTTTTGACTCTCCTGGAACTCAAGTGTGGGATGGGAAAAATATAAGGAATGTCAATCACATTCATCATCCACTTGAAAATAATGAACGCCATAAGAGAAGAAAAGGAAAAGCTAGTAAAACGCATATCCGCTCTAAACACTTAAATAGAGTACTGTCTGGACGGAAAAGGTCTAGATTAAGCAACCAAACAGAACACTTGTGGCAAGAGACACAAAGAGCCAACTTCTTACAGGGGGATGGTAAAGATATATTAAATTCCCAAGAAAATGTGAAACCGGATGGTCTAAGTGATGACTCTGAGACAGAAATATTCAGTAGAATTTCTAGTGACACTAACGCATCATCATATGTCTCGTCAAGAACCTTTTCGGAAATTCATAGTATGGGTCCTTATTCTACAACAGGTTCTATAATTGCTGATTCTTTTTTGAAATTAAGAAGTGAGGTATGAATTTGATTGTCATCCTTTTGTCCATGTTACCGACTTAAGGATTAACTCGGATGATCTTGGACGTCTACTGAATAAGCTTTTTCTCTGTTGCAGGTCCTGAGTGCTAATATCGTAAGACGTGGCTCCAAAACTTTTGCTGTTTATTCCATATCTGTTACAGACATGAACAATAATAATTGGTCTATCAAAAGAAGGTAGAGTGATTTGAACTTTCTACTGTTAGGCGGTGTGATGATCACTCTTTTGTAGACATTGTCATCTTAAGAATCTCTTGCATCAAATTAAAATTTAGGCTGCTGGTTGCAGGTTTCAACAATTTGAGGAGCTACACTGGCGTCTTAAGGAGTTTCCGGAGTACAATCTTCATTTACCTCCCAAGCATTTCCTCTCTTCAAGTCTGGATGTTTCTGTCATTCGAGAACGGTGCAAATCACTTGACATATATTTGAAGGTGATACTTTAATAGACGGCATGTGACAGTCCCTTCCTTTAGCAATCAATATTACTTTCTTCCAGATCATAGTGACATCATGTTATACACATTTGCTATGATATCTAAATAATGTTGAAATGTTAATCTTTCACTCCTTTTAAATATTGTTATACTTTGCGTTTTATCCAGTGTTATTAAAGGCCCGCTTTAAGCGCGCTTAAGCCCTGAAGGAAGGCTCAAAATGTGTTGAGCGCTTTGCCTCGCTTTATGTGCACTTCAGTGTCGTCATCAAGGTTCTAAGACAAACTTTTCCTTGCCAATGAGCCTCTTATGAAGAATTGGCACTAAACAATTGATATTTCACTTTATAATTAAAAAAAAATCGATTTCATTGGTCATATATTTGTCATTCATGTTTATAATTATTAGTCTTGGACTAAACACCTTTTTGTATTCTGTTGGGGTATGGTAACCTGTCATACTTTTTTTCTATTTCCGCCAAAACATCTCATAGTAGCATAACACAAGTGCCTTCAAGAACATTGAACACCACAAACTTCCTCATCTTGACAAGCCATAATCAGCCTCAGAAGATCCTCAGTAAGAGTGTCTAGACAACCCATTTGGGTGAAAGATTATGTTAGCACATCTAAGTCCAGGACTAGCTGCAACACTAGTTTATATCCATTATCTGCCTATCTATCATATGACAACACCAGTACTAAGTATCAAAGTTATCTTGCCAAGTTTTCATCCTTAGTAGAGCCTAAAAGTTTCAAGGAAGCTTCCAAAGACACTACATAGGTTGAGGCTATGAAGTTGGAAATTCAAGCTCTTGAAAATAACAACATATGGCAGATTGTAGATCTACCTGAAGGGAAGAACACAGTGGGATCTAAATGGGTCTATAAGATCAAATTTCAGGCAAATGGAGAGGTGGAAAGGTTCAAAGCTCGACTGGTTGCAAAGGGATATAGTCAAAGAAAGGGTCTTGACTATCATGAAACTTTCTCCCATGTGGCCAAGATGGTCACAGTCAGATCAGTCATTGCCATTGCAGCATCTCAAGGATGGGATTTATTCAGATGGATGTCTTTAATGCATTTCTTCAAGGAGATTTAAGTGAAGAAGTTTATAAGGAAATGCCTGAGGGTTTCAGAAGTCAGGGGGAGACCAAGGTATGCAAATTACATAAGTCACTATATGGACTTAAACAGGCATCAAGGCACTGGAACATTAAACTACCTGAAGCATTAGTTGGCAATGGTTTCATTCAAAGCAATCATGATTATTCTCTGTTCACAAAAAGGAAGGATGCAAACATTGTTGTTATCTTAGTCTATGTAGATGATTTGTTAATCACAGGAAGTTGCAAGGATATGATTAAGGATGCAAAAGAAGCACTTCACAGGCAATTAAAAGTAAAAGACTTAGGAGAACTTAAGTACTTTCTGGGAATAGAGGTACTAAGGTCTAAGTCTGGAATACTATTGAATGAAAGAAAATATGTGTTGGAACTAATCTCAGATATGGGACTGAGTGGAGCAAAGCCTTCAGCTATACCTATAGAGACTAATGTCAGGTTAACCACTACAGAAATTGATAAAGCAACAGGAAGCCAAGGTGATGCATTACAGGCAGATGTTAGTGCTTATCAGAGATTGATAGGGAAGTTGTTATATCTGACCATTACAAGACTAGACATTAGTTATACTATGCAAACATTGAGCCAGTTTATGCAAGGGCCTAAACAATCTCATTGGGAAGCTGCCATCAGAGTAGTGAGATACTTAAAGCTTGCACCTAGGCAGGGCATTCTCACGAGTTCACTGCCTAGTCAGGAGCTCACATGTTGGTGTGACTCAGACTGGGCAACATGCCCAAACACTAGGAGATCTGTGACAGGCTATTTGGTGAAGTTTGGGAGCTCATTGGTGTCCTGGAAATCAAAGAAGCAGCAGACAGTATCAAGAAGCTCTGCAGAAGCAGATTACATGGTTGCTAGGATTATTCCAGGAGTTAGGAGTAAAAGTGACACAGCCAGTGACTATTAAGAGTGTGATAGTAAAATTGCTATGCAGATTCCCTCAAATCCAATATTTCACGAGCGTATAAAACACATTGAAATAGATTGTCATTTCATTCGGGACAAAATAAAAGGACTTATTGAGACAGTATATGTGAGAACTGAAGATCAGCAAGCAGATTTACTCACCAAGGGATTAAGTAAGGTGCAACTTTTGTATTTGATGAACAAGCTGGGAGTGTTTAATATTTTACACCCTTCAGCTTGAGGGGGAGTATTAACATGTGGCAGTTATCAAGTGTTAATATTGTTAGAGTTAGTTAGACTAGTGGCAAAATGTACAGCTGGCAGGTTGTTAAATGTAGGAGGTTGAGTCGGTTAGTTTAGATATTCCCATTGTATATATATGTAGTTTCTGTACTGATCATTTAGTTTTTCATAATACAATATTCAGTTTCTAGAAAGTTACAATTCAATGCTTCTGTAATAATAACTTCGATCACCATTGTTGATCAGTTTGAGCTGAAGTTTAAGCTCATTGTTCATCATTTTCTCAAGTTGTTGTGATCCATTAACCTTGTACGCAGCTGATCTCCACGACTCCACAAATCATCCCCTTCTAATGCAATCCCGACCCCTCTTGCGATCTCATCCTAAATTCTTTTAGGGTCTGGTTGTTGACTGACAATTACTATAACAACATTATTGAACAACCTTTCTTGTTTCACCTTTTGTCTGATTTTCTCAGCCAGTGTCGTCTTACCAACACCACCCAGACCACATATCCCAATAATAGTGACCCTGTCATCTCAAAGCTGTCATGACCTCAACCTCTTGCAATTTTCTAGAATCAAACTCCTCAGCACTGTTGATAGTTATAGGTTCATTTTCATCAGCAGGATAGTAGAAAACAGCATAATCTTTGCCTTCATTTCGAAATTCAATCAACTCCAATGCAATTTTCTTAGCTCTCCTGCTTAGCGAGTAACGTGACTTCAAGTTTGGACACCAATCATATCTTTCAACCTCAATTCTACCTCGTCGCATTACAGCTGCCACATCAGCAGTAGTGGTAGAAACACTAGTAAACCAAGCCTCAACATTGAGTGAAATCATGACTTGTAAGTTTCTCTGATTAGCCTCCGCTCTTTGATGCACCCCAATTCTGATATCCTCCAACTTCTTAGATTCATTTTCCATAGATCTGATGTTGCTCTTGTAGTAAAAGAAATACCCAAAAGAACTTTTTCCGTTTTAGCAATTATATAACTGGAATTAAATATGTTAAAAAATGATCGAAAAAAGAAGAAGAAGTTGGAATTGATAAGAAGTAATAAAAAATACGCAACACAATGCCATTTTTTTTAAATAGTTAAATTTTTATTTTGTATTTTACAAAATTTAATGAAAAAATTAATGTAAATTAGTTGGGTGACTTTTATGTAAAATATCAATAGTTACGTGACTTTTTAAGTGAAATATTAATAGTTGAGTGACTTTTGAGTTATAAAACAAAGTGGAGTGACTTTCGAAGTGAACAACTCAAAGTTGAGTGACTTTCTAAGCGAACTATTAAAAGTTAAGTGACCATCTGAGATATTAACTCAGCTAATCTATCTCTACAAATCTGCTATTTAATCCCTCTAAATCTGTTTTGTTATCCCTCCAAATCAGCTATTCTATCACAATATTTATTTCTCTGATTCGACAACAAATCTATATGATAATACTAATTTATAGCACTATATAATTACATTAATATATACAATTATTTAGATGTCGATCGTGCTAACAACCATCACCCCCAAAATCACGTTTCACCCTTTCGTAGTCATCGGCAGCTTCAAATTTGTCGACAACAATAGCTTCAGATTCGTCGCCATTGGTAGTGCCTTGACTAGATTTTGTTCCTGGGAGCAAAGATTAGTGATGCTTCAGATTTCTAATTAAAAATATTGTACTAGAAGGAAGTTGCTTCAATTGAAAAACATAAATAAGTATTTGAATATTACTATTAAGTTAAGACGGAAAGAGAACACTATAGTTAATTAGTTATACAACTAGCGGCACTAGACAAACCTTAGAATTGAACCTCTGTTGTGTCCATTTATTGAGATCATCTACTTTCACTTCATAATCATCATTCAAGCATTCGAGACTCGGTGTACTCACAGATATTCCCTGTTGGACAAACGTCTTCATTTCCGGGCAGTCATCAATCCACACTCTTACGAGAAATGGAAATTTAAGAGCATGCTCCGTCAGAAAGAAATGCCCCAGCTTAGGTAGTTGTTCAAGACCCAAATCTTCCAACAGGGGAAATAAGGTAAGGATTACTTCTCCTTGTTGTTCCTCTTTTGTGATCACTTCTTCCATTGATTGACAATCATATATAGCTAGTATTCGGAGATTCAAAAGACTTCTAGCCACTGATGGAGACATCAAGTTTCTCAATTTTCCACAATGCCATAGTTCCAATTTTTCAAGTTTGCTAAAGTAGGCAGTTGGATGTTGATGAGAGTATAGAGAACTTATATTGTTAGCCTCCTTGATACATAGATATTCCAGGCTCGGACAAGAAATCTGCAAACGTTGAAGGGATAAAGTAGCAAATTTTATTATTTTGTTGCAAATACACTTGGAGCTCTAAATTACTATACTTATGGATTTCTTCATCTTTTACCTTTTCTACTTAAATAAAAAAAATGCGACAGTTGAAGAAACTGCCATCAAACTTCATTTTAATTATATATATATATATATAATAATAATAATAATAATAATAATAATTAGTTATACAGCTAGAGACACAAGACAAACCTTAGAATTGAACATGGATTTATTGAGATCAACTACTTTCACCTCATCATCATTGTTCACACGTTCAAGACTCGGTGTACTCACAAATATTTCCTGTTGAACAAACGTCTTCATTTCAGGGCAGTCACGAATTTTCACTTCCCTGAGAAATGGAAATTCAGTAACACGCTTTGTCAAAAAGAAATGCCTCAGCTTAGGCAGTTCGTCAAGCTCCAACTTTTCCAACAGGGGAAACAAGGTCATGATTTCTTCTCCGTGTTGTTCCTCTTCTGTGATCACTTCTTCCATTGACGCACAATCTTCTATCTCTATTCTACGTAGATTCAGTGCACCCCGAGCCACTGATGGAGACATCAAGTTTCTCAAGTTTTCACAATTCGATACATGCAATGTTTCAAGTTTGCTGAAGTAGGCAGTTGGAAGTTGGTGAGAGCATAGAGCACTTATGCTTTCAAGTTCCAAGATGATTAGCTCTTTCAAGTTGGGACAAGAAACCTGCAAACGTTGAAGTATGATAAAGCAATTCAGAATTTGAAATTAAAAATATCGCTAATGATCTCAGGTTAATATCCAATAACAATCGCGTTCACAATCAAGGAATCTAGATATTACTAATACAAATTAAAGTCTCTAAGAAAAAGCTATTGGATTCACGTGAACCCTTGAGTTACAATATTGTAGTTTCGCCTATATTTCTTACCTCCGTCAACATAGATATCAGGTGGCAACCAGAAATAACTATATGAAAAGATTACTATTACTATTATTATTTGCTAGTTAAAATGGAAAGATAGCACTAGACCAAGGGTGAATTAATGTAAGAGACAAATATATATAGTAATTAGTTATAAAGCTAGCGACACAAGACATACCTTAGAATTGAACATTGCTTTATTGAGATCAACTACTTTCACCTCATTAGCATTGTTCACACTTTTGAGACTCAGTGTACTCACAGATATTCCATGTTGGACAAACGTCTTCATTTCAGGGCAGTCACAAATTCTCAATTCTCTGAGAAATGGAAATTCAGTAACACACTTTGTCAAAAAGAAATGCCTCAGCTTAGGCAGTTCTTCGAGCTCCAACATTTCCAACAGGGGAAATAAGGTCATAATTTCTTCTCCTTGTTGTTCCTCTTCTGTGATCACTTCTTCCATTGACACACAATTTTCTATTTGTATTCTTTGTAGATTCAGTGCATCCCGAACCACTAATGAAGACATCAAGTTTCTCAAGTTTCCACAATTTGATACATGCAATGTTTCAAGTTTGCTGAAGAAGGCAGTTGGAAGTTGGTGAGAGCATAGAGCACTTATGCTTTCAAGTTCCCTGATGATTAGCTCTTTCAAGTTGGGACAAGAAACCTGCAAACGTTGAAGTATGATAAAACAATTCAGAATTTAAAATTTATAGATATCTCTAATGACCTCAAGTTAATATCCAATAACAATCACATTCATAATCAAGGAATCTCTAATATTACTAATACAGTTTAAAGTCTTTAGGCAAAAGCTATTGGATTCACGTGAACCCTTGAGTTACAATATTGTAGTTTTGCCTATATTTCTTACCTCCCTCAACATAGATATCAGGTGGCAACCAGAAATAACTATATGAAAATATTACTATTACTATTATTATTTGCTATTTACAATAGAAAGATAGCAACAGACCAGGGGTGTATTAATGTATGAGACAAATATATATATATATATATATATATATATATATAGTAATTAGTTATAAAGCTAGCCACACAAGACATACCTTAGAATTGAACATTGTTTTATTGAGATCAACTACTTTCACCTCATCATCATTGTTCATACTTTCGAGACTCGGTGTACTCATAGATATTTTCTGTTGGACAAACGTCTTCATTTCAGGACAGTTACTTATCTCCACTTTTCTAAGAAATGGAAATTGAAGAGCATGCTCTGTCAGAAAGAAATGCCCCAACTTAGGCAGCGATAGAAGGTTCAGTTCTTCCAACAGGGGAAATAAGGTCATGATTCCTTCTCCTTGGTTTTCCTCTTTTGTGATCATTTCTTCCATTGATTTACAATTATATATTGTTAGTATTCGGAGATTCAGAAGACTTCTGGCCACTGATGGAGACATCAAGTTTCTCAATTTTCCACAATCCGATACATGCAATGTTTCAAGTTTGCTAAAGTAGGCAGTTGGATGTTGATGAGAGTATAGAGCACTTATACTGTTAGCCTTCTCGATATATAGATATTCCAGGCTCGGACAAGAAATCTGCAAACGTTGAAGGGATGAAGTAGTAAACTTTATTATTTTGTTGCAAATACACTTGGAGCTCTAAATTACTATACTTGTGGATTTATTCATCTTTAACCTTTTCTACTTAAACAAAACAATGCGACATATATATAATAATTAGTTATACAACTAGAGGCACAAGAACAAACCTTAGAATTGAACATGGCATTATTGAGATCAACTACTTTCACCTCATCATCATTGTTCACACTTTCGAGACTTGGTGTACTCACAGATATTCCCTGTTGGACAAACGTCTTCATTTCAGGGCAGTCACAAATTCTCAATTCTCTGAGAAACGGAAATTCAGTAACACCCTTCGTCGAAAAGAAATGCATCAGCTTAGGCAGTTCTTTAAGCTCCAACTTTTCCAACAGGGGAAATAAGGTCATGATTTCTTCTCCATGTTGTTCCTCTTTTGTGATCACTTCTTCGATTGACACAATCTTCTATCTTTATTCTTCGTAGATTCAGTGCACCCCGAGCCACTGATGGAGACATCAAGTTTCTCAAGTTTCCACAATTCGATACATGCAATGTTTCAAGTTTGCTGAAGTATGCAGTTGGAAGTTGGTGAGAGCATAGAGCACTTATGCTTTCAAGTTCCCTGATGATTATTTCTTTCAAGTTGGGACAAGAAATCTGCAAACATTGAAGTATTATAAAGCAATTCAGAATTTGATATTTATAGATATCTCTAATGATCTCAGGTTAATATCCAATAACAATCATGTTCACAATCAAGGAATCTCTAGATATTACTAATACAAATTAAAGTCTCTAGGAAAAAGATATTGGATTCACGTGAACCCTTGAGTTACAATATTGTAGTTTCGCCTATATTTCTTACCTCCGTCAACATATGTATTAGGTGGCAACCAGAAATAACTATATGAAAAGATTACTATTACTATTATTATTTGCTAGTTAAAATGGAAAGATAGCACTAGACCAAGGGTGAATTAATGTATGAGACAAATATATATAGTAATTAGTTATAAAGCTAGCGATACATGACATACCTTAGAATTGAACATTGCTTTATTGAGATCAACTACTTTCACCTCATCAACATTGTTCACACTTTTGAGACTTAGTGTACTCACAGATATTCCTTGTTGGACAAACGTCTTCATTTCAGGGCAGTCACAAATTCTCAATTCTCTGAGAAATGGAAATTCAGTAACACGCTTTGTCAAAAAGAAATGCCTCAGCTTAGGCAGTTCTTCGAGCTCCAACATTTCCAACAGGGGAAATAAGGTCATGATTTCTTCTCCTTGTTGTTCCTCTTCTGTGATCACTACTTCCATTGACACACAATTTTCTATCTTTATTCTTCGTAAATTTAGTGCACCCCGAGCCACTGATGGAGACATCAAGTTTCTCAGGTTTCCACAATTCGATACATGCAATGTTTCAAGTATGCTGAAGTAGGCAGTTGGAAGTTGGTGAGAGCATAGAGCACTTATGCTTTCAAGTTCCCAGATTATTAGTTCTTTCAAGTTGGGACAAGAAACCTGCAAACGTTGAAGTATGATAAAGCAATTCAGAATTTGAAATTTATAGGTATCTCTAATGACCTCAGGTTAATATCCAATAACAATCACGTTCATAATCAAGGAATCTCTAATATTACTAATACAGTTTAAAGTCTTTAGGCAAAAACTATTGGATTCACGTGAACCCTTAAGTTACAATATTGTAGCTTTGCCTATATTTGTTACCTTCGTCAACATAGATATCAGGTGGCAACCAGAAATAACTATATGAAAAGATTACTATTACTATTATTATTTGCTAGTTAAAATGGAAAGATAGCAGTAGACCAGGGGTGTATTAATGTACGACACAAATATATATAGTAATTAGTTATAAAGCTAGTGGCACAAGACAAACCTTAGAATTGAACATTGCTTTATTGAGATCAACTACTTTCACCTCATCATCATTGTTCACACTTTCGAAACTCGGTGTAGTCATAGATATTCTCTGTTGGACAAACGTCTTCATTTCAAGGCAGTTACTTATCTCCACTTTTCTGAGAAATGGAAATTGAAGAGTATGCTCCGTCAGAAAGAAATGCCCCAACTTAGGCAGCGATAGAAGGTTCAGCTCTTCCAACAGGGGAAATAAGGTCATGATTCCTTCTCCTTGTTGTTCCTCTTTACTGATCACTTCTTCCATTGATTGACATCCTTCTATCCACAAATTTTGGAGGTTTAGAAGACCTCTTGCCACTGATGGAGACATCAAGTTTCTCAATTTTTCACAACGAGATACATACAATATTTGAAGTTTGCTAAAGTAGGCAGTTGGAAGTTGGTGAGAGCATAGAGCATTTATGTTGTCAGCCAGATGGATATATAGCTTTTCCAAGTTGAAACAAGAAACCTGCAAACATTGAAGTATCAAACTTTGATGCAGATATACTTGCAGCTATTGGAAGAAAACACTAAGTTATATATTTTTAAAAGATATATATATATATATATATATATATCGTATATGAGATAATTTTTGAAATATATAAAAATAATGGGCCAAGTTTAGAGGTAAAGGGAAACTAAGCAAATACCACATAAAAGCAAAATAGTTACAAATATATACATCCCTTTACATTCATACCCACTAAATAATTACACTATATACCCCTCAACTAATTTTGCTTAACTGATTCAGTATCATATACTATATTGGTATCATTAATGCTGATAATTTCGCTTAACTTATACTAAATCAGTAAATATATATATATATATATATACTAAAAGTGGGAGGCCACAAAAGTAAAAGTTGAAATACTATTTTACCCCTATCTTAATTCAAAATGTTATAAAATATCTAAGCAATTAAATAATATTTATATCATATTATTTTAAACACTAAAAATGAAAAGGTGTTTTAAAACGCATTTTAAGAAGGTCTCTCCATTCTCCAACATAACTTTTGAGCTTTCTACAGAATTCTAGGCAAACTTTTGGCTTATAAATATCATGTGCATGAGGTAAAATTATTATTGGCAAATACATAAGCTAATTAGCCTTTCATAGCTCAGAAGAAAAAAGAAAATGATTTAATCAATTACAGAAAATGCTTAAGCATGGAGATCGCAGATTAAGGTAGAAGATTGTAGTGGAGTGTTCTCTTGATTTCCGAAGTGTAAAGTTGAAATACCATTTTACCCCTATACTAATTTTTTTTTTAAAGAAAATCATATATTATTAGTTATTATATATTAAATATAAATATTATGGAATGCTAAAAATCTACTTTCTTTTTTAATGAAATAGTAAAATGCCTGAAGAATTTGAAAAGTCAGTTTATATATTAAATATAAATATTATGGGATGCTAGAAATCTACTTTTTTTTTTTTTAATGAAATAATAAAATGCTTGAGGAATTTGAAAAGTTAGTCTTTCATTAAAAACATAATAATGATGATGATGATGATGATGGTGGTGGTGGTGGTGGTGGTGGTGGTGGTGGTGGTGGTGGTGGTGGTGGTGATGATGATGATGATGATGATGATGATGATGATGATGATGATGATAATAATAATAATAATAATAATAATAATAATAATAATAATAATAATAATAATAATGATATCATATATATTATTAAAAGTGGAAAGAAATTTAGGAAAAAGTTAAATTGTTGTTTTTCCCCTATATTAAATTAAAATGTTATAAAATATCTAATTTATTAAATATTCTATCATTAATTAAGAATATCATATTAAGTTTTACAATAATATAATTAATATGTATTTGAGTATACATACGGATGGATTAATTTCCTTGGTACTGCCACTTATTTCAATACGCTAGAATGACTTATCATTTTCCCATACAAATTCGATGTTTTAAAGTTCTTTTCAACTTCTAACAGTAAGCTTTCATAATTTTATAAATAGCCAGATCAGTGAATCATGCGAGACTAGATCCATTGATGTTCTCACCCTCCTCTTCTTCTTCTTCTTCTAAATTCATCTTCAATGTGGCTGGTAAGGGTTCCATTGATATTTCTCATATGTCGGCTCTCTTATCCATCTATTAACTTATTATTATGCTTGATTATGCATTATTCTTGGGCTGCTAATAATTCTATCACGGCATACATAGTTTCTTTGTTTATAAATTGGACATAAAATGTTAGTCCACTAGACTTTCTTATGAAAATTTAGTTTATCGGTTATTCTTTCTTATTCAGATTAATATATTGCTTTGTTTAACCTTTTTTCATTTTGTATGCATATGATGACATGTATATTTTATTGTTTATTTTAAGTTAATTGGGTTGATATTATACATGTTTCTATACATAAGTTAGGCCTATATAAAATTTATATAATAATAAAGGTCAAACGTGCAAGACACCTTCTCAGAACTAGTATATATATATATATATATATATATATATAAACGATTAATAAAATAAAAGCTTAAAAGATAAAGTAATTAAATTAGTTCGACATGAGGTGGGAATGGAAAAAATAAAGAAATGACAAAAAGGAAATAAAGTTAAATCATAAAGTAATAGCTAAGAATTATCAATTAGGTATGCGGGTAATAGGCATAATACATAAATATGCCCTTTAACTTGGCCTCATTTTACATTTATATCCTCCAACTTTGGGTGTGCACAAATAGACACTTAAACTTGTATAAAGTTGAACAAGTAGACACATGAGTCCTATGTGGCATAATACACATAGGACACCACGTAGGACACAAATTGCCATGTAGGATGTCACATAGGATGTGTGTGTCTATTTGTTCAATTTTGTACAAGTTTAAATGTCTACTTGTGCACACTCAAAGTTGAAGGACATAAATATAAAATGAGGCAAAGTTAAAGGACATATTTATGTATTATGCCAATTATTAACTATTAAATGGGTATTGTTGTAGTTAGATTAAGATGGGGTATATTCGTGTAGTTAGTTTCATTTTAATGGGTATTTGATGTAGTTTTCTCTAAAATAAAAAAGAGTGAGATATATTTTGAAAGCCACATGATATTTTTTGAAATTAAAAATTTGGTATTATATAGATATTTTAATTAAGTAAATATAGATATGTTAACGAAGAGGGTAAATATGCACCTTGTATTAGATAGTGGGGGTATATATGCACCACTTTATTAGCGAGATGTATATCTGCTCTAAATCGCAAAGTTGAGCAGTATATTTGCTCATTTTTCCTTAATTCAATGAATGATTTGGGTATCTGCTTGTAAAATTTATCATAGATGCCTATTTTTATTTTTATTTTGGCAGATACGAAAGGATCAAAAATGTCATTTTTCCTAATAAATATATTATTTATTTTCTTTTTGAACATTCTTTTCCTAATAATATTTCTTTATTAACAAGTGTTTATCCTACTACAATTCGGAAAAAAATAGAAAATATTTATTTTATTATAATTATTTAAATAAAAATTAATGATGAATTTACTATTATATATATATATATATATATATAGCAGATAATATCCGTTAAAAGGGTACATGAAATTATTCTATTTAAATTGATAAAATGAGATTATGAAGAAAAAATTATTTCCTACATTTTCATTAGTTAATGATGAATTTACTATGATTTATATATATATGGCAAAGTCATTTTTGGACCAAACTATAAACAACAGATTTTTTTTTTCATTTCATGTAATTTAAGGGCATTTTTTTTACCCTTTTTCAAAAGAATAAAGGGAAAATGCATAAGTACCCTCAGCCTATGCCCAAAATCCCTGAGACACACCTAACCTTTACTAAGGTCCTATTACCCCCCCCCCCGAACTTATTTTATATATAATTTTCTACCCCTTTTCGTCCTACGTGGCACTATAATATGGTAAAAGAACCAACCAATCATTAGCTCAAAAACAAATTTTGCACGTTGCTCTGCTTCCTGCTTTTGCATCTCATCCAGTTTCTGTGAATCCTCCAGCCTAGGTGAAGATAATGGAATTGGGGGATGAGGAAGGTGCAGGACGTTGATGTGCTGGGTGCTTTGTGATGAATATACCATCCGGCAAGAGAATCTACATGGAGCACAAATAGTTATCTGGTATCTAGTCCAACATTGAAATTTTGGCTGTCCAGAGTCATGGGAAACTGCTTTAAAACGATTTTAAAGAAGCATGCACCAGCTCTTTCATTTGAATGGATGTGCAAGATATATCAATAAAGCAAGTTAGATGATGACTGATGACAGTACATACTCCAGTGCCCTGTCTCCACCCCCTAAAAGGGGAGAAAGAACATAGAGCACAATCAGAAAAGAATAAAAAGACACAAGAATTTCTCGAAAAAAATATGTTAAGAGTAAACGAAACTTATCCAGTGAGCCAAAAACATTACTGTTCCACATGCAAATAGAATTGTCATTAGCACCTCTCTTTCTTGAAAAATAAACAAATGGGCACTTGAACAATACCTGCTCAACACGTTGGATACCTGCAGCAACTACTGAACCCCTGCGCAGACGCTGGATTTTCTCAATCAGCCAATCATCAAATGCATCACCCATTCCCAATTGTAAAACCTGTTTAGCCACCCAGAATGCATTCCTCCTAAAATGAACCCCAAGTCAACAGGTCCAGTGAAGTCCATGACACAAGTGCATTTAAAATCAAGTCCAAGAGCTTAATTTGATAGTCACATATGTAAATACTACCTGATCCATCCACCATCTTGGAGCTGAAAAATGACGTCGACAAGATCGAATATAGGCACGGTTAAATTTGGTGGCACCCACTACAGTGAAATAAAAATGAGGTTTAGAGCCATTGTAGAAATTACATCAAATATAAAAGCATCCTTGAATAAATGAACCTTCTCATCTTTCCATAATCGATGAATCATAAGCAATCTATTCTTTAGAGTTCAATAGTGCAAGGAGGTATATTCTTTCCAAATTAGACAAGTGACTACCTCACTGGGAAAGGGGGGATCCACGGGAGCAGCAACAAGAGATTCAGGTGATGCACGTGAGTTACTTTCAACTGATTTTGATGTCGTCTGCATGTTTGGGGTTGATTTTCTATTTGCATGCACCTTGTTGTCACTATTTGAATCCTCAAAAGTTTCTGTGAGAGGTCTTTTTGGAGGAGAGAGTACGACATAATCTTTCCTGAATCTTGATTCATGTCCTGCATGATCTTGTTCCATCCTTGAAGTTGGATTCTTGCTTTCAGTATTAGAATGCTTACCCTTGGAGGATAACAGATCAGTTCGAGGGCTTATACCATGCGGAGGTTCTTTACTCTTTTGGCGTACAGTGCTGTCCAGGTCAGCTGAAATCCAGTATCCATATAAACTATTTATAACTAACACACAGGACGATGCCCCACCCCTTTTCCCTCTCATCATGCTAACTCAGATTACTCACCCTGTAATGTTTCAATTATGGACAAGGAGTTTGAGAAGCTATATGTCTGCATAACAAAACAAAGGAACAAAGAAAGAATGTAAAATCAACTCTCTTTGTTCTAAAAACTATCCAGAGTAAGAAAACTGTAAACTGATAATGTTTTCAACCTGTGAATCCACACTGAGGAAGTCCCATACTTCGATGGAGTTGGAAACAGTTGGGAGCAGCAGAAGTTTCTGAGGAAAGCAGAAACGGTAGCCAAAAAAATACAAAGACAACATTAGAGAAATGAAATAAAAGCAAAATAGTAGATAAAAGTGAACAAGATCTTGTTCACTTTTAGAGGACTATATACCAAAACGCAGTTTCCTGATTAATCTTAACCTTCTCTTGGCAACCCATGACGTCCAAATAGCACTAGAACTAGTAAAGGTATTTTATTGATTTCAGGAATATGAAAGATAATTCTTGGGTCCAAGTACTATTAAAGAACTAAGACCAAGATTAAGTGCTATGATAAAACCAGTGTTATCGAAGGCGAAAAGCGCAAAAAAGCTCTAAGGTCCATGGGGGCTTGAAGCTCAAAGCGCAAATAAAGCGTGGGCTTTAATGAAAAAAGGCGCAAAGGGAGAAAAAAAATACAAATATATAACACATAATTGAGCTCTGAGTGTAAAAAAACATCATGAATGTAACAATCATAAGTACAACCAAGACCTATTCTTTGAACATGTTCTTTAAATGAATTTGGTTGTAAGCTCTTTGTTAACGGATCTGCAATCATGAGATCAGTTCTAATATTCTCAAGTAACACTCTTTGTTTCTGAACGTCTTCCTTAACAGTAAAGTACTTTAATTCCTTATGTTTGGCACATTTGGAGTACTTATCGTTCTTGGAGAAGAATACTGCTGCAGCATTATCACAATAAATTTTCAGCGGCTTGGTAATGGTGTCGACAACCCCAAGTCCTGAAATAAAGTTCCGCAGCCACAATGCATGAATTGTGGCTTCATAACATGCCACAAACTTTCTTTGCAGTTTTTTCTTTCATTAATCAATTCCAGGATTACTTTGATATCTTCCTAGCATTTCGACCGCAAAACTAATATCGGGTCTTGTGCAAGTTTGAACATACATCAAACTTCCAACAATAGAAGAGACATAATTGTTTCCATTTCTTTTCGTTCTACATCATTCTTTGGGCATTGCATGAGATTAAATTTGTCCCTTTTTTTGAATTGGAGCTATTCTTGCTGAACAATTGTTTATGTTAAATCTCTCTAGAACTCTTTCGATATAGCCCTTTTGAGACAGTCCCAATAATCCTTGTGATCTATCATGGAATAATTCTATCCCTATCACAGAGGATGTGTCACCCATATCTTTCATTTCAAAGTTCATAGAGTGAAAGTCATTCGTCTCACGCAATTATGCCTAAATCATTAGCAGCAAGCAAAATGTCATCAATATACAGGACTAAAATTATAAACTTACTCCCACTGATCTTTCGGTATATACACCGATCAACAGTAATCACCTTAATCCAAAATATGTTATGGTATCATTAATCTTTATATACCATTGTCGTGAGGCTTGTTTGAGTCCATATATTGACTTCTTTAGCTTACACACCATTTGATCTTTTCCTTTAATTTCAAAATCGAAACCCTTTGGTTGGTCCATATAAACATTCTCCTTGAGGTCTCCATTAAGAAAGACGGTTTTCACATCCATTTGATGTAAATCTAAATCACAATGAGCTACCAAAGCCAAAACAATTCTTAATGAGTCTTTCTTTAAGACCAGTGAAAAGGTTTCTTTATAATCAATGCCTCATTTTTTGAGTGTATCCCTTGGCAACAAGTCTGGATTTATATCGTTCAATATTACCATTTGAATCGTGTTTGGTCTTGAAGACCCATCTACACTCGATTCTTTTAGAACTTTTTGGTAATTGAACGAGATCCTAGACTTTGTTGTATTCCATGGATTTTAACTCTTCATTCATGACATTAATCCATTTATCAGACTCAGTGCTTTCTATGGCTTGTGAAAATGAAACCGGATCTTTATTAATTTCAATGTCAAAATCCTGAAATGGCCGATTTTCTTAATGACACTATTTGTGGTTCATTTGTGTCAGATACTCGTGAGTTAGTTCCTTCTTGAAGTGTTTCACTCAAATCTTCAACAAGAGGAACAACATTTGTGATTGGAAGTAGGTACATACATGGGCAATGAAATATTTACCCTTACCTTATTAATTTCCACATTTTGTCGTTCAACACTCCCGCTAACTTCACCATTCTCAAGGAATTTTGCAAATGGACCTGGACATTGTTCTGATTTGTTAGACTTTTCATAATATTCACCACCTCCATCTGACCTAATGATTTTCACTTTCCTACCTAATTATCTTTCAACCTCATTAACGAACACTTTGAGAGCATCCGCTGCTTGAGATTTTTCTTTCAACAAATAGATAAATCCATAACGTGAAAAGTCACCGATAAAGATGATAAAATATTTGTAACATCTCGCAATTTGAAATAGCTAGGAAGAAGCTAAGAATTGGAAATAGTCATTTTTGGAAAGAATTGAAAATCTGGAAATTTGTTTAGGTTAGGAAAAGTGAGTTTTTGGTCAACTTCAAACGGCCATAACTCCTAACTCAGGATTATTTAGGTGTACTTCCCGATATGGTTGGAAATCTCTTGGAATGATCTTTCCAACGCCGCCAAGTTTGCACGATTCCAAGTTTGTATGAGTAAGTTATGCCCTTTGGAAGTTGGGTTGTTGGATTAAGGAAAGTCCAAATCCGGATTTTTGAAGGGTAGTTTGGTCTTTTCCTTACCCTTTTATTTTGATTCATTTTTGGTAATTACCTAGGGGTATAAACTGAACTTAGTCAGTTTACGCTTTTGAAAAAAGAGTTAGGGTTTTCAGAGAAGAGAAAAGAGGAGAAAGGAGAAGAACGTTCAAGATTCGTCAAAATCGTCGAGTTTGGCTTGTGGATTTCTTCGGGGGTGATCCCTACAAGGTATGTGAGATCACATAGCATTGGGTTAATTCACCCACGCACCAATCAGGATTTATTTAAGCGAATTTAAGTTCTTGAAAGCTTAGAAATTGAGTTCTTGAATGGGTTTGTTGAAGTTTCATTAGATTCTTGTTTCGTTAAATTCGTTGAGGAGTTGTTTGATCTAATATGTGATTTTAGGTTCGATTCTGAGTAGAATTTGATGTACTTTGAACATTTAATACATTCTAAGTGTTGGGTAAAAGAACCCACGGAGTTTAGAGGGTTTAGAGCTGAAAAACGAAGAAGAGTTTTCGTCGGATGAAATCCGACATCAGTGGCGCGTCGCGGAGCTGGTTCCCAGTTTTGGGAATTTTAGTTTCACATCGTGGAGCCGTCATGGAGTCTTTTGCCTCAAAAGTCATTTTCAAAACTAAAAATTAAATATGTCTCTGCGTCGCAGACCCACCCTCAAATATTTATTTTTGGTCTTTTTCTCATGTTTAGCTATATAAATTCATTCCTAAACATCATGAGATCTTCCTATCACAAATCACGATCCTTAAATCCATAATTCAATTTAAGGATCAGTTAGGAGTCAAGTCAAGAGAAGTCAAGAAGTCAAGAGTTAAGTTAAGAGAAGTTCATAAAGTTTTTTTTTAAAAAAAAGTCTTTTACAAACGTTTTAACTTTGTTTTAAGACTTAAGTTTTGAGTTGAGTAAAGAGTAAAGAGTAAAGCTTGAAGTTCTTTTCTTCAAAAGTATATGGGGACTATGTATTCCCAAAGGGGTTTAAAATGTTTTCACATTTAAACAAGAAAGGAAAACCTTGATTTCCAAAGAGCCTTTGAGCTAGTTTTGAGAAAAGAATAAATGCTTTCATAATTAAGCAAGAGGGGAAACTTTGATTTCCAAGATAGTGTTTGAGCTAAGTTTTGAGCAATTATCTGAAATCGCAGAAAGAATAATGTTTTAAACATAAAGAGCTAGTATCATATTTTGGAAGTAGTATTGAGTACCGATATGGGGACGAGCTTGAGTTTAGATAACTCACGTCTCCATAAACCATGTAGCCATCATGGGTAGAAAAGGGTCATACTTTTTAGATGAATCCTTTTCGCATAAACTAGTAGATCCACTTAGTAATTTAGGTCCTATACCCCTGGTAGGGTATAGGATGCGCTGTTAGCGTGAGGGAGATCGTTGTATCATCACAATTGCTCTTATGTGATGGTTGTCGGTTAGAGAAACTCCCACAACAGTACTTTGTATTTTTATATACATCAGTTTATTTGTATTTTTACATACATCTCTGAGTTATTTGTATCTTTGCATACACACAGAGTTGACATCATGGTTTAAACAATTTTTCTTTATATTGCACTTGTTTTAAACTACTTTATATTGAAATGAGTTCAGTTATGTTGAGTTGAGTTGAGCCAGGTAAGTTCTTCAGTTCCTTTCAGATTCTTTTCAAGCCTATGTTGTGTTTAGCATTCCAACTCGCATATTCGTACATTCAATGTACTGATGCTAGTTGGCATGCATCGTATTATAATGCAGACACAGGTAACTAGGATTGACATCCAACGCATCGTTGATCTAGTGAGCAGTTCAGAGTCTGTTGGTGAGCCTCTTTGCATTTCGAGGATCCCTTTTGTTTACTTTCAGTATTAGATAGTTCATTAGGATGTCATGGGCCTGTCCCGACATCCATCTCAGTTGTTTTAGAGGGTTCATAGATAGTTAGTCAGATGTTAGTTCATTCATCATCATTTTGTTATTGACTTATGTTCAGATTTGAGTTGCCATTTTGGCTAAGTTAAATGTTTATTTTCAAAATATTATGAGTTCAGTTTGAGACAGTTAAGTTGTTTAGCATTTGGATTCTCTTTCTTATGTCTAAGTCTTCCGCTGAGTAAGTAAGTCAGGCCAAGGGTTCGCTTGGGTCCAGCAATGGTTCTCGAGTATCAGTTCCGCCTAGGGTATAGGCTCGGGGCGTGACAAACTTGGTATCAGAGCACAGAGTTCAAGAGTCTTAGGGAGTTTATGAAGCCGTGTTTGTAGAGTCCTATTTATCGGTGTGAAGCGCGCCACATCTATAATTAGGAGGCTGCAACATTTTGGAAAACTTCTCACTTCTTTCACACTTATTTCGTGCGTTAGAGTTTGATCTGTAAAAAGTTTCCCTCTAATTCGTGTTTGCGCGTGTTTCCAAATAATCATGCATCCACGAAGAGCAGTCAGAGGTGCGTCCTTCTAGGATAAATGTTGAGGAACAAGGGGTACCTAATGCACTAGAAGTGCAACCCCAAGGAGAGGTCACCAAGGCTGAATTTCGTGAAGCTATCATGATGTTAAGTCAAGTTGCGACCTATCAAGGTGGGCAGAGAGATAATCGACAGGAAGTGGCTGATACTTCAAGGATCCGTGAGCTTTTAAGGATAGACCCAACAAGCTTCACAGGTTCAAGTGTCACTGAGGATCCGGAGAACTTCATTAAGGAGCTGAAAAGGGTATTTGATGTGATGCATGTCGTTGATGCGGAGAGGGTGGAACTAGTTGCATACTAAATGAAGGGTGTCGCTAGAATCTTGTTTAACTAATAGAAAAAGAATAGGGCTGAGGATGCGCCAATAGTGAGTTGGGATGTGTTTGAGAGTGTTCTCATGGGGCATTTCTTTCCCTGTGAGTTGTGAGAGGCAAAGATAATAGAGTTTCTCACCCTTAATCCGGAGTCTATGAGTGCTCATAAGTATAGTCTGAAGTTCGCACAACTTTCCCGCTAAGCTCTGAAGATGGTTGTTGACATGAGGAGCAGGATGAGTTGATTTGTTGCTGGGTTGTCTCGTCAGTTAAGCAAGGAAGGCAAGGCAGCTATGTTGATAGGGGATATAGACCTAGCAAGGCTTATGATCCATGTACAACAAGTTGAGGAGGATAAGCTGAAGGATAGAGAAGAGTTTAAGAATAACAGGGCTAAGACATCAGGGAACGAGTTTAGGCAACAAAAGAGTAGTGCGAACCGGTCTTCCTTCCAATAGAAACAGAAGGGACATGCCCCATCATCTGCTAGTGCACCTGTACCTAAGAACAAAAGTGAGTACAATAGTCAAAATTCCCAAAGTTTCAGAGCTAAACCTGCCTATTCTCAAGGCAGTATTACACAAAGGGGTAGTAAGTCTCCTGCATGTACTAAGTGTGGTAGGAACCACTCATGGATGTGTCGTGATGGCTCCACTGGTTGTTTCAAGTGTGGTTAGAATGACTATTTTATGAGGGAGTGTCTTGAGAACAGAAAGAGTAAAGGCTAAGAGGGTAGTAAAGCCCAGTCTTCTTCAGTTGCTTCACCAGAAAGAGTTGCACCTAGACGAGCTACTTCAGGTATTGGCGGAGGAACATACCGCTTGTATGCTATCAATAGTCGCCAAGAGCAAAAGGATTCGCCAGATGTTGTCACTGGTATGATCCAAGTCTTTGACTTTACTGTTTATGCTTTGCTAGACCCAAGAGCGAGTTTACCTTTTGTAACTCCTTATGTTGCTATGAAGTTTGATGTTCTTCCTAAGAAACTTAGTGAACCATTCACTGTTTCTACACCTGTTGGTGATTCTATTCTAGCAGAAAGAGTTTATCGTGATTGTTCCGTTTCCGTCAATCACAAGAGTACCATGGTAGATTTTGATATCATTCTAGGTATGGACTGACTTCATCCATGTTATGCCTTAGTTGATTGTAGAAATCGAGTTGTAAAGTTTCAGTTTCCAAATGAGCCAGTCTTAGAGTGGAAAAGTAGTTCAGCAGTGCCTATAGGTCATTTCATTTCGTACCTTAAGGCAAAAAGTTAGTTTCTAAGGGTTTTATCTATCACTTAGTTCGAGTTAATGACTTTAGTGTTAAGATACCTTCCATTCAGTCAGTTCTTATAGTAAAAGAGTTTCCAGAAGTCTTTCCATATGATCTTCCCGAAGTCCCTCCTGAGAGAGAGATAGACTTCGGTATAGACCTTCTTCTAGATACTCGTCCTATATCTATTCCGCCATATAGAATGGCACCAACAGAGTTGAAAGAGTTATAAGAACAGTTGAAAGTAAGGGAATGTGATATTCCAAAGACAACATTCAGGACCCGTTAAGGTCATTATGAGTTTCTGGTCATGTTGTTCGGTTTGACTAATGCACTAGCAACGTTCATGGACCTTATGAATAGAGTCTTCAAACCTTATTTAGATATGTTTGTTATAGTCTTCATTGATGACATACTAATCTATTCAAGGAATGAAGAAAATCATGCTAGCCATCTCAGAATAGTTCTTCAGACTTTGAAAGATAGGAAGTTGTATGCCAAGTTCTCTAAGTGTGAGTTTTGGCTTGAGTTTGTGGAATTCTTGGGCCACATAGTTTCTGGTGATGGAATTAGAGTTGACACTCAGAAGATAGAGGCAGTGCAGAACTGGCCTAGACCCACATCTCCAACAGATATTAGGAGTTTCTTGGGGTTGGCTGACTATTATAGAAGGTTCGTCAAAGGGTTCTCGTCTATTTTGTCTCCTTTGACCAAGTTGACTTAGAAGACACTGAAGTTTCAATGGTCTGAAGCTTGTGAGAAAAGCTTTCAGGAATTGGAAAAGAGGTTAACTATTGCCCCAATTTTGACCTTACCGGAAGGTACTTAAGGTTTTATGGTGTATTGTGATGCATCTAGAGTTGGCTTGGGTTGTGTATTAACGCAGAATGGCAAAGTTATAGCTTATGCCTCCAGACAGTTGAAAGTTCATGAGAAGAACTATCATACACATAACTTAGAGTTGGTTGTCGTAGTATTTGCTTTGAAAATATGGTGTCATTATCTTTATGGTGTGCATGTGGATGTGTTCACCGATCATAAGAGCCTTCAGTATGTGTTTAGTCAGAAAGAACTTAATCTCAGACAAAGGAGGTGGCTAGAATTACTCAAGGGTTATGACATGAGTATTCTTTACCACCCAGGTAGGCTAATGTTGTTGTTGATGCCTTAAGCAGGTTGTCTATGGGTAGTACCGCCCATGTTGAGTAAGATAAGAAAGTGTTAGCAAAAGATGTGCATAGACTTGCACAATTATGAGCTCTACTAATGGATTCCACAGAAGGAGGAGTGGTGGTGATGAATGGGACTGAATTATCATTAGTGTCAGAAGTAAAAGGAAAGCACGACCAAGATCCTTTATTGCTTGAATTAAAGGCAAGTGTTCATAAGCAAAAAATGATGGCTTTTGAACAAGGGGGAGATAGTGTTTTGAGATATCAAAGTGGATTGTATGATTGGGTGTACTTGAAAGTTTTACCCATGAAGGGTGTTATGAGGTTTGGGTAAGAAGGGGAAACTTGGCCCCCAATATGTTGGTTCTTACAGAATTTCCAAAAGGATTGGCAAGGTAGCTTATGAATTGGAGTTACCACAAGAGTTAACAACGGTTCATCCGGTATTCCATGTCTCCATATTGGAGGAGTGCATGGGATATCCTTCACTTATCATACCAACCGAAGATATTGGTATCAACGATAGCTTGTCTTAAGAGGAGATTCATGTTTAGATTCTAGATTGCCAAGTTCGCAAGTTGAGAACAAAAGAGGTAGCATTAGTTAAAGTTCTTTGGAGGAACTAATTTGTTGAGGGAACTACTTGGGAAGCTGAGAAAGATATGAAAAAGAGATATCCACATCTCTTTGAGTCCGGAGAAAATGCAGACCAAAGGTAATAATTTTCTTCTTAGTACTCTTTAAATTATAAGTTAGCATGTTGTAATTGCTTTGCTTGTGTCGCGCCCCGAGCCTACACCCTGGGCAGGACCGGCACCCGGAGACCATTTCTGGCCCCAAGCGAACCCTTGGCCTGGTTTTCTTAACTCAGCGGAAACCTCAACAGAATAACTCAATGCAATGCAATATTACAAAACAACTTAACTTATAAAATATGGCCATAAAGGCAACTCGAATCTCAAAATAGAATATTTACATATATACATAGATAAGAGACTCAAAACTAGCTGACTGACTGTCTATCTGTCTATCTATGAAGCCTCTAAATTACTGAGATGGATGTTGGGACAGACCCCGCAACATCCTAATAAGACAACACTAAGAACACGAAGTAATAGAGTCCTCCGGAAAGCAAGGAGGCTCACCACTGACTCTGGAGTGCTCAGCTGGATCAACGACGCACAGGCTGCTGATCTGGGATACCTGGATCTGCATCATGAAACGATGCAGGCCAACTGGCATCAGTACATGGAATGTACGAGTATGCAAGCTGGAAAGCTAAGCAACAACGGCTAGAAGGAAACCTGGGAGAAACTGAATAGCTTACCTGGCTCAACTCAACTCAACCTGACTGACTTCTTTCTATATAAGGCAATTTAAAACAAGTGCGATATAAAGAAAGACTGTTTAAAACATGTTATAAACTCTGTGTGTATACAAAGATACAATAAGCCTGAAATGTATATAGAAATACAATGAACTGATGTATATAAAAATACAATAATCTCTGAGTATGAAAATACAATAACTGCTGTGGGAGTTTCTCTAACCGACAACCATCACATAAGAGCTATAGTGATGATACAGCGATCGACCTCACGCTGCCAGAGCATCTTATACCCGGCCAAAAGTATAAGACCTGAACTGCCTAATGGATCCACTAGTCTAATCTGAAAAGGGTTCATCTAAAAAGCATGATCCTTTTCTACCCATGGTGGCTAACATGGTTCTATGGGGGCTGTGGGTTCTTTGAACGCTCCCCCAACTCGGTGCTCGATACTACTCCCAAAAATGTACTGGCTCTTATGTTTTTACAACATAATTATTCCTGCTGATATGAGATAATTACTCAAAAACTAGCCCGAAGGCTCTTTGGAGAACATGGCTCCTTTCTTACTTAAATGTAAAAACATTTAGAACTTCTTTGGGAAGTACATAGTTCCCTAATAACTTTGGAGAAATGGACTCGACTCCTTACTCCTTACTTTACTTGAACTCTTTACTTTGACTTGACTTGAAACTCTTAACTCAACTTGAAACTTGAAACTCTTTACTTAGCTTGAAACTCTATACTCTTTGCTTGACTTGAAACTCTATACTTAACTTGGAACTTGAGCCTTAGAATGAAGTTAAAACGTTCAATGAAGACTCTTGAAAAGCTTTAAAGACTTGCTTGGACTTACTTAATTTCTAAGCTTGACTTCACTTGAATCGGAAACTAACTTCACTTGAATTGAATTATGGATTCAAGGACTTGATTGGTGTTTGGAGGGACCTCATGATGTTTAGGAATGATTTAGGAATGATTTGGAACAACCAAACTTAAGAAATTTTTTGAGAAAAAAATTCTGAAAACAGTGGAGTCCTCGTCCTGTCCGCGACGCGGAGCAGATTTTGTTCACAGAGGGAACAAGTCCGCGACACGGACTTGTTTCATGTAAGAAGCCCGACTTTTCTCCTTCATTTTTCCAACTCTAAACTCTCTAACTTCAAGGGTTCCAACCCCAATCACTTAGAAACATGAAATCCCTCAACATTCAATAGATTTCAACTCAAAACCCCAACCGGAAACAAGTCCCAAATCATCAAGAATCTCAACATCACAACCAACAACAATACCAACAATAATTTCAACAACTAACAACTTCAACCACAACAACTCACAACTTCAACAAACACAATCCATCTTTTCTCGAAAATAAAACGAGTTTGGCATGTGGGGGAAAGGATCACCCAACACTAAAAGCTCACATACCTTGGTAGGGATCACCCCCGACGAAAATCCACGATGATCTCCTTGCTTGATCTCCTCTTCTTCTCTTCTTCTCTTCTTCTTCTCTCAAAACCCTCACTCTCACTTCTTTTAAAATGGTAAAACTGATCAAAATTATCAGCCTAACACATTTATAAAACCAAAATAAAAGGCTAGGGAAAAGACCAAAATGCCCTTAATGATTCCCGGACGGATTTCCTTGTCAACTGCCCAACTTTCAAAGGTCATAACTCGCTCATACGGACTCGGAATTGAGCAAAATCGGTGGCGTTGGAAAGATCGTTCCGAGGGCTATGCAACCATAACTGGAAAGACTTCTAACTCATCATGAGCTAGAAGTTACGACTGATCAAAGTTGGCCAAAAACTCACCTTTTCCATACTTAGCCAAATTTCCAAAACTTTAAAATTCTTTCCAAAAAAAGGAAATTTCCAATCCTAAGCCTCTTCAAAGCTATTTCAAATTGTCGGATGTTACAGCTTGTTGGGTGTTTGAACTTGATGTTACCACCCTTAGCCTAGTAAGAGTAATCTCATTCGAGGACGAATGTTCCCAAGGGAGAGATATTATAACATCTCGCAATTTGAAATAGCTAGGAAGAAGCTAAGAATTGGAAATAGTCATTTTTGGAAATAATTGAAAATCTGAAAATTTGTTTAGGTTAGGAAATGTGAGTTTTTGGTCAACTTCAAACGGCAATAACTCCTAGATCAGGATGAGTTAGGTGTACTTCTAGATATGGTTGGAAAGCTCTTGGAATGATCTTTCTGACTCCGCTGATTTTGCGCGATTCCGAGTTTGTCTGAGTAAGTTATCCCCTTTGGAAGTTGGGCTGTTGGATTAAGGAAAGTCCAAATCCGGATTTTTGAAGGGTAGTTTGGTCTTTTCCTTACCCTTTTATTTTAATTCGTTTTTGGTAATTACTTAGGGGTCTAAACTGAACTTAGTCAGTTTACGCCTTTGGAAAAAGAGTTAAGGTTTTGAAAGAAGAGAAAAGAAGAGGAGAAAGGAGAATAACGTTCAAGATTCGTCAAGATCGTCGAGTTTGGCTTGTGGATTTCATCGGGGGTGATCCCTACAAGGTATGTGAGATCACATAGCGTTGGGTTAATTCTCCCACGCGCCAATCATGATTTATTTCAGCGAATTTAAGTTCTTGAAAGCTTAGAAATTGAGTTTTTGAATGGGCTTGTTGAAGTTTCATTAGATTCTTGTTTCGTTGAATTCGTTGAGGAGTTGTTTGATCTAATATGTGATTTTAGGTTCGATTTCGAGTAGAATCTGATGTACTTTGAACATTTAATCGATTTTATGTGTTGGGTAAAAGAACCCACGGAGTTTAGAGCAGAAAAACGAAGAAGAGTTTTTGTCGGATGAAATTCGACATCAGTGGAGCGTCGCGGAGCTGGTTCCTAGTTTTGGGAATTTTCGTTTCGCGTCGCGGAGCCGTCACGGAGTCTTCTGCCTCAAAAGTCATTTTCAAAACTAAAAATTAAATATGTCTCCGCGTCGCGGACCCTCCCTCAGATATTGATTTTTGGTCTTTTCTCATGTTTAGCTATCTAAATTCATTCCTAAACATCATGAGATTTTTTGTATCACTAATCACGATCCTTGAATCCATAATTCAATTTAAGGACCAGTTAGGAGTCAAGTCAAGAGAAGTCAAGAGTTAAGTTAAGAGAAGTTCATAAAGTTTTTTTTTTAATTTAAAGTCTTTTACAAACATTTTAACTTTGTTTGAAGATTTAAGTTTTGAGTTGACTAAAGAGTAAAGAGTGAGGCTTGAAGTTCATTTCTTCAAAAGTATATGGGGACTATGTATTCCCAAAGGGGTTTAAAATGTTTTCACATTTAAACAAGAAAGGAAAACATTGATTTCCAAAGAGCCTTTGAGCTAGTTTTCAGAAAAGAGTAAATGCTTTCATAATTAAGCAAGAGGTGAAACTTTGATTTCACAAGATAGCCTTTGAGCTAAGTTTTGAGCAATTATCTCAAATCACAGAAAGAAGTATGTTTTAAACATAAAGAGCTAGTATCATATTTTAGGAGTAGTATTGAGCACCAATATGGGGACAAGCTTAAGTTCAGATAACTCACGTCTCCATAAACCATGAAGCCATCATGGGTAGAAAAGGGTCATACTTTTTAGATGAATCCTTTTCGCATAGACTAGTGGATCCTCCTAGTAATTTAGGTCATATTCCCCTGGTAGGGTATAGGATGCGCTGGCAGCGTGAGGGAGATCGATGTATCATCACAATTGCTCTTATGTGATGGTTGTTGGTTAGAGAAACTCCCACAACAGTACTTTGTATTTTTATATACATCAGTTTATTTGTATTTTTACATACATCTCAGAATTATTGGTATCTTTGCATACACACAGAGTTGACATCATGTTTTATATAGATTTTCTTTATATTGCACTTGTTTTAAACTACTTTATATTGAAATGAGTTAAGTTATGTTGAGTTGAGTTAAGCCAGGTAAGTTCTTCAGTTCCTTTCAGATTCTTTTCAAGCCTATGTTGTGTTTAGCATTCCAACTCGCATACTCGTACATTTAATGTACTGATGCCAGTTGGCCTGCATCGTATTATAATGCAGACGCAGGTAACTAGGATCGACATCCAGTGCATCCTTGATCCAGTGAGAAGTTCAGAGTCTGTTGGTGAGCCTCTTTGCATTCCGGAGGATCCCTTTTGTTTACTTTCAGTATTAGATAGTTCATTAGGATGTCGTGGGCCTGTCCCAATATCCATCTCAGTTGTTTTAGAGGGTTCATAGATAGTTAGTCAGATGTTAGTTCATTCGTCATCATTTTGTTATTGACTTATGTTCAGATTTGATTTGCCAATTTGGCTAAGTTAAATTTTTATTTTCAAAACATTATGAGTTCAGTTTGAGACAGTTAAGTTGTTTAGTATTTGGATTCTCTTTATTATGTCTAAGTCTTCCGCTGAGTAAGTAAGTCAGGTCAAGGGTTCGCTTGGGGCAAACAATGGTTCTCGAGTGCCAATTCCGCCCAGGGTGTAGGCTCGGGGCTTGATAATATTTTCCTCCACCTAAAGATGGAACATGAAAGGGTCCGCAAACATCAGTTTGTATAATTTCAAGAAGCTGAGTGCTCCTTGTGGCACCTTTCTTGGTATGCTTGGTTTGCTTCCTTAATGCAATCCAAACATATAGCAAGATCAATAATTTTCAGATTCTGAAGAATCTCATTCTTTACTAACCTTTTTTAATTTTTCTTTTGATACACGACCCAAACTTTTATGCCACAAATAAGCAGAACTTTCATTTAGTGAATTACGTTTAATTCCAACATTTTAATGAATAGTAAGAAGGAATTAAAAAAAAATTATTATCGATTTTCAATCTATATAAACCATCAATAAGTACACCAGAACCATAAAAATAGTATTCTTATATAAATTGAAACAACCATGTCCAAACTTAAAATCAAATCCAGAAACATCAAGTCTTGAAAGAGAAATCAAATTCCTAGAAACTGAAGGAACATAAAGAGTATGTAATAGATCAAGGTGAGGTCCAGTCTCCAAGATCAAATGATAAGTCCCTATGCCTTCAATTTTAGCCTTCATGCGGTTTCCCATGAACAAGAAATCCTTATTAGGATTTGTAGTTTGGATCGTAGTGAATCCCTGCAACATAGTGGATACATGAGTAGTTGCACCAGAATCAAGCCACCAAGTATTATTTGGAACTTCTACTAAATTTTATACGAAACATACAAAGGTACTAAATTTGCCTTTCTTTTCAAACCAAGCTCTGCGTTTTAGGCGATCTTTCTAATAGTGTCCTTCTTTTCACAGAAATGACACTCATCAGCCTTGAGTTCCTTATCAGCATCATATGGAACTTTAGCAGGTGCTTTCTTTTTCTTAAACTTGTTGGCTTTCACTTTAAGTCCTTTACTAGCTCCTTGACCCATGAGGTTAATGGAATGACCTCCTTGTTTCATAAGTCTTGACTCCTCTTGAGTAAGCATACTTGACAATTCACTAACATTCCACTTATCCTTAATAGTGTTATAGTTAATTTGGAATGGTCCATACTCAAGAGGCAATGAGTTCAGAATGAACTGAACCAAGAATGTGTCATCCACTTTCATCCCCAAGGTCCGAAGTCTTGTTGCAATGTTAGTCATCCATTAGTGTACCAGCGAGAGACTTATCAGTAGAACGAAAACGTCTTCCACAAACTTTAGGTATTTCCTTGCACTTTCTGTTTGTTGAATAGTACTCTTAATGTTGTTAGCAACAACCATTCTTATGAACATAAGGCTCAATCTGTTAGAGCGCTCCTATGATTTATGAAAAGACTTCTCATCCTCACTGCTCTTATCAGTAATGGCAATTTTTCCATTCAGCAGAGCCAAGTTAAGATCCATCACACCTAAGTGGAACTGGACTTGTTCATGCCATTCAAAGAAGTTCAATCCATTGAACACAGTAACAGACGAAGCATGCGAATGAAGAGGAATTACTACAAATAGATATATATGCTCACACATTAGAAAATAATGTGAATTCAGTCAAACGATAAAAATATATCATAATCCTCCTTTAGATAGATACTACGACACATTATCATAATTGAAATGCTATTTTTATCTTTAATAGGTAATTGAATAATTTTTATCAAACATATACGACATCTTTGGATATACAATATATGTTTGACTAAAATATTAATTTACCTCATAATTTTCACTATTCATAGAATGATAGATTCACCTTTGGGTAAATTCTTAAGTTCTAGCAATAGTGAAAGTCAATTTATCTATTTATTTTACAATATAGGCATTTAATTAACATTCATAGGTAAATGACAATTTTATGAGTGCATATTTTTCTTAACCATACTAGTTTGGCCACTTTGTTGACTAACAAGCTATATGAATACAAATGCTTACATAATCTCATAAAATTTTGTGCATGTGAATAATTTTAAACATTTTAGTTTGGTCACTTTGGTGACTAACAAACTATAGAAATATAATACATGCATCAAGTGATCATAAATGTTATATGTGGAGACGCTAATTTTTCTAGTTTGGCCACTTTGGTGACTAACAAACTATATAAATACAAATGCGTACATAATATCATAAAACTTTGTGCATGTGTAATTTTATACATTTTAGTTTGACCACTTTGGTGACTAAAAAACTACAAAAACATAATACATGCATCAAGTGATCATAAACATGATATGTGTAGACGTTAATTTCTCTAGTTTGGCCACTTTGGTGACTAACAAACAATATAAATACAAAGCACACATAATATCATAAAATTTTGTGCATGTGAATAATTTTATACATTTTAGTTTGGCCACTTTGGTGACTAACAAACTATTTTGCACAAAGTACACATATTATTTATTGTTTAGTATAACGACCACTTTAATTTATCGCACAATTTAAAAACAAAACATTATTATTACATGGTACCTATGTAAACAAAACATCCCTTTTTTATAACCATGGTGCCTATGTCACGCATGTTGGTTGATTCAACTTGTAACTATATCGGGTAGAACTGACTTGTACCTTCCAGTAAAATACATTGATAATGTAAGACTTGTTTACATTGCTGGTGTATTCAAGTAAAATTCTTATTTGAAATGCCACAAAGACGGGTGAGATTCTATCATTTCCTTCAATTTGTGAGTTTGCACAAGAAGCATAAACACAAGTGCCGATAGTAGATACTAAACCACCACAAAACAACATAGTTGTTCACATTTTCCAGACCACTTTCTGACCAGCAGCTATCATTTTTTGGGTTGTTCAACGACCTATTGGATCTTAATCGTGTTACAGGTACTTATTGCAAGCTTCTACTCTTATCATGTAAGAAAGTTGAATGTCATTTTTATAAAATCAGATAGACAAAAGTAGTCGAAAAGATAATCTTATTCATTCAATACCCAAACTTTAACTACTACAGATAAGAACAACTTACAGCTAAACTTAAGGAAACTAACTGCTACCTGAACTCCTAAACAATAGCGGGAGTCTTCTATTGATACTCTAAAACGGTAACTCTTACGTAACTAATGTTTAATACACCCCCTCAAGTTAGGCGTAGTGCAACAGTGCTTAACTTGGAACGACACCGTTCAAAGGCTGGTTTTGGCAAGGGCTTGGTAAATATATCAGCAAGTTGATCACAAACGTGAGTGTGTGTAGGGGCGGATCTATGAAGAGGTGTGGGGGTGCCACGTGTCACACCCCGAGCCTACACCTTGGGCGGGACCGGCACTCGGAGACCATTGCTGGCCCCAAGTGAACCCTTGGCCTGGATTCCTTAACTCAGCAGAAACTTATCTCAAAAGCATAACTCAATGCAATGAAAGGTTATAAAACAACCAACTGATAAAAATCTGGCCAAAACAGCAACTCGAGTCTCCAAATAGAATATTTACATATATACATAGATGAGAGACTCAAAACTAACTGACTGACTGTCTATGAAGCCTCTAAAATACTGAGATGGATGTTGGGACAGACCCCGCAACATCCTAATAAAACAAAACTTAAGAACACAAATAACCGAGTCCTCCTAAAAGCAAGGAGGCTCACCACTGACTCTGGAGTGCTCAACTGGATGAACGGTGTGCTGGATGCTGATCATAGGTACCTGCGTCTGCATCATAACAAGATGCAGGCCAACTGGCATCAGTACATGGAATGTACGAGTATGCGAGCTGGACGGCTAAACAATAACTTAAGCTTGAAAAGAGATGCAAAAGAGAACTTACCTTGGCTCTGTTCAACTCATGAATAACTGAACTCAGTATATAAAGCAATACGACACATGCAATATATAAAGCTTGTAAAACTATTAAAACATGACGTCAAAATCATAGTTATAATATCATAAAATACCATGCTTCCTCTCAAAGTCTACTTGTGCAATGCATGAATGGAGTCCCATACCCCCATCCATACTAAATAGAACCCCTCGAGGAACCATGCAATTTCTACTGTGGGAGTTTCTCTAACCGACAACCACCACTATGAAACTAAGTGGTGATACAACGTTTTACCTCACGTTGCCCAAGGACCATCTTATACCTTTCCGTGATATAGGAAGCTAGTGATACAACGTTTTACCTCACGTTGCCCAAGGACCATCCTATACCTTGTCGTGATATAGGAAGCTAGTGATACAACGTTTTACCTCACGTTGCCCAAGGACCATCCTATACCTTGTCGTGATATAGAAAGCTATACAACGCTTTACCTCACGTTGCCCAAGGACCATCCTATACCTTGTCGTGATATAAGAAGCTAGTGATAACGTTTTACCTCATGTTGCCCAAGGACCATCCTATACCTTGTCGTGATATATGAAGCTAGTGATACAACGTTTTACCTCACGTTGCCCAAGGACCATCCTATACCTTGTCGTGATATAGGAAGCTAGTGATACAATGTTTTACCTCACATTGCCCAAAGACCATCCTATACCTTGTCGTGATATAGGAAGCTAGTGATACAACGTTTTACCTCGCGTTGCCCAAGGACCATCATATACATTGTCGTGATATAAGAAGCTAGTGATACAACGTTTTACCTCACGTTGCCCAAGGACAATCCTATACCTTATCGTGATATAGGAAGCTAGTGATACAACATTTTACCTCACGTTGCCCAAAGACCATCCTATACCCTGTCGTGATATAGGAAGCTAACTTTACTAAGTGGATCCACTAGCTTAAGTTTACGTGATCATCTAAAAAGTATGACACGTTAAATTCCATGTTGGCTACATGGTTCCTATAGAGAGTTGAGTTAATATGAACTCGTGTTCCCAATTCGGTGCTCAAGACTACTCCCAAAAATACTTTAGCTCATTAGTGTTTTAAACACATCTTTCTTTAGTTGAGATAATTACTCAAAACTTAGCCCAAAGGCTCTTGAAAACTCTTTCTAGAAAGAACATCTAAAAACCATATTTTAATATGTTCTTTGATGACTCGGGATATTCATACTGCTTAAACATGGATGGTATATTTAGAGACCATATTGTTTAAACATTGATGACATACTCGATTTGTCATACTAATCATGTTTTAGAAACTCTTTTGCAAAACTCATCTTTTCTCAAAAAGAGATAGTACTCAACTGCTCAAAACTCTTTTGGAAATCTCAATTTCCTCTCATCTTAAATGTGAAAACGTTTATAGACTTCTTTGGGAAATACTTAGTTCCCTAATAACTTTAGAGCAATGAACTCAACTCTTGACTCTTGACTTATCTCGAAACTCCTGACTTAACTGAAAACTCTTGACTTAACTTGAAACTTGATACTTAACTTGGAACTCTATACTTAACTTGGAACTCTATACTTAACTTGGAACTCTATACTTAACTGGACTTGAAACTCTATACCCTTGCTTGACTTGGAACTTGGAACGAAGTTAAAACGTTCAATAACAACTCTTGAAAAGCTTTGAGGACTTGCTTGAACTCACTTCTTAACTTTGCTTGACTTGACTCTAACTTCCCTTAACTTCGATCCTAACTCGCCTTGAATTGAACTATGGATTCAAGGTATATAGTCACATGTTATGGATGGGTTCTTGATGTCTAAACGTACTTTGGGGTGTCGGAAACAAATATGAAACATAGGTACAATACCATGGAACATGCATGAAAGAGTGGGGAATGAAAGGGGTAGGTTGGGATCCTTGGCGCTCTGCAAGCGCGGAGCGCCAGCCCTTGAAGTTCAGAAGGGTCTGGCTGGCGCTCTGGCTGGTGCGCCGCCCCAAGGGTTGGGCTTCAGAGCTCCTCTTGGGTCGCGTTGGCTGGCGCGACGCGCCAACCCCTAGCCCAGAAAACTCGACTTTCTCCCTTGTTTTGTCAACTCTAAACCACCCTTACTTCAATGGATTCAACCCCAAACACTAAGGATCATCAATCTCTCAACATAAAATAGATTACAACTCAAATACACAACCCAATCATGTCCCACAACCAACAATAACTTCAACAACACAACTACAACATCAACAACAACTAACAACTTCAACAACAATTCCAATCTTTTCTCAAATCATAAAAATGAGCTTGGTGTGTGGGGTAAAGGATCAACTCACACTAAGAACTCACATACCTTGATAGGGATCACCCCTGACGATTTCCACTACGGAACTTTGACGGAAACTAGTTGATCTCCTCTTTCTTCTCTTCTTCCCCTTCTTCTCTTCTTCTTCTCTTCTTCTTCTCAAGCCCTAGCTTTTACCCTTTTAAAATGGGACAAAAATGATCCAAGATCAGCCTAACACAACAATATAATCCCAAAAGAAATGGCTAGGGAAAAGACCAAAATGCCCTTAAAATTTCCGGACGGATTCCCTGCCAACTGCCCAACTTTCAATGGCCATAACTCGCTCATACAAACTCGGAATCGAGCAAACTCGGTGGCGTTGGAAAGATCATTCCACAAGCTTCGCAACAATATCTGGAAATACTCCTAAATCATCTTGAGCTAGGAGTTATGACTGCTCAAAGTTGGCCAAAACTCACTGATTTCCACACTTAGCCAAATTTCCAGATTTTGAATTCCTTTCATTATTTTCCAAAAATGTCTATTTCCAATTTCAAGCTTTTTCATAGTTATTTCAATTTGCCGGATGTTACACCACGCCACCCCCGAACTTCGACGGAAACTCTATATATACATAGGTATATATATATAATATTTATATAAATATAAAGTGTGCCACCTAGAGAACAAAACTGGCTTGTGGTGCCACGGTAGGAGGGCAACTTTAGAAGGCTAATGTTGCGGGTTTGAATCCCATTTGTACCTATTTTTTTGAGAAATTTGCTGCAGACGTTTTTTAAGAAAAAAAAAAAGGCTCCAAGCACGTTTTTTTAAGGAAAAACAGCTTGCACAATTTTTTATTTTATTTTTATAATTGTTATTGACTTAAATTAAATTAATTACATTATTACTCCTTTGACTTTTCTTTTATTTGATTAAATACTCAATAAAAGTGTAATATCTTATTATTTATATTTTATTGATTGATTTATGATATATATCGAAAAGACGAATAATTTAATCAAATATAAAATTAATTTAATCGATAAGTCTATTTGGCACCCACGGACTCTAAATCCTGGATCCGCCACTGAGTGTGTGTGACAAGAACCTGATGCGCTTGAACTTGGTTCCTAACATAACAGAAGTCCACATCAATATGTTTAATATGGCCATGAAACACTGGATTATGACAGAGATAAGTGACGCCAACATTGTCACAAAAGATTGTGGGTGTATTTGGAATGGTGATATGCAATTCATTGAGCAATTTGCGCACCCATATGAGTTCAGCAAGCGCATTTGCAACTGATTTGTACTCTGCTTTAGTGGATGAGCGAGCTACAGCTTGTTGCTTTTTGGATGACCAACTCACTGGATTGGGCCCAAAGAAAAGAACATAACCTGATGTGGATATTCTGTAATTCGGGTCTCCTGCCCAATCGGTATCAGCGTACATGTAAAGATTGTTGTCTGAGTTGCGAAGTATTCGAAGATCTGAAGTTGTTGTGGCTTTAAGATAACGTAGTATCCTCTTAACCGCCTTCCAGTGTTCAGCAGTAGGTTCATGCATAAACTGTGACAGTTTGTTGACTGCATAAGAAATATCAAGTCGTGTGAATGATAAGTATTGTAACTTACCAAGGGTGCGCCTGTAGAGTGTAGCATTAGCAGGCGGAGAACCATCAGCTTCCCGAGGTAGTTTACTGGAGCACATTGGAGTCAAGACTCATTTACAATCTTGCATATCCAATTCCAACAAAATGTCAAGAATGTATTTGGATTGAGAGAGAATAAGGCCATCTGACACTTTTTTAAATTTGACACCCATAAAGTAGTCTAAGTAACCAAGATCCTTCAAAGAGAACCGAGAACCAAGGGAATCAATAATATGTCTAATCAAGCTGGGATAACTTCCTGTGATCAAAATGTCGTCAACATAGACGAGTACCTAAGCAGTTGCTGCCAAATTCCTCAAAATAAATAGAGAAGCATCAGATTCAGACTTGATAAATCCCATTTTCTGTAGATGATTGCGCAATGCAGCATACCAAGCCCGCGGGGCTTGTTGAAGACCATAAATGGCCTTTTTTAATCTGCAAACATGAGAAGGGAAATGAGAATTAACAAAGCCTGGAGGTTGAGACATAAAAACCTCTTCAGTCACTGCCCTGTAGGAAAGCATTGTCGACATCGAGTTGATGAATGTGCCAATTGTGCTGCACTGCTATGGATAAGACAAGAAACACTATTGTGGGCTTGATAACAGGACTGAAGGTTTGATGAAAATCTAAGAAAGGGCATTGCGTGAAGCCCTTAGCAACAAGGCAAGCTTTGTATCGATCTATAGATCCATCTGCTTGCTTTTATTTTAATGCGGTACTGAAAGTCAAGAGTGGGGGTGAATTAAAATTTCCTTTAGTCGACTTCCTATAATGGCCAGTCGACTCACCTGCATGTTAGTAGAATAGATAAACAGTAATAATAACTTGCAGTAAGAAAATAACACAGAGTGTTTTTATACTGGTTCAGATCACCGATGTGGTGCCTAGTCCAGTCCCCTTAGGTTACAAGGGTTTCCTTGAGAGCTTGTTGAGAACTTGGGTGTTACAGAATGTTACAATTAAGATCCCCGTTTACCAGGTTAGATTTCTCTTTCTTTCTAAATAATCTTCTTTTTCTTCGTTTGTTTAGAATTTTTACTATTTGTGATGTTGGATTTTACTCCTAAATTAGTGTTTTGCTGGTTAGAGTTACACATATATTCTTAATCTCCAAAAATTGTTGCCGCACTCATGTCAGATCCTCCAAAAATGCATTATTACTTTTGTTGGATCTGAACCGCGCTTTGCAATATTTATGACTTGTCCGACCAACATAGATGTGCTTATATATTAATGGTAATGATTTTGCTCTTAATTAAATTGGATCCACCCCCATTTAGACCATTCTTAGCATCTTCCGACTTTCAATTGTTAAAAATATCTGCAGGATGTGCTAAGTTAAGCTTTGGATAGTGATATACCTCAATGGAGACAAAAACATGGAAGCGGCGGGTTATAGGAGAGTGTGGAATAGGAAGCTTCTTTTAGGAAACCCTATTTGGGGGAGAAGGCAAGAACTCGGTCTCTTAGACCGAGTTCCTTTTTTGGGCCTCTTTCATTTGTCTAGATTGGGCTGATAGACTTGTCTATCATCGTCCCAATGCTTGAATGATGCGTTCTTATGAGTAATAAAAGGACCAATGGTCCATAAAGTTAACCAAAAAAAAAACCTTCTTCCGTTTCCAAGTGTTGTGGATTGATGTTAATGGAAAAGGGTGTGGTATTTTGCTGTTTTGTGCTGCTTAAATTACCTGCAAAATAGTTGTATTTGCTTAATTGAGATGGAGAGTAAAAAAAAAAAGAAAACCATTGATTGGCTAATGAAAACAATAGAAAACTAAACTAGTTCTTTTCTATGAGTTCCCATCTTTCCATTTTCCTACAGAAATAACATAAATAGCTGCCCATTGAAAAAAAATAGTCTGCAGATGTATACCGTACATGTGATATATGTGAATTTGCTGATGAAAATGACCCCACACCGGATTGAAACGAGATTTCTGGACTCCTTATTAGGTTTGGGCAATCCTTTGAGCTAGTTTTTGGAGTGTCAGTCCTAATTTGAGTATTGACTAGTGGATGTTACATACTTTTGGCTGAGCGGCCAAATGTGTAATCTACTCTTTTTTGCTTAGTTTGATAACATGGTAACACTTCTGCTTGATTTCTTTATTGAACTTCTGTTCTATTAATTCATGTTTTCTAGATTTGTTCTTTTTCAATATGCTTGTAAGTTGTTTCATTCTGTTTATTCTAAGCAAGAGATCTGCTTATATGTCCAGGTAAAAGATTGGGAAGCAAATGCCCATCTGTATGGATTGTCAGTGTCATTTTCCAGAAGATCTGGTGGTTGATATTCTATCGAGGTTGCCAGTGGAATCACTCTTGCGTTTCAAATGTGTGTGCAAGCACTGGTATGGTTTCATCAAAAGTGCGAGTTTTAAAGAGAAACATTTTCATCAGAAGAACAATGGTGCCCGTCTCCTTGTCTGCGACTTCAAAATAACAAAGATCGCACCCATCTTCGTAAAGTCTGTGGTGTTCTCCTTGCTCCCGAAAAAAATAGTTCCGGATGTGACCCCTGAACAAAAAGTTCTCCTTCACCTTCCGAATGTATCTGATATCAAGTGTGTTGCTGGCCCAGTTTATGGCTTATTCTTAGTGCAGGAACAAATTTATAATGATGGTGTCCGCTTGGGATTATGGAATCCTGCCACCAGAGAGTTTCGGCCTCTGCCTTCTTTTTGAGATTGAGCACTTTTTCTCAGATCATTATCATCAATTCGGGTTGGGGTTTGACCTGTTGACTCAAGATTATAAGGTTGTATGGATTCAAGATTATGAGGGACATGGCGTTTACCCTCATGTCTCTGTCTGTGTCTATTCTTCATGCAACAACTCATGGAAGAACCTAGAATTCCCTCCCAGTTATACCTCAGGTTTGCCCTTTGACACCACTTATCTCAATGGGGTTTATTATTGGCGTTCATTGCGTGTAAATGAGATGTACAGGATTCACTCATTTGACATGGGCAGCGAACAGTTTGGGGAGATGCAACTCCCTGTTATTCCAAATGAATACTGGAAGAAGCTTACATTGCGTGGTGATTCGCTTGCAATGTTGGCTGGTTATAGGTTCTACTGGAAATAGTGTCTTGTTTGGAAACAAAACACTGTAAGGCACATTACCAGCAAGAACAGTGGATGACATACGATTAATTAGAAAACAAGCCGTAGAGATTGCATTTGCCCAAAACTGTTTAGGAACCTTCATTTGGAACAAAAATCCTCGAGTTGTCTCAAGTAGATGCCTATTCTTCCTCTCAGCAACTCCATTTTGAGAGAGTGTATCAACACATGAAGACTGGTAGAGAATACTGTGTTGTCTCATATATGATTGAAATGATTCTGACATATATTCTTTAGCATTGTCGCTCCTTAGAATACGTACCGAAGCATTGAATTGTGTTTTGACTTCAGCATAGAAGGCACAAAAGTGAGTAAACACTTTTGAGCGACTCTTCATGAAATAAATCTAAGTCATACGAGAACGTCATCCACAAAAGTAATAAAATACTTATGCCCAGTTTTGGAAAGGATAGGGCATGGTCCCCAACATCAGAATGAACCAACTCAAAAGTTGACTCATCCCGCTTATTAACCCTTGGACTTAATGAGTTGCGATGATGCAAATCGACATGACTCACGTAATGAAGAAATATTCTGGAATTGCGAACAAAGCTACTTTAGCAAAGGTAGAGAAGGATGTCCTAATCGACAATGTGCTTCAAATGGAGACACAACACTAGAGCATACAACAGACTGAGGCCCCCATTCATCCCATAACCTGATTCGTCTTAAAATCAAGAAACAAACAATGATCCAAAAAGAACAAAATATAACAATTAAGGTCTCTCGTAACTTTGCTAACAAAAATCAAGTTGAAGGCCAACTTTGGTAGACTTAATACTGATGACAAGGTAATAGTGTATGCTGGTTTAACAGTCCCATATCCAATACTGTTACAAGTTGATCCATCAGCTACAGTAATCGGAGAGGGAGCTTTGTGTGACTGAAAACTAGTAAAAATGTTAGGATTACCGGTCATGTGATTTGAGGCACCTGAATCAATCACCCATTTATTTGAAGAGGTGATAAGACATGTTTTATCTGATTAAGTAAAGGCACTAACTGAAGTTGATTCCTTCAATAATTTCTGATATCGAGAGAATTCAGCAAACTCCTTTGCGGAAATCAAAATCATTTTATCAGACCTTTGAGTTCCCTGATTACCGTCAGTCATATTCCCAACAAAACACTCATGGTACCAAAATGAATTGATTGAGAAACCAACAAGTCCCAAACAACCTATAATCCCCAAAAAAAGACAATACAATCACCAAAATAAAATGACTAACCAGATCTGACAGCTCCAAGACCACTCTGGCCGAAAAATCAGAAACGAAGGGGAAGGGGATCTTGACTGGAAAAGACAACAATGTCTGAGAAGCCAATAGATTTTCTGGACAGCAACCCAAAAAATAGAAGGATGGACAGATCGTCTTCTTTGATCGTTTGAAAGTTTCGAGTTTCGAAAAAATAACCTCTTCGAAACAGCTCCAGAATGACTCAAACTTCAGATTTGAGTTCACGAACAGATCTCTAACAAAATATTCTTAGCACAGAAATGGTGTCCAGATTCGAAGATGAAATAGAAAGATAGGGCTCTTAACTACTTCCTTGAAGCTACAGTAGCTTCCGGCGAAGCCACAATCCCAGCTTAGACATTTTCTCTGATACCATGTAACTTATATTATATGGAGAATGACTTGTGTCTTTCTATTCATCAAGACAAGATACTTATACAAACACATATGCTTCTATGAAAGGAAACTAATCAAAGTAAATTAAATAAGAATCTGCTCCTATAATTAAGTTAGCTATATATGGAAGATATAATATTTACGCCTATTATATTCTATAACATCGATTAACTTAATCGAAAGAGTTAACACATTAATTAGTTATGTTGAGTTTGGTTATTCCATCTTTTGCCTTGCATAAATAATACATATGTTTTGTTTCAAATTATACATTTAAACCAATAGTCAAATACCGTACTTGATGTGCTGATTTTGATACATAAATAACTCAGAACTAACCGGCAGCCGTTTACTGCTTAATGGTCCGTAGATTACCTGCAAAATAGTTGTATCTTCTAAGCTGAGATGTAGAGGAAAGCAAAAAGGAAATCTTTGATTGGCTATTGAAAAGTTTAGAGAAGCATTGACAGTTCTTTTCTAGTCTTGTATGAATTTCTATTTGTTCGCTTTTCTATGGAAATTGAAATTAACAGAGGGAGTGCCATCCTTAAAACCGGCCTCTGCACCTTCTGAGATTGTAAAGTATTCTGAGATGAACAGGTACAAGGAGTTTATTGTTGGATATACTATTAACCATATGGTTGAGTTATAGTATTGATTTTAATCTCTTGTAAAGACTTTACGTTTTATGTTATTTATTACAATAAAGTCTTTGTTTGAATAGATCATTGTGTTTATATGTGTGTCAATTACTTATATAGTAGACGATTTTTGGGTATGGAGTTGTTTAACTCATACGCGGAAGATTAAAATTGACGGTTCTTATAAGTTATAAATTAAATGTTCACAATTAAAGATGAAGTTGGGCAAACATCTTGATGATTGTAACACAAGATTAAATATAATTCAATCTTAATTATGTGAATGGTAAAATTTCAACTTCTTGTATTAGTACATTTTGTATGCATTGAACGGATCAAATTGAGATATGTGTTTAGGTTCTGAATTTCAATAAATAATATCTCTAGTCCATTATATGAGCTTATACTCTTAATCTTGATGCATTTATTATGATCTATATAGTTTGTTTTATTATTTTAATCTATTAAAAGGTGAGACTCTATGATGAGTCAAAATATTCCTAATGGATTGGATAATAACAAATTATATTTGTGAAATAATAATTAGTTGATAGATCCATATCTCGAATATGAGAAAGAAGACACCCCTTTATGGTTGCTTATAAGTAGTCACGTGAAAATCCTGCAAGTGGATTATATATGTATATCCGTCATGTGAATTAATTTAAGCATAAAGATAAAGAATTAAATTAATCAATGGATTAAATTTTTTAGAAGTTTGATTTAATTGATTGGTGTTGAATTCTAACATGGGGAGTCAAATAAGTTATAACGGTAAAAAAAAAAGGTAAAAAAATTTAAAATTAAATAGAGGAGTGCAGTTATAGATTTTTGGTGGTACAATCTGTGATTTATTATGATATGGTTAATTAATGCATTTACGAATTAAATATTATAAATAGAAGTCTCTGCTAATAAATTTGCGGTCCATGCTATGTCTGATTAATTGATCGAGTTCGGAAAAGAAAAGGATTGTTAGTATGTTTTTTTAGTTTAGGAATAATTCGTTTTTGACTCTTATTAGTTTAAAAGAGAAAAAAACTATTTCCTTAAAAGAAGAAAGAGGATACTGGGTTTCTTTGTTTCCTTAGAAGATGAAAGAAGAAAATAATAGTGTTTAATAGTTATTAATAGCTATTGATGATGTTTAATGACAGTTGAATACCCTTGGTGTTAAATGACTATCTAAATACACTTAATGATATTTTGTGGTTGTTGATAACTATTGATCATGGCTGTTGGATACCCTTAACGGTGTCAAAATACACTTAATGGTATTTAATGGTTGTTGATGACTATTGATCATGGTTGTTGAATACACTTAACGGTGTCTAAATACACTTAAAGGTATTTAATGACTATTAATTATGACTAGAAACATTTCATCTTTCAAACCTTCCCTTCTGCTGAAAAGTATAAATAGGGTGGTTTTTTTTGAAAATTTTCTTGTCCACACAAGACTTGATTGAAATAGTTAGTCAGGAATTAGTAGAAGGCTGCAATCTTGGAGTCTCAGTCCCTGAACGAGTTGTGTGAAAGCTACAAAAGGTTAGAGTTTTACAATTTATTCAGTTTACATTATTATGCTATTATGTATGTTTGTGATTTAAATAATGCCTACGTTGTGCATATTCTAACATTTTCCTCTTATGCCTATGTCTGTAAAATAGTTGCATATGCTAAGTTGTTGAGCTGTAGAACAAAAACAAAACCATTGATGGGCTAATGAAAATACTAGACAACCAAATGACTAGTTTTTTAGTATGAATTCCCATGTTTACACTTTCCTATGGAAATTAACATAAAAAAAATTCTTTGTTGCACTTTTGTTCTATTAATGCATGTTTTCTAGATCTCTTCTCTTTGAAATATGTTTGTAAGTTGTGTCATTATATTTATTCTATTTGACAGTATATTCCCAGGTAAAAAATTGGGGAGCGAAGGACCATCAGTATGGATTGTTATTGTGGTTGATATTTTATATATTGATGTTGCCAGTGGAACCACTCTTGCGTTTCAAAACCACTCTTGCGTTTCAAATGTGTGTGCAAGCACTGGTATGCTCTCATCAAAAGTGAGAGTTTCATAGAGAAGCATTTTCATCACAAGAACAATCGTTCCCGTTTCCTCATTTGCAACTTGAAATTTGAAGAGGAAGAACACACCCTCTTCAAGTCTGCTGTAGTCTCCTTGCTCCCTGAATAAATAGTTCCGGGTGTGACCCCTGAACAAAAAATTCTCCTTCATCTTCCAAGGATCGATTATTTCAACTGTGTTGCTGGCCCAGTTAATGGCTTATTCTTACTGCAGGAATTTTTTTGTGGATACAGTGTCCGCTTGAGTTTGTGGAATCCTGCCACCAGAGAGTTCCGGCCTCTGCCTCCTGCACCTTTTGTTACTGAGCACTTCTTATGTGACTATGATCATGAATTCGGATTGGGGTTTGACCAGTTGATTCAGGATTATAAGGTTGTTCGGAATCGAGTATTCGTTGATGATCGGGGACAGGGACAGGGCTATTACCTTCATTTGTCTGTCTGTCTATTCCTCATGCGATAACTCATGGAAGAACCTACAATTCCCTTCCAGTTTTACCTCAGGTTCGCCCTATTCGGTCACATAATTCAACGGGATTTATTATTGGATTTGTAGGAGCCTCAATAATAATATATGCAAGATTCAGTCATTTGCCATGGGCAGCGAACAGTTTGGGGAGATGCAAGGCCCAGATATTCCAGGTAAACACTGGGTGAGGCTTACATCACGTGGCGACTCGCTTGCAATGTTAGTCAGTGATAAGCCTATGACATCCATATATGAAATGAAACAAGTTGGTCCAAAGTGTTTACTGTTCAACCTCGTATAGATGCTGCTCATTTGCCTAAAAATTATGGGAGAATGATGAATAAGATTGTTTTTGAACTGACAGAAACTTCACAGCTGGTGCTATATGACCCTACAACAAGTCAAGTTACAGATCTTGGAATTCATCTGAGGCTTATTGGCTGTTGTGTTTTCAATTATCAGGAGAGCCTAGCTCTAATTACAAAAGGAAATGAGTTTCAAGACCAGGATAATACTGATCGAGCAAATGAAGTGTACAACTATTAGATGGACGAATGATGTCAAGAATTGAAAACCAATTCCCTCCCTCTGATCTTTCATTTTCCGAGTAATAGTACTAATTTATTAGTTGGATGAACCTATTACTATTGGGTTATTGGCTTCTACTCATTCATCATGTCCTATTTATACTTTGGTCATTGATAAGAACATAAAGTTTATTTGTTTCATACATTTGACTACTTGCTGAATTATTGGCCAAATGTGTAATTTACTCTTTTTTTTCTAATGGTAAAAGTACTGCTTGATTTCTTTCTTACACTTTTGTTCTATTAATGCATGTTTTCTAGATCTGTTCACATCAATATGTTTGTAAGTTGTGTCATTCTGTTTATTCCAATCAAATATTTCTATCAAGATTGCCACTTGCTTTTCAAATGTGTTGCAAGCACTGGTTTTCTCTCATCAATAGTGCGAGTTTCAAAGAGAAGCGTTTTCATCAGAAGAACAGTTGTGCCCGTCTCCTCCTGTAGTAATGGCACAACACTTTTTCGTAAAGTCTGTTGAATTCTCCTTGCTCCCTAAAAAAATAGTTTGGAGTGTGATCCCTAAACAAAAAGTTCTCCTTTACCTTCCAAGGGTCGGTAATTTCAGTTGTGTTGCTGGCTTATTCTTACTGCAGGAAAAAAATTACCCTCATGTCTATGCCTATGTCTGGGATGAACCGGTACAGGGAGTTTACCCTCATGTCTATGCCTATGTCTATTCCTCGATTTAAAATGAGAGGAAACCTCGATTTCTAAACGAGTTCATGAGGAGTCTTTGAGTATTATCTCTTTTAAGAGAACCTTTTGGTTTTGATGGGAAAATAGTTATAGGAGATTCACGGTAAGAAATAACGAAATTATAAATTAATTTGAGAATTTTATCAACCAATAAATTAGCACCGAGTTACAAATTTATCTCAAATTGAGGAGAAGTTATGTTTTTAAACATATGAGCATGAGTTATATATTATTGGGAGTATTATTGAGCACCGCGATATGGGAACAACAATTGCTCTTGAGTGCCGGCCACATTTAAGGTATAGGCTCGGGGCGTGACAAATCCATCTCGTTTATGCATTCGTCATCACCTTTGTAAGGTTAGATCTCAATTTCTTTCTATAATACCTTTTATTTATTTTTTTGAATTTGGTGATGTAGGGTTTCGCTTCTAAGTTATATCCTGCCCAATTTTGATCATTCTTTGCGTCTTTAAAATTTCAACTTTTAGAAATACTTACAAGAAATGCCAACTTAAACTAGCTAAATTTCCAAGTGTTGTCGATTGTAAATTATTTTATATGGAGAATGACTTGTGTCTTTCTATTCATCAAGACAAGATACTTATACAAATACATATGCTTCTATGAAAGGAAACTAATCAAAGTAAATCAAATAGGAATCTGCTCCAATAATTAAGTTAGCTATATATGAAAGATATAATATTTACACCTATTCTATAACACTCCCTCTCAAGATGGAGCATAGATGTTGATCATGCTCAGCTTGTCACAAAGATAATTAACATGAGCTCCATTTAACGTCTTTATGATCAAATCAGCTAGTTGCTCTCTTGTCTTTACATAATCGGTAGAAATCAAGTTATCTTTGATCTTCTCACGAATGAAGTGGCAATCTACCTCGATATGCTTTGTTCTTTCATGATACACATGATTTGAGGCAATATGAAGAGCAACTTGATTATCACACCAGAGTTTTGCTGGTGTAGAATGTCTCATTCCAATTTCTGTCAATATGTGATCTATCCACATGATCTCACATATCGACTGCGCCATAGCTCTATAATACTGGATCGGGATACAACACGTTGTTTCTTACTTCTCCATGACACCAAATTAACACCAACAAAGACATAATAACCATAGTAGATCGTCTATTGGTTTTACATCGAGCCAAATCAGTATCAGCAAAACACTCAATGTGAGTATGTTCGTGATTACCATATAAAATGCCAAGTCTAGGGGATCTTTTCAAGTAGCATAAGATCTGTTCCAAGGCTTCCCAATGGTTGACTGTAGGTGCAGACATGAATTGGCTAACAACACTCAATGCCAAAGCAATATCGGGACGCCTTACAGTGAGATAGTTTAGTTTCCCTATTAACCTCCTATATCTCTTTGGATCATCGAAAGGGATGCCATCATCTCGAGTCAGATGCACATTAGGGACCATTGTAGTACTACAAGGTTTGGCGGTTTCCACAAGTAGGTCAAGGATATACTTTCTCTGAGATAGAAAGATTCTCTTCTTGCTTCTAGTTACTTCTACTCCCAAAAAATATTTTAGTTGTCCTAAATCTTTTGTGTGAAATTTAGTATGCAAGAATGACTTGAGTGAAGAGATCCCCGAATAATCACTTCCTGTAACAACAATGTCATCAACATATACCACAAGAAGAATAATGCCATTTGTTGATTGTTTATAAAAGATTGAGTGACCACACATGTTTTTTTTCAGCCCAAATTCCTGAATTACTTCACTGAATTTGCCAAACCAAGCACGAGGGCTTTGTTTCAAACCATACAAGGATTTCTTTAGGTGACAAACTTTCCCATACTCCCCTTTGAGCAACAAATCCAGGTGGTTGCTCCATATACACTTCTTCTTGGAGATCACCATGAAGAAATGCATTCTTGATATCTAGCAAGTGCAACGGCCTATTCTTAGATGCAACTAAGGAAATAAATAAGCGAACATAAGTGAGTTTAGTCACCAGAGTAAATAATCCACCCCATAAGTATGAGCATATCCTTTAGCCACTAGTCGAGCCTTAAGTCTAGCCATAGAGCCATCTGGATTAACTTTGACCGCAAAGACCCATTTACATCCCACTGCCTTCTTTCCTTTTGGTAAATCCACCAAGTCCCAAGTGTGATACTCATCTAGTGCATGTATCTCCTCAAGCATTGCATTATACCATCCAGTGTGACTCAAGTCTTCCTTAATTGTCTTAGGAACAACGAAAGAGTCTAGAGAAACAATCAAAGATCTAGACATAAAGGATAAATGACTATAGGAAACAAAATTATATGCAGATTTGCAACTTCGTGTACTTTTGCTAATAGAAATAGGGAGGTCAAGATCATCTGGAGGACAGACGAATGAGGATCTGATGACAAAGGGACAGGTGCAAGACATGTATCATTAGCCTCTCACCTCCTTGCGTAAGTTTGTACAATTAGAGGTCTTACTACCATGGATGGTGCAGGAGCTGACGGTACAATATTTGATTGATCCTCAAATTATTTGAGATATGGAGGGACAATATTTGATTCTTCTGTCAAAACATGGGTGACCTCATAGACTAACCACTCATCTTCCCCCCCATGACTTGTAGAAATAGGAGGTGTATAAAAGAATGGTGTAGTCTCTGAAAATACCACATCAGTTGATACCAAATATTTGCCAAGTTCAGCAGAATAACATAGATACCCCTTCTGAAGATGAGAATATCCCAAAAAGACACACTTCAATGCCTTTGGATCCAATTTAGTGACAGATGGTCGAACATTTCGAACATAACAAGTGCTTCCAAACATCTTAGGTTCTACTGGAAGTAGTGTCTCATTTTGAAACAGAACACTATAAGGCACATTATCAGCAAGAAAAGTGGATGGAATACGATTAATTAGAAAACAAGTCATAGAGACTGCATCAGCCCAAAACTGTTGGGGAACCTTCCTTAGGAACAAAAGTGCTCGAGTTGTCTCAACTAGATGCCTATTCTTCCTCTCAGCAACTCCATTTTTGAGAGGGTGTATCAACACATGAAGACTGGTGGAGAATACCGTGTTGTCTCATATATAATTGAAATGATTCTGACATATATTCTTTAGCATTGTCGCTCATTAGAATACATACTGAAGCATTGAATTGTGTTTTGACTTCAACATAGAAGGCACAAAAGTGAGTAAACACTTTTGAGCGACTCTTCATGAATTATATCCAAGTCATACGAGAAAAATCATCCACAAAAGTAATAAAATACTTATTCCCGATTTTGGAAAAGATAGGGCATGGTCCCTAAACATCAGAATGAGCCAACTCAAAAGTTGACTCAGCCTGCTTATTAACCTTTGGACGTAATGAGTTGCGATGATGTTTTTCAGATCGACATGACTCACATTCTAATGAAAAAATATTCTGGAATTGAAGACAAAGCTTCTTTAGCAAAGGTAGAGAAGGATGTCCCAATCGACAATGTGCTTCAAATGGAGACATGACACTAGAGAAGACAACTGACTAAGGCCCCCATTCATCCAAAATATAGAGATCGTCAGATACATGTCCTTTACCAATAACCTTCGTCTTAAGATCACGAAACAAAAAATGATCCGAAAAGAACAAAATATAACAATTTAGGTCTCTGGTAACTTTGCTAACATAAATCAAATTGAAGGCCAACTTTGGTAGACTTAATACTGATGACAAGGTAATAGTGGATGTTGGTTTAACAGTCCCATATCCAACACTATTACAAGTTGATCCATCAGCTACAGTAACTGGAGAAGGAGCTTTGTGTGACTGAAAACTAGTAAAAATGTTAGGATTACCGGTCATGTGAGTTGAGGCACCTAAATCAATCACCTATTAATTTGAAGAGGTAATAAGACATATTTTATCTGATTCAGTAAAGGCATTCACTGAAGTTGATTCCTTCAAGAATTTCTGATATCGAGAGAATTCAGCAAATTCCTCTGCGAAAATCAAAATCATTTTATCAGACCTTTGAGTTCCCTAATTATTGTCAATCATATTCCCAACAAAACAATCATGGTACCAACATGAATTGATGGAGAAACCAACAAGTCCCAAACAACCTATAATCCCAAAAAGAGACAATACAATTACCAAAATAAAATGGCTAACCAGCTATGACCGATCCAAGACCACTCGGGCCAAAAAATTAGAAACGAAGGGGATGTTGACTGGAAAAGACAGCAATGTCTGAGAAGCCAATAGATTTTCTGGACAGCAACCCAAAAAATAGAAGGATGGACAGATCGTCTTCTTTGATACTCCGTTTGAAAGTTTTGAGTTCCGACAAAATAACCTTATTTAAAACAACTCTAGAATGACTTAAACTTCAGATTTGAGTTCACAAAAATATTCTTAGCACAAAAATGGTGTCCAGATTCGAAGGTGAAACAGAAAGATAGGGCTCTTAACTACTTCCCCGAAGCCACAGTAGCTTCTAGCGATGTCACAGTGACTTCCGACAAAGCCACAATCCCAGCTTAGACATTTGCTTTGATACCATGTAACTTATATTATATGGAGAATGACTTGTATCTTTCTATTCATCAAGACAAGATACTTATATAAATACATATGCTTCTATGAAAGGAAACTAATCAAAGTAAATCAAGGAAATCAAATAATAATCTGCTCCTATAATTAAGTTAGCTATATATCTAAGATATAATATTTACACCTATTATATTCTTTAACATCGATTAACTTAATCGAAAGAGTTAACACATTAATTAGTTATGTCGAGTTTGGTTATTCCATATTCTGCCTTGCATAAATAATACATATGTTTTGTTCTCAAATTATACATTTAAATCGGTAGTCAAATACCATACTTGATGTGCTGATTTTAATACATAAATAACTTACAACTAACCAACAATTGTTTACTTCTTTATTGTCTGTAGATTACCTGCAAAATAGTTGTATATGCTAAGCTGAGATGTACAGGAAAGCAAAACGGGAATCATTGATTGGCTAATGAAAAGTCTAGAAAAGCATTGCCAGTTCTTTTCTAGTCTTGTATGAATTTCTATTTGTTCGCTTTTATATGGAAATTGAAATTAACAGAGGGAGTGTCATCCTTAAAATCGGCCTCTGCGCCTTTTGTGGTTGTTGATAACTATTGATCATGGTTGTTGGATACCCTTAACGGTGTCAAAATATACTTAATGGTATTTAATGGTTGTTGATGACTATTGATCATGGTTGTTGGATACACTTAACGGTGTCTTAATACTGTCACGCCTCGAGCTACCCCCGAGACGCGGACACGGGACCTAGGACCACAAGTGATCCCACGCTAACCCTGCTGGCCTGATCATGAGGATACTAAATATAATCTGAATAATAGAAACTGTGCGGAAGCTATAATCATAAATAAAATGAAAAGATGGGGAATACCTATATACTATTACTGAGATAAATGATAACTGATGAGTTTAATACAAATAAGATATTAACTCAATGCTAAGTTGAATCTAACTATGTCTGAAATAAGCCTCTAAACTGACTAGAAGTGTTGGGACATGCCCCAACTAGGTTTAGCAAAACTGAAACTAAAGACTAAAAGCGATAAAGATAAACATGTCACTAATCCTCGAAGAATGAGGACTCACCACTAATGCTGCTGAACTGAAGATCGAGAATTGATCTAAGCGTGATCTGGATGCTGAGAACCTGAACCTACATCACAAAAAGATGTAGCGCTCGTATGCGTCAGTACTTGAATTGTACTGAGCATGCAACATAGAGTAAAAATGAAATAACATATAACTGAACAAAGCAATAAAGCAATGAAATAATCTGAACATGATATAGATTCTGAAAATACTGAATACTGAGCTAACTAATGCAATGACCAAATTTATAACATGCTGAGATTGAATACTGATTGTACTGAAATATGGTCAATGCAATAGAGTCTAACTGAACTGTGGGAGCTACTAATAACCGACATAAAACCACATGAGCTAAATGTGGAGTCCATGTATACGCCCCATCGAGAGGACCCAATATACCCTGTTAGAGGTATAGAGGCATGTTGGCGTGATCACTAAACTGATGTTGCCCACAAAGGGGACTTACACCTACGTGGCTCGTAGTTCTGGGACTATATGGGTACGCTGAACCCTAGTCCAACTCGGTATTATGCTACTCCCAATGAATTAAGTGGTTAACTGGTTATGACTGAATTTTTGTAAATTACTGGATAGCTCAAAACTGAACATGCAAACTGAGAATGCAATAATTAATCTGATAATGATGCATTAACAAATGAGGCATGTTTAACTGAATAACTGAGATATCTGACCTAGTATGTGTAATTCAAGAACTAAAGAAATACATAGCTAGGGTTCTGAAATTCATGCAATAAACTGAGTAATAACGTGATAATCTGATTTGGAACATTTAAATAACTAATTCATGATGATCCGTTGAAATTCTAGAAAACCCTAGGTCTGTTCATAATCATGAAATCAAGAATCTGACTGAATTCTAGGGACCCAATGGGCAAAAGGAACCCACTAGTGAAATCCCATATACCTGGTAACGAATTCCACGGAGAAATCTTTTGATTTCGGGGCTGGAACTGAAGAAAACTTGTTGTGTTCTTAAACTAGGGTTCTTGACCTTTTTATCCTCTCTTGCTTCTAATTTTCTAAGTTTTGGTTAATGATTTGGCTTAGGTAAGTTCTAGTTATGTTTCTAGGCTTAAACTGACTAAAACCTAATGATTTAGGGTCTAAACGACGTATCTTAGGGGTTAAACGATATAGGAAAAGACCAAAAGACACCTGAATTAACTGCTATCGGAGTGACTGACAGACGGGACTGACAGGCCGTAGGTCAATCGACGGTCCGTCGATTGGAGTCATCGGTCGAGTCTGCTCGACAAGGCTTCACTAAAACGAGCATAACTTTTTACTCGGAGGTTGGATTTTAGCAAACTCGGTGGCGTTGGAAAGAGGGTTCAATTATCTATCATATAATAGGTTATGGGACACACAATTCCTTTTGTTCTAAGAGTTATGACTATTTGAAGTTGACTTGACCCAATCACAATTTTCATCTAACTGGCTGCTACCCTCACCTACGGTTAGACCTACGGACCGTGCTGGTCAACCGTCAATCGGGATTGAAGATGGGCTTAGGGGCGTCGATCCACAGACACAAACCACGGTCCGTGACCTGACCTACGGACCGTAGGTCCGGCCATGGGTCAACACTTGGCCGAATTTCTGGCTGAGTTCTGGGGGAGTTTGCTGACACAAACCACGAACCTGGAGGACAGACCGTGGGTCCTCCTACGGTCCGTGGATGGTGCCCGTGAATGCCACTTGCAACACCAGAAATCTGCAATCTAGTCTATTTTCGGATACGGGGTGTTACATTATCTCCCCCTTGGGACTATTCATCTTCGAATGAAGACTAAATTAGCTGAAATGGAGGGAAAGGGCTGCAATCCCTACCACTAAACACTAAGAACTGAATTTCTGACTGAACTGAGTTCCAAGGACATGCAAATACGCTGAAAATGCAAGTACAAACTGAAGGAACATGATTCTAAGACTGAATTTACGTATGAATGACTGAAAAATTGAAGAGAAACTATTACCTCAAGCTGGAATGGAATCGGAAGGAAAGAGGTGAGGATACTTGGACTTCATGGCTGCTTCTGCTTCCCAAGTAGCTCCCTCTACGGACTGACTCCTCCACAAAACCTTGACTGAAGCGACTTTTTTATTTCTCAACCTTCTAACTTGACGATCGATAAACATCCACATAAAAAGGCTATCTTTCAATGCCACACTCTCTAATGGCACTATGGATGCTGGATCACCCACACACTTCTTCAGAAGAGAAATGTGAAAGACTGGATGCACTGCTGCTAAGTATGCTGGCAACTCTAACTCATAAGCTACTTTACCAATCCTTTTCAAGATCCGATAAGGGCCTACATATCTGGGACTGAGCTTTCCTTTCTTGCCAAATCTCATCACCCCCTTCATGGGTGACACTTTCAGGAAAACCCAATCATCAACTTGGAACTCTAGTTCCCTTTTTCTCACATCTGCATAAGACTTCTAGCGACTCTGGGCAGTCCTAAGTCTATTTCTAATGAGTTGTACTTTCTCCATAGCATCAAGGACTGAATCTGGTCCTATCAAGGCTGCTTCACCTACTTCAAACCAACCAACTGGGGATATACATCTACGCCCATACAATGCTTCATAAGGAGCCATCTGAATGCTAGAATGGTAAGTATTGTTGTAGGCGAACTCAATAAGAGGAAGGTGATCGTCCCAACTACCCTTGAAGTCGATTACACAAGCTCCAAACATGTCCTCTAAGGTCTGAATGGTACGCTCTGCCTAACCATCCGTCTGGGGATGAAACGTTGTGCTAAGATCAACCTGAGTACTAAGACCTTTTTGAAATGACTTCCAGAAATGAAAGGTAAACTGAGAACCTCTATCTAAGATGATAGACAAAGGAACCCCATGCTACCTCACAATCTCATTAATGTAAAGCTTGGCGTAATCCTCCACCGAACCTATAGTCTAGACCGCCAAAAAATGAGAAGACTTAGTAACTCTATCAACAATCACCCAAATGGAGTCATGTTGTCTGCGAGTACGAGGTAAACCTTTGATGAAGTCCATGTTGATCACTTCCCACTTCCAAGTAGGAATGTCAATCTCTTGAGTCATACCTCCTGGTTTTTGATGTTCTACCTTGACTTGCTGGCAATTGGGGCACTTAGCCACAAAATCTGCTATATCTCTTTTCATACCATTCCACCAATAGACTTCCCGCATATCACGGTACATCTTAGTGGCGCCTAGATGAATAGAATATCTAGAATTGTGGGCTTTTGTGAGAATATGTTGTCTCAATTCACCCACATCAGGAACACACAATCTACCCTAATAGCGAAGTACACCATCTCTCCCTTGGGAGAAAACCTCCACTCTCTGATTGTGGACTGCACCCTTAAGCTCAAGCAAGATTGGATCACTATCTTGCTTTTCCTTAACCTCTACTACCAAAGAAGATTCTGCCCCATTTTGAACCGTTACACCACCATCTGATATGCTCATAAGACAAACTATTAGGCGAGCAAGTCTGTGAACATCCTTTGCTAGCTCTTTTCTTTCTTCCTCAACATGTGCTACACTACCATGGATAATCTGCTAAGAGCAACTGCTACTACATTCGCCTTACTCGGATGGTAATGCAGGCTCATATCATAATCTTTGAGGAACTCAAGCCACCTTTTCTGGCGAAAATTCAACTCTTTCATACTGGAGGCTCTTATGGTCTGTGAACACATCTACATGAGCACCATATGAATAGTGCCTCCAAATCTTGAGTGCAAACACCACTACTGCAAGCTTGAGGTCATAAGTTGAATAATTCTTCTCATGTACCTTAAGCTGTCTAGAAACATAAGCTATAACCTTACCTCGCTGCACCAAAACACAACCTAGGCCGACCCTGGATGCATCACAATAGATCACATAACCCTCTGCTAGAGTCAAGACAGGAGTTGTAGTCAACCTAGTTTTCAATTCTGCGAATCTTTTCTCACAATCATCTGACCATTGGAACTTAACTTTTTTCTGAGTCAATCTAGTCAATGGTGAGGCTATGGATGAAAATCCTTCCACGAACCGTCTGTAATAGTCCGCTAGACCTAAGAAACTTCTGATATCTGTAGCAGTGGTAGGTCTGGGCCATTGTTTCACTACTTCTATCTTCTAGGAATCTACTCGAATTCCTTCATTAGACACAATATGCCCAAGGAAAGCAACTGATTGTAACCAAAACTCGCACTTATTAAATTTTGCAAATAACTGGCTATCTTTGAGAGTTTGTAGAACAACTCTCAAATGACTCGCATGTTCTTCTTCATTCCTAGAGTAAATGAGGATATCATCAATAAAGACGATAATGAACAAGTCCAAGTACTGCTTGAACACTCTGTTCATCAAATCCATGAAAGCTGCAGAAGCATTGGTTAGTCCAAATGACATAACTACAAATTCGTAATGACCATACCGAGTTCTGAAGGCTGTCTTCGGAATGTCACTATCTCTGACTCTAAGCTGATGATAACCTGATCTGAGGTCTATCTTTGAGAAATGACTAGCACCCTGAAGTTGGTCAAACAAGTCATCAATCCTGGGGATAGGGTATTTATTCTTGATAGTGACCTTGTTCAACTGCCTATAGTCAATGCACATTCTGAGAGAGCCATATTTCTTCTTCACGAACAACATTGGTGCACCCCAAGGTGAAATACTAGGTCTGATGAAGCCTTTATCTAGAAGGTCTTTCAACTGCTCTTTCAATTCCTTAAGCTCACCTGGAGCCATTCTGTAAGGAGGAATAGAGATAGGTTGGGTATCTAGAAGGAGTTCAATTCCAAAGTCGATTTCCCTTTCGGGAGGAACTCGGGGAAGATCATCTGGAAACACTTCTGGAAACTCATTGACTATATGGACTAACTCAAGAGTTGGGGATTCGGAACTAAAATCCTTAACCCGAACTAGATGATAGAGATAACTCTTAGAGATCATCTTTCTGGCCTTACGGTAAGAAATGAATCGACCCATAGGCGCTAAGCTACTACCTTTCCATTCTAGGATTGGTTCATCTGGAAACTAAAAACGAACAATCCTAGTTCTAGAATCGACTGAGGCATAACAAGAATGTAACCAATCCATGCCAAGAATGATATCGAAGTCTACCATTTCTAACTCTACAAGATCTGCTGAGGTGAGTTTCTGAGAGACTGTGACAGGGCAATTTATGTATACCCATCTAGCTATAATTGGGTAACCGACTGGAGTAGAGACTGAGAAGGGTTCTGAAAGAATTTCTGGGCTAATACTGAATTGGACTACTATGTAAGGAGTTACAAAAGACAAAGTAGCCCATGGATCTAACAATGCATAAACATCAAGATCAAAGACTCGTAACGTACCAGTGACTACATCAGGAGAATCTTCCTGATCTTGACGAGCCTGAAGAGCATAAAGCCTGTTTTGGCGTTGTCCGCCACCTGTACCAGATGAGTTACCATGCTGAGTCGGGCGATCTGCTGGTGCCGCTGAAGTTGTAGACTGAACTCTACCATTATTTCCTCTTTGACCCTATCTAGAAGGACAATCCTTCAATCTATGACCAGACTGACCATACCCAAAGCATCCTTCCTTACTTGTAAGGCACTCGCCTGGATGGTTCTTACTACATTTCGGGCAAGTTAGGTAGGTTTTGGTGCCTGAAACACTACCTTGAGACTTAGAGCCTGACGCCCTACCTTTCTGATCGTTACGGAACCTTGGGGATGGAATACTAGCTGATGAGGTGTTGGAGTTGAAAATTTCTGCTGAAACTGTGAGCGATTTCCATCACTCGATTTCTATTGGGAATACTCGTAGTTACTTTTCTTGCTTTCTTAGTCTCCTTAGCCTGTTCCTTAAGCTTATCACCCTCAACCTGTTGATCATGAGTCATAAGCCTAGAGATATTCATGTCTCCCAACAACATAACATTCCTACATTCAATCTTCACTAAGTCTGACACTCCATACATAAATTTATTCATCTGAGCCCTGGAATCAGCAACTATGTGAGGAGCATACCCGGAGAGTTGGTTAAACTTAAGCCCATACTCTTGGACAGTCATGTTACCCTGCCTCAAGTTCATAAATTCCTGGGCCCTTGCTTCTCTCAACTTTATGGGGAAAAACCTGTCCAGAAAGGTTTCGCTGAAACAATCCCAAGTAATAGAAGCGGCATCTGTACCCCTATTCTCCTTCCACTGAGTATACCAGATATGAGCCACATCCTTAAGTTGGTAAGATGCTAACTCAATCCGATCATTCCCAGTGACCTGCATCACCTCAAAGATCTTCTTGATCTCTTCTAAGAAATTCGGGGGATCTTCACCAGTCTGCAATCCTAAGAACTCAGGAGGATTCATCCTAACAAAGTCACGGACCCTTGCTGCTGCTGATCCACCATTTCCATTCACAGGAGCTTGAACCCGTTGATTGTTCTGGTTAACATCACTCTGAGTCAACATCTGAATGGCAATCCTGAATTCAGCATTTGAGACTTCCTGATCCGGAACTGGATGAGTTACGTTTAGGTTCCTGGCATAAGCTTTACGAGGAGGCATGATCACTGAAACGTAGAACGTCGAGTTAGAATGGAATTTAGATCATATTTTACACACGATATGAGTAACAAGAAAATAAAGATTTCCTAAAACACTTTGTAGCCTCCCCCTCATTAGATGTGGTGCGCACTACACATCCATGAAAATGACTCTACCTAGTGTGGCTTTTCAGACATCCTAGGACACTTAAACCTAATGCTCTGATACCAAGTTTGTCACGCCCCGAGCTACCCCCGAGACGCGGACATGGGACCTAGGACCACAAGTGATCCCAAGTTAACCCTGTTGACCTGATCATGAGGATACTAAATATAATCTGAATAATAGAAACTGTACGGAAGCTATAATCATAAATAAAATGAAAAGATGGGGAATACCTATATACTATAACTGAGATAAATGATAACTGATGAGTTTAATACAAAAAAAATATTAACTCAATACTAAGCTGAATCTAACTATGTCTGAAATAAGCCTCTAAACTGACTAGAAGTGTTGGGACATGCCCCAACTAGGTCTAGCAAAACTGAAACTAAAGACTAAATGCGATAAAGATAAACATGTCACTAGTCCTCGAAGAATTAGGACTCTCCACTGATGTTGCTGAACTGAAGATCGGGAATCGATCTAAGCATGATCTGGATGTTGAGAACCTGAACCTACATCACAAGAAGATGTAGTGCACGTATGCGTCAGTACTTGAAAGGTACTGAGCATGCATGATAGAGTAAAGCTGAAATAACATATAACTGAACAAAGTAATAAAACAATGAAATAATCTGAACATGATATAGATTCTGAAAATACTCATTATTGAGCTAACTGATGTAATGGCCAAATTTATAACATGCTGAGACTGAATACTGACTATACTGAAATATGGTCAATGCAATAGAGTCTGGCTGAACTGTGGGAGCTACTAATAACCGACATAAGACCACATGAGCTAAATGTGGAGTCCGATGTATTCACCCCATTGAGAGGACCCAATATACCCTGCTAGAGGTATAGAGGCATGCTGGCGTGATCACTAAATTGATGTTGCCCATAGAGGGGACTTACACCTATGTGGCTCGTAGTTCTGGGACTATATGGGTACACTGAACCCTAGTCCAACTCAGTATTATGCTACTCCCAATGAATTAAGTGGTTAACTGGTTATGACTGAATTTCTGTAAATTACTGGATAACTCAAAATTGAACATGCAAACTGAAGAAAACTTGTTGCGTTCTTGAACTAGGGTTCTTGACCTTTTTATCCTCTCTTGCTTCTAATTTTCTAAGTTTTGATTAATGATTTGACTTACGTAAGTTCTAGTTATGTTTCTAGGCTTAAACTGACTAAAACCTAATGATTTAGGGTCTAAACGATGTATCTTAGGGGTTAAACGATATAGGAAAAGACCAAAAGACACCTGAAATAACTGTTGTTGGAGTGAGTGACGAACGGGACTGACGGGCCGTAGGTCAATCAACGGTCCGTCGATTGGAGTCGTTGGTCGAGTCTTCCCGACAAGGCTTCACTAAAACGAGCATAACGTTTTACTCGGAGGTCGTATTTTAGCAAACTCGGTGGCGTTGGAAAGAGGGTTGAATTATCTATCATATCATAGGTTATGGGACACACAATTCCTTTTATTCTAAGAGTTATGACTATTTGAAGTTGACCCAATCACAATTTTCATCTAACTGGCTGCTACCCTCACCTATGGTCAGACCTACGGATCGTGCATCGAATGACGGTCCGTTCTGGTCAACCATCAATCGGGACTGACGCTGGTCTTTAGGGGCATTGATCCACGGACACGAACCACGATCCGTGACTTGACCTATGGACCATAGGTCCGGTCGTGGGTCAACACTTGTTTGAATTTCTAGCTGAGTTCTGGGGGAGTTTGCTGACACAAACCACAGATTTGCAGGATGAACCGTGGGTTCTCCTACAATCCGTGGATGGTCCCCATGAATGCCACCTGCAACACCAGAAATCTGCTATCTGGTCTATTTTCGGATACGGGGTGTTACAAATACACTTAAAGGTATTTAATGACTATTAATTATGATAGAAACATTTCATCTTTCAAATCTTCCCTTCTGCCGAAAAGTATAAATAGGGTGGTTTTTTTTGTTAATTGAGATAGTTAGTCAAGAATTAGTAGAAAGCTGCAATTCTAGAGTCTCAGTCCCTGAACGAGTTGTGTGAAAGCTACAAAAGGTTAGAGTTTTACAATTTATTTAGTTTACATTATTATGCTATTATATATGTTTGTGATTCTGAATAATGGTTACGTTGTGCATATCCTAACATTTACCTCTTATGCCTATGTCTGCAAAATGGTTGCATATGCTAAGTTGTTAAGCTGTAGAACAAAAACAAAACTATTGATGGGCTAATGAAAATACTAGAAAACCAAATGACTAGTTGAATTCCCATGTTTTCACTTTCCTATGGAAATTAACATAAAAATATTCTTTGTTGCACTTTTGTTCTATTAATGCACATTTTCTAGATCTATTCTCTTTGAAATATGTTTGTAAGTTGGGTCATTTTATTTATTCTATTTGACGGTATATTTCCAGGTAAAAAGTTGGGGAGCAAAGGACCGCCAGTATGGATTGTTATTGTCCCTTACCAGAAGATCTGGTGGTTGATATTTTAATTGATGTTGCTAGTGGAACCACTCTTGCATTTCAAATGTGTGTGCAAACATTGGTAGCCAGTTGGATTAACCTATTACTATTGGGTTACGTTATTGGCTTCCACTGCTTGATTTCTTTCTTACACTTTTGTTCCATTAATCTGTTCACATCAATATGTTTGTAGCTTGCGTCATTTTGTTTATTCCAATCAAGAGATCGATCTGCTTATATTTCCATGTAAAAGATTGGGGAGCAAACGGCCACCGGTAGGGATGGTCATTGTCCTTTATCCGGAGATATTGTGGTTGATATTCTATCAAGATTGCCACTTGCGTTTCAAATGTATGTGCAAGCACTGGTTTTCTCTCATCAAAAGTGTGAGTTTCAAAGAGGAACATTTTCATCAGAAGAACAATTGTGCCCGTCTCCTCCTTTAAAGTAGCAATGGCACAACACTTTTTCGTAAAGTCTGTTGAGTTCTCCTTGCTCCCTAAGAATATAGTTTAGGGTGTGATCCCTAAACAGAAAGTTCTCCTTTACCTTCCAAGGGTCACTAATTTCAGTTGTGCTGCTGGCTGCAGGAAAAAATTTACCCTCATGTCTATGCCTATGTCTGGGATGAACCGGTACAGGGAGTTTACCCTAATGTCTATGTCTATGTCTATGTCTATTGACTCAAGATTATAAGGTTGTATGTATTCGAGATTATATGGGACAGGGCGTATACCCTCATGTCTCTGTGTGTGTCTATTCTTCATGCGACAACTCATGGAAGAACCTAGAATTCCCTCCCAGTTATACCTCAAGTTTGCCCTTTGACGCCACTTATCTCAATGGGGTTTATTATTAGAGTTCATCGTATGTAAATGAGATTCACTCATTTGACATGGGCAGCGAACAACAGTTTGGGGAGATGCAACTCCCAAATACTCCAAATGAACACTGGAAGAAGTTCACATTGAGTGGCAACTCGCTTGCATTGTTAGCTGGTTATAGGTCTATGAAATGAAACAAGAGGGAAGTTGGTCCAAAGTTTGTGACATTAGATGTTAGTTGGGTTATTGGTTTGGATACAGATTTTTGTAGTAATAAATAAGAATTTTGTGACGTTAGCTGTTATGTTACTTCCTTGTAACGTTGTGTTTGAACTTACAATCGCTTTTTATTATGTTGACGAAAAAACATTGGTGGTATTTTTCTATCACGTGATTAGTGTAAGATCTGTTTTCCATCAGATTATGGCTACATGTAGCATTTTGGAGTAGTGTTTATTTTATGAATGAAAAGAAAAATAGAGAATGGTGTGAAGAATCGATTTTCTTATAAGAAAAACGGAGATCGATTCAACATCATGCGTTACACCTCCAGATTCAAAAACAACAAACTTCAGGCAAATAAACAAAAACAACAAACTTCAGGCAAATAAACGTCTTCTACTGCTATTAGTTCTCTTCATCTATTTCTTCGACTGTTGTTGTTGTTGTTGCGGGTCCTTCTTCTTCATTCTCTTCTTTTACGTAGTGTAAACATGAATTGTTTCTAGTAAACTGATATAGCCTAACTCTATATATAGTTAGGATATATAAACTTCTTGAGTGTATCATAACATATAATTAGTGTTTAACTTATGTATAGATAAACTATATTGTATGGTCAGTGTATACTATTTATGATTTTTGACAAACTATATTGTATAATGTATAGTTAATATATATTTTCTTCATCTTTCCAAACAAAAATCAGTGAGCTCCATCACCACCACCATTAGTTCATGCTGGTGTGAGGAGGAGGAGATGTGGAGATGGTGAGAAGAAATGCTGCATTTTTTCACACATTTATTAATTGTGTGAATAAATTAAAAAATGGTTATAAATATTTAATTTTAAGCTTAAACCTAAAATCTCTTGAAATTAGAGGTGCATCCAAGGGGGGTCACCGGGTTCACGTGAATCTATGTTTCCCTCTTGAGATCATATATAGTAGTGATATATTCTTTTTAAAAAGGCCTAACCCAACGGTGGCCCCAAAAGTTGACACTAATTTTCACTTAGGGCCCGTTTGGCCATGCAATATGGTATCGTGATATGGAATCATGATATGGTATCATAATATGGAATCATGAGATGAAATTGAAGTTTTGTTTGGACATATATTTTTTCATAAACATAAGAATCCCATAAGTTGTAAAGCTATTAAAATAGCCTCAATTGTTTATTCAATCTTACCTAATAAACAAAAACTTATAAAATCGCATAATAAATTATTACAAAACTATTTGTTTCCCACTTAAGTAACTGTTTTATCAAACTTTAATTCAATAAAAAAATTGAACATAAATTGTAGTGAACTAATCTTTAATATAATCCTCCCACATAATAATGACAATTTCCTCACGTTGAGCTTGCATTTCTCGATTATGTGACCGAGAAGACGAACCAACATTGTTGCTTTGAGTCATTTTTTGGTTAATATCATCCGCAACTATATTTCATGATCATAGACCATAAATATTTCATTACTCCTTTTCGCAAATAATTATGTAACACTGCACAAGCTATGACAATTTTCACTTGTGTGTCAATTTCATAATGGTTCATGCCTTGTTTCAGTATTTTGAATCTATTTTTCCAAGCCCCAAAAGTCCGTGGGGTTGTTTTGACAAAATATAAACTTGTGGAATCAATTTTTGTGTTTAAAAAAATGTCAAATCATGATATAGAATTCCCATATAATTCCATATCATGATTTTTGGAGAATGTGGTATTCCATCTCATGATATGGAATCATGAGATGGAATCAACGTGAAATCGCATGTCCAAAGGCTGATTTCATCTCACAATTCCATATCGTGATATGGTATCACATGGTCAAACGTCAACTTAGACACTCCAACTAAACTTTGTTCATTTTAGACACCTCATGTCATGTCCTTGTAGACATTGAAATTTTGCGGACTCTACAAGACGTGTTCAATTAGAATTGAGACTCTAGAAGATGTTTTCAGTTTCATTAGAATTCTTGGAGGCTACTCAACCCTAAACCCTAGTTTATGCCTATATAAAGGGTACTAAATTCCTTAAAAGGCATCTCAAAATATCTCATAAAACTCTTGGGTATTTTTGAAGATCAAGATCTCGAACATTCCACAAAAGTCATGCAATATTCATATAGAGATTAAATCTAAATCATCCTAGTTCAAGAAATACGCCACTAATGGCCCTCGAATTATGGATAAATCTTATGAGAGGAGAATCAAGAGAGGAATAGAATTGTACTTACATATTTATCAATAAAGTTATGTTTCTTCAGATTTTATTTGTGTGGTTTTTTTTTCATATGTTTAAAATTTGTTGCAAACAAATTGGCACGCCCAGTGGGACCAAATCTGCCCTTCATCTCTTCTCTCTTAAATCAAATCTGAAAATCTGAAGCCACAAAGGTGGAAGAATGAGTACTTCAAGCCTCGTCTTTGAGTTTCATCGAGTCTACACTCTGACAAGCCTTGAAGTAGGGGGCATTTGTAGACATTGAACTTTTGCGGACTCTATAAGACGTGTTCAATTCGAATTGAGACTCTAGAAGATGTGTTCAGTTTCATTAGAATTCTTGGAGGCTACTCAACCCTACACCTTAGTTTATGCCTATATAAAGGGTACTAAATTCCCTTAAAAAGGCATCTCAAAATATCTCATAAAACTCTTGGTTAATTTTGAAGATCAAGATCTCGAATATTCCACAAAAGTCATAGAATATTCATATAGAGATTAAATCTAAATCATCCTAGTTCGAGAAATACGCTACTAATGGCCCTCGAATCATGGATAAATCTTATGAGAGGAGAATCAAGGGAGGAACAAAATTGTACTCACATATTTATCAATAAAGTTATGTTTCTTTAGATTTTATTTGTGTGGTTTATTTATTTTTTATATGTTTAAAATTTGTTGCAAACAGTCCCGCTGTGTCACTTTTTGCTGACATGACATAGTGAGTGTGATACACTCCTTACCAGCACGTGGAGAGCTTATATTTAACCTTTTTTTTTCTTCTTCCCCATTTTAGCCACCATTTTTCAAAACTTAAACTCCTTCCATGGAGAAATAGATCTAATAGTGCTACAACACCAAGAGATTTCAAACTTAAACAACTTTTCTTATTTTGTTGTCATTCTTCCTCCTTGAAATGTTTTGAAAAAAATCGAAATATATTTTTCTAAAAGAAAATCTAGGAAATTCTTTTAATAGGGAACTCTTTGTTTAGATTTGAAAATTTTAGTTTTATTTGAAGTTATAAGTAAGACGAATTAGTTTTTCAAAGAGATTGTGCTTTTGTAAAATAATTTAAATTACTATGAAAATATATTGGAGAAAGACAATCTGGATCGGGGAGAGGTTGGGGTTGGGGATGAGAAGTGGTGGAGAAAATGATTTGAGAGTGGGGTAGGGGGTTGTGGACTGTGGAGAAGACAATATGGTGGGGGAGGGGTTGAGGATTAGGGGTGGGGGTGGTGGAGAAGACAACATAGGATGGGCTTGTAAGTGGTTAATTTTTTTTAAAAATATTTGGATAAGAATTGCCACGTGTCATTAAGTATTGGCCTTTTTTTATTCAAAATTCATTATTTAAAAATTATTTTCAATATATATTCCACTTGTCTTTGTTTAATTCGTCATTGTGACACGTCATCGGCGAGTGTATTACACATGCCTTACATATTTGGCTGATTATAAAAAAAGTGTCAAAATGACACACCAAAACATGACATGAGGTGTCTGAAATGAACAAAGCCTAGTTGTGATGTGTAAGTGAAAGCTAGTGCCAACTTTAGGGGACCATCGATGGGTTAGGCCTTTTAAAAATATTGAAATACAAATTTGTGAACCCACACTCGAAGTATCACATAATGCGATAATGACTGGGTGCACCTCTCTAGGTGAGGTTAAAAATTTGAACTTCATATTTATTTTGCTTTATTGTTCTTTCTAAAATTAGATAATACTTATTTAACTGTTTTCAATAGTAAAACGGAAACCTAAATATTAAACCCATCAAATATATATGTTAGATCAACCTTTTTATAATATTACACCCATCATGTCAAAATTTTAGATACGCCTCGACTTGAAATGAGTTAATTCAAACACCCTATAGGCTACAAGTAGTATCAAAGAAGGAAGGAGATACCATCTATTTCGTTTCTGCATTTTTCTCTCATTATCACCATCACTTCTTCTTCATCACCTTTATAAGGTTAGGATTCAATTTCTTTCTATAATACTTTTCTTTTCTAAATTTGGTGATGTAGGGTTTTGCATCTAAATTATATCTTGCCCAACTTTGACCATTCTTTTAGTCTTTAAAATTTCAACCGTTAGACAAACATGGATTGTGGTGCAGTAGTGAGCCTACTTCACTCTAAAAATTCAACTTTTAGAAATACTTGCAAGATGTGCCAAGTTAAACTTGCTAAATTTCCAATTGTTGTGGATTGATGTTACTCGAAAGGGGTGTGTACTTAGGGGGTTGTTTGGTTGCTAGTTAGAGTTAATGTAGGTTTTAGTTATGCCTAGTGTGGTTATTGCATCTTCTACCTTGCATAAATAATACATATGTTTTTTTCATAACTTATACATATATTTGTTTAAACCGGCAATCAAATACCATACTTGGTGAGCTGAATTTTATTTAGAAAGAAGTACCGAAAAACACTCTTAAACTTGGTGTAAAATATTAGTTTCATTCCGAACTATTGATTGCCTTAAAAACGTCTCTTTACTTGACTAATTGAACAAATACACCCATATACTCCTAAATTCTCACCAAATTTAGGGGTTTTCAACCCTTCTCTTGGTTCTTTATTAAGAGTCCATGCTCCTACAAGAGTTTGAGACTACTTGCTATGTCATGTGACAGATTAACGGTGTATCTGAGTTTAGTTAGTTAAATAGAGGGGTGTTTTTAAGACTATCAATAGTTCGGGAACAAAATTAATAATTTGTACCAAGTTCAAGGGTGTTTCTAATACTTCTCTATTTTATTTATAACAACTGAAATGCTACCAAACGTGGTACTAGTTAGACTGATTTTAGTACATGAATAATTCACCTATTTACCGGACAACCGTTTACTGCTTAATGGTCCGTAAATTACCTGCATAATTATTGTTATATGCTAAGCTGAAATGTAGGGGAAAGCAAAACGGAAATCATTGATTGGCTAATGAAAAGTCTAGACAAGCAAATGGCCGGTCAGTTCTTTACTAGTCTTGTATGAATTTCCATCTGTTTGCTTTTCTAGGGAAATTGACATTAACAGAGGGAGTGCCATCCCTAAAACCGGCCTCTGTGCCTTTTGAGATTGATTCGAGTATTTTGAGATGAACCGGTACATGTATAGGTATGCAAAATGGTTGCATATGCTAATTTATTGAGGTGTAGAACAAAAACAAAACCATTGATGGGCTAATGAAATACTAGAAAACCAAATGACTAGTTCACTATGAATTTCCATATTTTTACTTTCCTATGGAAATCAACATAAATAGCTGCCCATCCAAAAAAAAAAACAGTCGGCAAATGTATACCATACATGCGTGTGTTTATTGATGAGAATGATCTCACATTGGAAGACAGTAAGACTTGACTTGCCTTACTTTTCTAGGTTACGCAATTCCATTGGGGCCACATATCTGAATGGGTTATATTATTGGCTTGCTGGACGCGTCAATGATAACTTCTCCATATGCTCATTTGACATGGTGAGATGCAAGGACCAGATATTAATCCAAAGGCACAGTGGGAAAGTCTCATGTTGCGTGGTGACTCGCTCGCTGTGTTAGTTAGTGATGACCCTGGTATACCAATAACGTGCATTTATGATGTGTGGGCAATGAACCAATTAGAGGGTAGTTGGAGCAAAGTTATTACCATTCAACCTTTCATACCTGCTCATTTGCCTAAAGGCGTCTGGGAGGATGAGAAGATGATTTACGGAATCCCAGAAACTTCACAGCTAGTGCTATATGACCCTACAACAAGACAAGTTGTAGATCTTGAATTTCAGGTGGACGTGTTCATGAGTTGCTGTTGGGTTTTCAATTACAAGAAGAGTCTAGTTCCAATAAAGAGTGGAAATGATAATGCAGTCCGACAAATCGACCATTTCTTCAATGTCTTACAGTAAACATCCGGCCCTGTTGGTTGTTACCGGAATAATTACATTCAATAGCTTATAAAAAACATCTCAGATTGTGGTAGCAACAGTGATGGTGGTGGGATGTTTATCAACAATAGTAGTTGTCCTAAGAGATTGATATATGTATGTGTGTATTTATATAGAGTGTGTATGTAAATTGTTGTATGGAAATGGGAGTTGGCCAGTCAAGAACTCCCATGTCCAAAAGATGCATATTGTTGCAGAGATGCGGATATTGAGGTGGATGTGCGGTCATACTCGGAGCAATAAAGATGAGAAAGGAGGATATACGGGAAAAGGTGGGAGCGACCTCCGTGATAGATAAAATGAGGGAAGTATAGAAATATGTCAATTCAAGCGAGAAAGCTAGATTTTGTTACCAATGTTAGAACTAGGGGTGTTCACGGGTTGGTTTGGATCAGTTATTGGTCAAAATCAAAACCAAACCAACTTAATCGGTTTTAAAATTATCAAAACCAAACCAAACCAAGTATAATATACATTTATCGGTTTAGTGATTATCGATTTTGGTTTGGTTTGGTTCGGTTATTAACCATACACAAAAATAAAAGAAACAATTCATTTAAAATGTGAAAAAAGTGACAACAATCCATTCAAAACGAAAAATAGTTAGAATGACTTAAATTACTAAACTTTTCATCACTAAATTTACTATCAATAAAGCTTTAAAATTCACTATATTGGCCTAGAAGGAAGAGACAATAACATTTTCAGTCCCACAAAGAATTGTCATAGACACTTATATACATGAAATCAATAAGATAAATGTTTCATCTTGGGCATTTTTGCTTTCAATAAGTAAATTATAAAGAAATTTTAATGAAAATATGTATAAGATCTTTAAAATTGTTTATAAAAACAATATATCAAGTATGTATATTAATAAAATATATGTATATAATTCATCGATTGGTTCGGTTATTTCTTTGGGTTTTTTCTAATAAAACCATAACCAAACCAAATACTATCGGTTTTCAAAAATCTAAAACCAAACCAAACCAAACCCAAATAAAATCGATTTTATTTTATCGGTTTGGTTTGATTTTTCGGTTTGGATCGGTTTTTATCCAAACCATGAACACCCCTAGTTAGAACCTATGGAAATAATGCACCTAAGGGATTGATTCAGCATCAACATGTATAGTTAATTCATAAATAGAATCAGCCATTGGATAGTGTTTCATTTAAAAGAAGGGAAAATGCATAAGTACCCTCCAACCTATGCCCGAAATCAGAGACACACTTATACTATACTAAGGTCCTATTACCTCCCTGAACTTATTTTATAAATAATTTTCTACCCTTTTCGGCCTACATGGCACTTTTCTTGAAAAAATTGTCAACACGCATTGGGCCCACAAGATAGTTCCACGTAGGCCAAAAGAGGTAGAAAATTATTTATAAAATAAGTTCGGGGGAGGGGGGGGGGGGGTAATAGGACCTTAGTATAGTATAAGTGTGCCTCTGAGATTTTGGGCATAGGTTGTGGGGTACTTATGCATTTTCCCTTAAAAGAAAGGATAATATCAACTAATATTATTAGTACTTCAAAACTTCCTATTTCCTAAATGAGAAACTTTTGATACTAATTAGAGTGAAGTTAATAAAGAGTTACCTTATCCTAAATCTTGTTCTAGTTTAACAGTTCAAAAATGTAATATTTATTAGTTAATGTGATTTAGTTGTATCAATCAATGAACTAGCCCAAACTCTGGCCATTTACTATTTTGTTTACATAATTTTCCTTAACAAGGGATTATGTACTAGCGAAAGTTAGAAAGTATGAAAAAAAACAGGTACGAATAAGGAAAATAAGGAGTAAGATGTGCATGTCATGCACTCAATGTTCTAGTCATTGTTTCGAGCCTATGTTATTGACTAACTTAATCCTTTATTGTTATATTTAATTTATTTCACATGACGGGTATAAAATTCACATGCAAGGTTTTCACGTAAAAACTTTTAAGAAATAAATATATTGGACATAATCAACAACCAACAAGAAATATAAAGCAATATAAAGAAAGTACAACAAAAATGAGAAACAACATCAATGTATACAAAAGCAAGAGTACATGATTCAATCTCACGACCTGGTGGACAAAAGTACAAAGCTACTACAAGAGTGCAAGTCCCAAAAATGGACCAAAAAGTACAGACTTGTTTCGAATACAAAAGACACGTCAAAACTATATACACATGGAGATAAGTCGAACTAGGACGCCATCAGCTCACCCTTCATCTCAGAAGATCCCCGCAGTACTTAGGCTCGGATCATCGTTGACGGCTAGTGCTCACAACTACATCAAAAAAATAAATGTACTGGAGTGTAGCATGAATATCAAAACAACAGGTGCCCAGTAGACATCATAGGTCAACTGAGCCTGGAAAGTAAAAGCAATATGAAAAATATGAAAGTAAGGATAATTAGAGGTCAAATGAACAAAGCAATAACGAAAAGTCTACCTATATAGCTCATGAGTTTGGAAAGAATGAAGTAGTAAAGTAAAACAACTATTTATAACCTAATTGGACCCCTATAAGCCCAGAAGGTATGTATACTTGTGCGCAATTGGAAAGGAAATAACTCAGACGAGTTTAGCCCACATAAGCTTGTTAAGTACACAGAAGTGCTAAGGATAACACTAGCTAGATTAAAAGCTTCAAGAACTGAAATGGTTGACTCCAGACTCGAACTTTGGCGAAGGCACCCCAAGAACCCAAATGATTCACATGTTAGGATTCGAACCGAGGCGAATAGAGATATGTTAGGGCCTTAAACCGTGGCTAAAAGACTCCAAATATATATATATATATATATATATATATATATATATATATATCACACTCTTTCTCATGAGGGAACATACTGTAGAGAGAAACCATATTTGTTAATAATATAATATTATACTAACATAGGATTCACGCAGAAAAATTTCATATTATGGTTAAAGCGCTCCCTAAAAGAGATAATTTTTGGGGGAAAATAAGCAAATACCTCATAAAAGCAAAATAATTACAAACATATCAAACATATACCTCTTTACATTCATACCCCACTAAATAATTACACTATATACCCATTTACTAATTTCGTTTAACTGATACTAAATCAGTATTATATATATTGTATTGGTATCATTATGGCTGATAATTTCGCTGAATTGATACTAAATTAGTATATATTGTATTGGTATCATTAAGGTTTGTTGTTAAGAAATTACTCATTAGTCAATGATACTATAAGAGTATATATATACACACACACTCTTATAGTATCATTGACTAATACGTAATTTTTTAACAACAACCCTTGATGATATCACAACAATATACATATATACTCGTATAGTATCATTGACTAATAAGTAATTTCTGAACAAGAAACCTTAATGATACCAATACAGTATATATATACTGATTTAGTATCATTTAAGCAACATTATCAACCTTAATGATACCAATACAATATATGATATCGATTTAGTATCACTTAAGCAAAAATTATCACCCTTATTGAATGGGGTATAGACTGTAATTATTTATGAGAGTATGTATATTTCAGAAATTATTTTAAATTTAGGTATGAACTTGTAAATATTTTAGATTTTATGGCCCATTTATATAGTGTTCCCATGATTTTATAGCTAAGAAGACTCAAGCCCAAAACCTCTTAAGAGGACCTTGGTGAGCCCAAAGGTAATTAAAACCCTAGATAAAAGGAATTAAGGAGTTGCATAAAATAAAATGACAAAAGAAGTGTGGGGAAGTAGTCAACTGTTGAGGTATTTCTACAACACCACTCAATCAATCCAATATCTCTTTTTCCAGTTTTTTCCTTGTCGTAATTTGCGCCACTTCTTCTTCATCAGCTTATAAGGTTAGATTTCTGATTTTATTTTTTTTTGAATCTGAATTTGTCCTATTTGGGGATATAGGATTTTGCTGCCATTGTTTCTGTTTATGCTAATTCTTTTTATTTCTTTCCATCTTTTGCATTTAAAAATTGTTCCATTTCCAAGGGTTTGTCGATTGATATTATAGTTGAAAAGGGGTATTTAAATTACATGCAAAATTGCTCTAGAAAACCACATGACTTCTTCTTTACTAGTCTCCTCTTAATTTGGCGCTGATTATTGATCAGTCCAACTCATTTCAGTCCAATTTATTTTTGGTTTTAGACTCAAAATCACCCATTTCCTTTTATATGGTGCACGAATACTCCCTCAAATTTGAAGTAGTAATGCACATTTAGTCTCCTCCTAACGTATCTTTACTTTTTAACATCCACATATATATTCTAGAATTTTTAGTTGTAGTTCAATGCCAATTAATTGTTCGGACTCTTCACTTTTAGTGCTGGACCATGACATAGGTGTGGGTGTTGGATCTCTGTTCGATTTGGTCAATCTATTTTGGGTACTTTGACCAAAATCGACTGGACAGTTTTAATGAATTATGTAATTAATAAAAAAAATAAGGTGAAATTGAAGAAAATGTAATACTTTTATATAAAAATGTATATATTGGTCGGCAACATTGAAAGATGCTAAGAATGGTCAAAACAGGGGTGGATCAAATTTAATCAAGAGCAAAATCATAACCATTAATGCATAAATACATCTATGTTAGTCGAACTATTCAAAAATATTGCAGGGTCCAAAAGTAATAATGCATTTTTGGAGGATCTGATATGAGTGTGACAACATTTTTTTGAGATTCCAAATATATTGTATAACTCTAACCTGCAAAACCCTAATTTAAGAGTAAAATCCTACATCACTAATAGTACAAATTCAAAACAAAAGAAAAACAGAGGAGTATTTAGAAAGAAAATGAAAGCTAACCTTATAAAGTTGATGAAGAAGAGCCGGTGCGATTGTGAGAAGGAAAGGACTAGGAAAAGCGCAAAAATGAGATGATATCATCTTCCTTCTATGTTAATTTATACAACTCGTATAATCTCTTTTATTTAATGTTTTAAATATTGGTACATATAATGTATATAGACGCATCTTAGCATAATATACATAGCGCAATCATAGGTAGAGATAACTCTTTACATTCCTTTATTTACTTTCAGGTTTTTTTATATAGATTTATTTCATTTGGTCTGTGCTTGAATATAATTAATATAGAAAGATATTTAAACGTTAAAAATATATACATTATCTCTACCTATGATTGCGCTATGTATATTATACTAAGATGTGTCTATATACATTATGTACCAATATTTAAAACATTAAATAAAAGGGATTATACGAGTTGTATAAATTAACATAGAAGGAAGATGATATCATCTCATTTTTGCGCTTTTCCTAGTCTTTTCCTTCTCACAATCGCACCGGTTCTTCTTCATCAACCTTATAAGGTTAGCTTTCATTTTCTTTTTAAATACTCCTCTATTTTTCTTTTGTTTTGAATTTGTACTATTAGTGATGTAAGATTTTACTCTTAAATTAGGGTTTTGTAGGATAGAGTTGTACAATATATTCGGAATCTCCGAAAAATGTTGCCGCACTCATGTCAGATCCTCCAAAAATGAATTATTACTTTTGGAGGATCTGAAATGTACCCTGCAATATTTTTGAATAGTCCGACCAACATAGATGTATTTATGCATTAATGGTTATGATTTTGCTCTTGATTAAATTTGATCCACCCCTGTTTTGATCATTCTTAGCATCTTTCAATTTTCAATAGTTGGAAATATTTGCAGGTAGTGCTAAGTTAAGCTTGTTCTTTTTCCAAGTGTTGTGGATTGATGTTAATTGAAAAGGGTGTGTTATTTATTGTTTCATGCTTCTTAAATTACCTGCAAACTGGTTGTATATGCTAAATTGAGATGGAGGATAAAAAAGAAAATCATTGATTGGTAATGAAATCAATAGAAAACTAAATAACTAGTTCTTTATTAAGAATTCCCATCGTTCTATTTTCCTACGGAAATAACATAAATAGCTGCCCATCCAAAAAAAAAAACTAGTCGGCAGACGTATACTGTACATGTGATATATGTGTATTTGCTGATGAAAATGATCCCACATCGGACCGAGACTAGATTGCTTGGACATTCCTCCTCCCTATTAGCTAATTTTTGGGTGTGAGTCCTAATTTGACAGTATTGGCTAGTGGATGTTACACATATTTGGTTGAGCGGCCAAATGTGTAATTTACTCTTTCTTGCTAAGTTTGATAACATGGTAAAACTGCTGCTTGATTTCTTTCTTACACTTTTGTTCTATTAATGCATGTATTCTAGATCTGTTCTCATCAATATGTTTGTTAGTTGCATCATTATGTTTATTCCAATCGAGAGATCTGCTTATATTTCCAGGTAAAAGATTGGGGAGAACGGCCACCGGTATGGATGGTCATTGTCCTTTACCCGGAGATATTATGGTTGATATTCTATCAAGATTGCCAGTGGAATCACTATTGAGTTTCAAATGTGTGTGCAAGCACTGGTTTTCTCTCATCAAAAGTGCGAGTTTCAAAGAGAAGCATTTTCATCAGAAGAACAATTGTGCCCGTCTCCTTGTTTGCGACTATAAAGTAGCAATGGCAGAACACTTTTTCGTTTAGTCTGTTGAATTCTCCTTGCCCCCTAAAAAAATAGTTCCGGATGTGATCCCTGAACAAAAAGTTCTCCTTCACCTTCCGAGGGTTGCTAGTTTCAGTTGTGTTGCTGGCCCAGTTGATGGCTTATTCTTACTGTAGGAAAAATTTATTATGACGGTGTGCGCTTGGGTTTGTGGAATCCTGCCACCAGAGAGTTCCGTCCTCTGCCTCCTGTGCCTTTTGAGATTGAGCACTTTTTCTCAGACCATTATCATCAATTTGGGTTGGGGTTTGACATAAGGTTTTATGGATTCGAGATTATAAGGGACAGGACGATGACCCTCATGTCTCTGTTTGTGTCTATTCCTCATGCGACAACTCATGGAAGGACCTGGAATTCCCTTCCAGTTATACCTCAAGTTGGTCCTTTGACGCCAGTTATCTCAATGGGGTTTATTATTGGCGTTCATTGCATGTAAATGAGATGTACAGGATTCACTCATTTGACATGGGCAGCGAACAGTTTGGGGAGATGCAACTCCCAGTTATTCCAAATGAACACTGGTGGATGCACATTGCGTGGCGACTCACTTGCAATGTTAGCCAGTGATAAGTCTATGACATCCATATATGAAATGAAACAAAAGGGAAGTTGGTCGAAAGTTCTTACAGTTCAACCTCCTATAGATCCTCATCGGCCTTACGACATCTGGGAGAACGATAAGATTATTTTCAAAATCAGACAAACTTCTCAGCTGGTGCTATATGACCCTACGACAAGTGAAATTGCAGATCTTGGAATTGATTTGGACCGTATTGGCTGTTGTGTTTTCAATTACAAGGAGAGCATAGCTCTAATAAAGAGTGGAGATGAAACTCAGGACCAGGATAATGTTGTCGACCAAATTGAACGCTTCTTCGATATCATACCAACTAATCGCAAGTCTCTGTTTACCGTTAGAGGTCCTCCTACCGGACGGTGAACTTAAATAATTGGGTTCTTGGTTTTTTCTACCAACTTTTGTTGTAATAGGAACCAGAAAGGTCGTTGAATGACTAGTGTTTACACTCTTGTGTACAAATGGTAGTGCTTTTGATCTCACCCCCTAAAAATTCCTTCAAAAACATCAACTCATGCCTTTTCAATCTTACTTTTCATATATTTAACATTGGCAAGAAAATTGTCATATAATTTCCTCAACTCTTTACATTCCTTTATTTACTTTCAGGTTTTTTCTATATAGAGTTATTTCATTTGGTCTGTGCTTGAATATAGTTAATATAGAAAGATATTTAAAACGTTAAAAATATCTTATAAGCTAAAAGCCATAAGTTGAGAATACCAAATTTTGACTTTTAGCTTATTTTATATTTTTATGGCATAAAAATAAGTACTTAAAAACATATTTGGATTGACTTATTTTAAGTGTTTGAATAAATATAAAAATTGCTTATAAACCCTTAGTTTTAAGTCAATAACCATAAATTAGAATTTCTAATTTATTTTACTTTTAATTTATAAGTCAAAACCCAAAAGTCAATACGTTAAAACCTTGGCTATGAAAAAAATCATGTTGTGAAGCACCACCCTTGAATGTGCCTTGCAGTATGCAATTTGAATTTAGTTGGACTCAAATATGGGCTTCGAAAAAAAAAACACTTTTTATCTTTCACATAATCACACCAATTTAATAAAAAAGAGCTTGAAGCCAAAACTCTCCCTAAAACAACCTAATCCAACACCCTGGAGTGGCAAACAAGTATAGTAACAAAGAAGGAAGGAGATACCATCCATCTCGTTTATGCATTCTTCATCACCTTTGTAAGGTTAGATTTCAATTTCTTTCTATAATACCTTTTATTTATTTGAATTTGGTGATGTAAGGTTTTGCTTCTAAATTATATCCTGCCCAATTTTGATCATTCTTGCGTACTCTTTTAAATTTCAACTTTTAGAAATACTTGCAAGAAGTGCCAACTTAAACTTGCTAAATTTCCAAGTATTGTTGATTGTTGTTAATCGAAAGGGGTTGTTTGGTTGTTGAGTAGAATTAATGCATTAATTAGTTATGCCGAGTTTGGTTATTCCATCTTCTGCCTTACATAAATAATACATATGTTTTCTTCTCAACTTATACATTTAAACCAGTAGTAAAATACTGTACTTGATGTGCTGATTTTAATACATAAATAACTCACCAAATAACCGGACAGCCGTTTACTGCTTTATGGTCAGTAGATTACCTGCAAAATTGTTGTATATGCTAAGCTGAGATGTAAAGGAAAGAAAAAGGGAAATCATTGATTGGCTAATGAAAAGTCTAGAGAAGCATTACCAGTTCTTTACTAGTCTTGTATGAATTTCTATCTCTATGCTTTTCTATGGAAATTGACATTAACAGAAGGACTGCCATCCCTAAAACCGCCTCTGTGCCTTCTGAGATTGATTCTAGTATTCTGAGATGAACCGGTACAGGGAGTTTACCCTTATGCCTATGTCTGCAAAATGGTTGCATTTGCTAAGTTGTTGAGGTGTAGAACAAAGACAAAATCATTGATGGGCTAATGAAAATACTAGAAAACCAAATGACTAGTTATTTACTATGAATTCCCATGTTTTCATTTTCCTATGGAAATTAACATAAATAGCTGCTCATCCTAAAAAAAATAGTCGACAAATGTATACCATACATGTGTGTATTTATTGATGAGAATGATCCTACATTGGACCAGGACGAGATCCTGCTTGAGCAACCTTCCTCCATATGAGCTAGGTTTTGGGTGTGAGTCCTAATTTGACAGTATTGGCAAAGTTTGATCACACGGTAACATCGCTGCTTGATTTCTTTGTTGCACTTTTGTTTTACTAGTTTTTCGACACGTGATTACCAATTCAGAAAATATATGTTATAGTAAATAGTATTTTGCTTATTTAAGCGAATAATTGAATAATAAGTTTTGCAAAAAATAATATTGCAGTTTTTTTTGTGAACGTAATATGGATCATTATATATATCTCTTATCCACGCGAACCTATGAAGATTGTCAATGAAAATTTTTATTAGTTAACTGCATATATTTATTTCAATTAGCTGAGGTTCAATCATGTAATTGGCCGTATCTCAATAACATTACCTTATAGACGATATTTGTTGTGTTTTCTTGTCATCTAACCAGATATGTTTGTACGTGTATTTCACATTAAACTGTTCAAATGTCATATGAACATGTGAAGAGAACAAGTACATTTTATTTTTTAGAACTAATTTTTATTTTATAAGTTATAAATAATAAATGACGTTCTTGTTGTTGACTCTCATACCTGACTTCTCAATTGACTGTGTAAATAAATAAAGCTAGTTATCTGACTGTCCATAATTAATTGAGAAATGTTTCCTCTTTTTTTTACAGGAAAAACTAAAAAATGAAATTAAAGAATATATTTTATCTGTGAAATCATATATATAATCAACTGTTTATCTTACACCAAACAAAGATGTAGTTCATATACTTGTAAACAATTTTCAATTTATTCAATAAAACATGATTCGTCCAAGTAAAAATAACAGCACTGTGTTATCACATATACAGAGGTTGTATAATAATATGAAAAATATTGGTCAAAAATTAAGATAAGAAAAGATGAAAGATAGAAATAATTAATGTAATAACTATGAGAATTCATAATCTTATAACTAAAGAATGTTAAAGAGTGTGAATAATATTTGCAATAATTAGTAATAACTAAGAGAATGTATAATGTTATAACTAAAGAATTAATGTGCAATAGCTGTATTTCAAATAAATTTTATACTAACATAAATAAATACGACTTTTAATAAATGCTGCTATATTTTTATGTAGTTATTAGATTTTAATTTAGTGTAGGGACAAAATGAAAATGTTTATTCCATATCATTGAAAATAAAATTTATTTTGTAAATGATAATTTTTAAACGATTCATATATATTCACATATTTTCACATTTGTAAGATTTTTTTTAAAAAAGGACTCGGAACAATTTAAAATAATATATTTTGAAGTTAGAAGATCTTGTTAACTTGAAGTTAGAAGATCTTCGTCTAAAATACTGTAATATTAAGAAATAGTAAATAAGCAAAACAAAAGGACAATGTTTATATAGTAATAACTATTTTGAAGCAAACTTTCTAACATTCTAAATCACATAATTAACATTGATAAATAAAATTATTCTTTTGTCTTGAGCATCAAAAAAGCAAATTGTGACAGTTCACTAACTTTTGAGAAGTTTAATAATTTTGGAAAAAGATGTTCAGAAGCATATATTTACATCACATGAGAAATTGTTAAAAAAATAAATGAATTTAGACTACATCGTGTTAACTTCATATATTGGAATATTTCATACTAATGTATATATTATGCAAATTGATGGACTTTTGGTAGTGCCAATCGAGAAGTTCATCATTCAACAATTCTGAGGAGAAAAACAAGGTAGTTCACTCAAACATCAAAGATCACTATCAAAAGGGGAGGTAATGTCACGCCTCGAGTCTACACCCTGGGCGGGACCGGCACTCGGAGACCATAGCTGGCCCCAAGCGAACCCTTGGCCTAGCTTTCTTAACTTAGCGGAAACCTAACTCAACAGAATAACTTCGTGCAAAGCAAAGTCATAAGACAACTTAACTGATACAAATCTGGCCAACAAGGCACCTCGGGTCTCAAAATAGAATATTTACATATATACATAGATAAGAGACTCAAAACTAACTGACTGACTGTCTATGAAGCCTCTAAAATACTGAGATGGATGTTGGGACAGACCCCGCAACATCCTAATAGAACAAAACTAAGTACACAAAATAATTGAGTCCTCCGGAAAACAAGGAGGCTCACCACTGATTCTGGAGTGCTCAGCGGGATCAACGACGTGCAGGCTGCTGATCTGGGGTACCTGTATCTGCATCGTCATAAGATGCAGGCCAACTGGCATCAGTACATGGAATGTACGAGTATGCGAGCTGGAAACTAAGCAACAAAGGCTAGAAGGAAATCTGGAAGAAACTGAATTAGCTTACCTGGCTCAACTCAACTCAACCTGACTGACTTCTTTCAATATAAGGCAAATTTTAAAACAAGTGCGATATAAAGAAAGACTGCTTTAAACATGCTATAAACTCTGTGTGTATACAAAGATACAATAAGCCTGAGATGTATATAGAAATACAAATGAACTGATGTATATAAAATACAATACTTTCTGTGTATGAAAATACAATAACTGCTGTGGGAGTTTCTCTAACCGACAACCATCACATGAGAGCTATAGTGATGATACAGCGATCGACCTCACGCTGCCAGAGCATCTTATACCCGGCCAAAGGTATAAGACCTGAACTGCCTAATGGATCCACTAGTCTAATCTGAAAAGGATTCATCTAAAAAGTATGATCTTTTTCTACCCATGGTGGCTAACATGGTTCTATGGGGGTTGTGGGTTCTTTGAACGCTCCCCCAATTCGGTGCTCGATACTACTCCCAAAAATGTACTGGCTCTTATGTTTTTAAAACATATGATTTCCTGCTGATATGAGATAATTACTCAAAAACTAGCCCGAAGGCTCTTTTGGAAATCTCAGTTTCCAACCTTGTTTAAATGTAAAAACATTTCTTTAAAACTTCTTCGGGAATACATAGTTCCCTAATAACTTTGAGAAAGGAACTCAACTTTAAACTCCTTACTCAACTTGAAACTCTTAACTTAACTTGAAACTCATGACTTAACTTGACTTGAAACTGTATACTTAACTTGGAACTGGAGCCTTAGAATGAAGTTAAAACGTTCAATGAAGACTCTTGAAAAGCTTGGAGGACTTGCTTGAACTTACTTCTTAACATTGCTTGACTTGACTCTAACTTCTCTTTAACTTGATAATAACTTGCCTTGAATTGAACTATGGATTCAAGGTATATGATCACACGTATTTGGATGAGTTCGGGATGTTTAGAAACACTTTGGGGTGTTGGAAACAACTAGGGAACATAGGTATAACACCTAGGAACATGCATGAGAAGGCATGGAAACAAAGGGGGAACATGGCGTCCTTGGCGCTCTGCAAGGCGCGGAGCGCCAGCCCTTGAAGGTCAGAAGTCACCTGCTGGCGCTCTGAGTGGCGCGCCGCCCCAAGGGCTGGACCTCAGAACCCTCTTTGGGGCGCGCTGGCAGGCGCGACGCGCCAGTCCCTTCCCCAGAAAACTCGACTTTTCTCCCCTTTTTCTTCAACTCTAAACCATCCTTACTTCAATGGATTTAACCCCAAGCACTAAGGATCATCAATCTCTCAACATACAATAGATTACAACTCAAATACACAACCCAATCATGTCCCACAACCAACAATAACTTCAACAACAACTAACAACTTCAACAACAAATCCAATCTTTTCTCAAATCATAAAAATGAGCTTGGTGTGTAGGGGAAAGAATCAACCCACACTAATAACTCACATACCTTGATAGAGATCACCCCCGACGAAAATCCACGATGATCTTGACAAATCTTTGCTTGATCTTCCCTTTCTCCTCTTCTTCTCCTCTTCTTCTCCTCTTCACTCTCAAGAACCCTAACTCTTTCTCTTTTAAAATGGGACAAAAATGATCCAACATTAGCCTAACACACAATATAATCCCAAAAGAAATGGCTAGGGAAAAGACCAAAATGTCCTTAAAATTTCCGGACGGATTCCCTGCCAACTGCCCAACTTTCAATGGCCATAACTCGCTCATACGAACTTGAAATCGAGCAAACTCGGCGGCGTTGGAAAGATCATTCCACAAGCTTCACAAAAATAACTGGGAATACTCCTAAATCATCCTGAACTAGGAGTTATGACCGCTCAAAGTTGGCCAAAAACTCACTGATTTCCACACTTAACCAAATTTCCAGATTTTTTTAAAATTTTTTTTTTTTCCAAAAATGACTATTTCCAATTTCCAAGCTTTTTCATAGTTATTTCAAATTGCCGGATGTTACAGGTAAAGACAACCACATTTTGACAATAATAAAGACAGTGTGTTCCTTCATAAAGTGTTAAAAAAGAAGAGAAAAGGTGAATGTATAAAAAGCAACGTAGAGACACTAGAAAAATTTTGAGAAAAGGGAAAGGACATACACGTTTCCTGTAATCCTCAAGATAAAATTTCTTCTCTTTTTGCTTAATTCTTCTATTGTTGATAGAACATTGAAGCATATCATCAAAGGAGCGTTAACACCACAACCATGCACTTAGCAAATTACAAATGGACCACTATTAGCAAATGATTTAATTTTGATATGATAAAATTATTGTAAAAAAGGCAGCACCAGGCTGTCATACAACTAATGGCACAAGTAATACACCGACAAAAATGTACATTTTCTGTTTTCACCAAAAATAAATCTTTCTTTCCACTCACAAATTCAACATTAATCAGCATATACTAAGAGAAAAGGCATCACTTACAGCCTTATTCGAACCCACTCAATGACAATTAATCACACGAAATCTTTTTAAATGCAAGAAGAAGAAGAGTAGAAGATTAAAAAACAATGTGGTTGGAAAAAATGAGAGAAAACCCCTCTATTTATAGTAAACAAAGCGTTGTATGAGCAAGTATTTTTTGTGTCTTGTCGAAAAAGTCGTGACCTTTTGAGAAGTCACAACCCTTTGAAAAGTCACAACTTATTGAAAAAGTCATAATTCTTTGGAAAAGTCACAACTCATCGAAAAATCACAACCCTTTGAAAAAAGTCACAACTTATCAAAAAAGTCACAACTAATCGAAAAAGTCACAACTTATCAGAAAAGTCACAACTTATTGAAAAAATAACAACCTAAGTTAGGGATATTACAGTAATTTAACATTCAAGTTAGGAGTTCATGTTTTTAAGGTAATATAGATAGATATAGATATAGATATAGATATAGATAGATATAGATTAATACATGTTTTGTAGATCTGTTCTCTTTGAAATATGTTTGTAAGTTGTATCATTCTATTTATTTAGAGAGATCTGCATATATTTCCAGGTAAAAGATTGGGGAGCAAAGGACCACCAGTATGGATTGTTATTGTCCTTTACCAGAAGATCTTGTGGTTGATATTTTATTGATGTTGCCAGTGGAACCACTCTTGCGTTTCAAATGTGTGTGCAAGCCCTGGTATGCTCTCATCAAAAGTGAGAGTTTCATAGAGAAGCATTTTCATCACAAGAACAATCGTGTCCGTCTCCTCATTTGCAACTTGATATTAGAAGAGGAAGAACACATCCTCGTAAAGTCTGCTGTAGTCTCCTTGCTCCCTGAAGAAATAGTTCCGGGTGTGACCCCTGAACAAAAAATTCTCCTTCATCTTCCAAGGATCGATCATTTCAACTGTGTTGCTGGCCCAGTTAATGGCTTATTCCTACTGCAGGAAATTTTTTGTGGATACGGTGTCCGCTTGAGTTTGTGAAATCCTGCCACCAGAGAGTTCCGGCCTCTGCCTCCTGGGCCTTTTGCGACTGAGCACTTCTTATGTGACTATGACCATGAATTCGGATTGGGGTTTGACCAGTTGACTCAGGATTATAAGGTTGTTCAGATTCAAGTATTCTGTGATGTTCGGGGAGAGGGACAGGGCTATTACCTTCATATGTCTGTCTCTGTCTATTCCTCATGCGATAACTCATGGAAGAAGCTACAATTCCCTTTCAGTTTTACCTCAGGTTTTCCCTATTCCGTCACATATCTCAACGGGGTTTATTATTGGATTTGTAGGAGCCTCGATAATAATATATGCAAGATTCAGTCATTTGCCATGGGCAGCGAACAGTTTGGGGAAATGCAAGGCCCAGATATTCCAGGTAAACAATGGGTGAGGCTTACATCGCGTGGCGACACTCGCTTGCAATGTTAGTCAGTGATAAGTGTATGACATGCATATATGAAATGAAACAAGAGGGAAGTTGGTCCAAAGTGTTTACTGTTCAACCTCGTATAGATGCTGCTCATTTGCCTAAAAATATTTGGGAGAATGATGATAAGATTGTTTTTGAACTGACAGAAACTTCACAGCTGGTGCTATATGACCCTACAACAAGTCAAGTTACAGATCTTGGAATTCAGCTAAGGCTTATTGGCTGTTGTGTTTTCAATTATCAGGAGAGCCTAGCTCAAATTACAAAAGGAAATGAGTCTCAAGAACCGGATAATACTGATCGAGCAAATGAAGTAGTACAACTATTAGGTGGACGAATGATGTCAAGAATTGAAAACCAATTTCCCCCCTTTGATCTTTCATTTTCTGTGTAATAGTACTAATTTATTAGCTAGCTGGATGAACCTATTACTATTGGGTTATTGGCTTCTACTCATTCATCATGTCCTATTTATACTTTGGTCATTGATAAGAACATAAAGTTTATTTGTTTCATAGTGTTTTGCTCACATTTGACTACTTGCTGAATTATTGTGCCAAATGTGTAATTTACCCTTTTTTTCTAATTGTAAAACTACTGCTTGATTTCTTTCTTACACTTTTGTTCTATTAATGCATCTTTTCTAGATCTGTTCACATCAATATGTTTGTAAGTTGTGTTATTCTGTTTATTACAATCAAGAGATCGATATGCTTATATTTCCATGTAAAAGATTGGGGAGTAAACGGCCACCGGTATGGATGGTCATTGTCCTTTACCCGGAGATATTGTGGTTGATATTCTATCAAGATTGTCAGTTTGCATTTCAAATGTGTGTGCAAGCAGTACTGGTTTTCTCTCATCAAAAGTGCGAGTTTCAAAGAGAAGCATTTTCATCAGAAGAACAATTGTGCCCGTCTCCTCCTTTAAAGTAGCAATGGCACAACACTTTTTTCTGTTTGGGGAGGTAGGGTTTTGCTGCCATTGTTTCTGTTTATGCTAATTCAATATTGGGTTAGTTAAACTTATCCTATTTCACATTGTAGTGGTGTTATGCATCACAGAGTAGTGGTGTTATGCATCACAGAGTAAGATTCACATTTCTCAGATACTATATTGGGGATAGGCATAGCAGACACAGTCATTACATGCAATGCTTCATGCTTTGCACTTGCAATATTGTGTTTTATGTCTTGCTCCTTTTTTGTGCATTGCAGTGTGAATGTAACAGTTGGGGCAAAAGAAGAGCGGATGATGATGACCGGAATGCGCACTGTTGTTGACATATTCTGCGTGGGGTGAGGCTCAATTGTGAGCTTTCTCTTCACCAAAGATCTGATTTTTATCTCTCGTTTTCTGATCTTTAGTTACCCTGATATTCTTACTGTCAACTCTCAACTAATTCCCAGGAATCCGCACATGACAAGACCCAAAAGTACAAGGAAGGGAAATTCATTCTTGAGAGGTATTTAGTGTGCTTTCACGTTTTAATTTGGTATCTTGGTATTCCAAGAGTCTAATTGTAACATCTCGCAACTAGAAGAACTAGAAGGAAGTATAAGGAAATTTGGAAAACTTTAAGTAAGTTAGAGTGAGTTTTTGGTCAACTTCAAACAACCATAACTCCTAGCTCAGAATGATTTAGGTGTATTTCTAGATATGGTTGGAAATCTCTTGGAATGATCTTTCCAACGCCGCCAAGTTTGTGCGATTCCGAGTTCATAGGAGTGAGTTATGCCCTTTGGAAGTTGGGCTGTCCGAATAAGGAAATGCCCAATCCGGATTTTTGAAGGGTAGTTTGGTCTTTTCCTTACCCAATTAATTAAATCCGTTTTTAATAAAATAGTTGGGGTCAAAACTGAGTTAGTTCAGTTTACACTTTTGAGAAATAGTGTTAGGGCTTTTGAAGAAAGAACACAAGAGAAAGGAGAAGAGGAAAAGCAAGATTCGCCAAGAACGATCGATTTTGGTTGCGGATTCACCAAGGAATTGACCCTACAAGGTATGTGAGTCTCTCATAGTGTTGGGTTCATTCACCCACGCGCCAAACATGTTTAGTTCAGTGAAATTTGTCCTAAAAGAGTTTGAAAGTTGATGTTCTTCACATGAATTCTTGAATTTGAATGTTGTTCTTGAATTGAAATGAATTAAGAAGTTTCTAAGTTCGTTACGTCGCATTATAGAGTCGTTTCGAGTTAGGTTCTTAGGTACATTTGTTGGGTATCTGTATCTAAAGGTAATTTGAGAAAAACAACCGAGGTTGGGTGACTTGGGGCTGGAAAACGAAGAAGACATTTCGTCGGACGAAATTTGAGTGTGGGAGCGCGTCGCACGACATGTTCTCAGAATTGAAAGTTTCAGCTTCGCTTCACGGAGCTGACACGAGGTGTTCTGCCTCAAAAGATGTTTTCGGAACCAAAATTTAATTATGCCTCTGCGTTGCGGACCCACCTTCAAATCTTGATTTTTGGTCTTTTCTCATGTTTAGCTATCTAAAATCATTCCTAAATAACATGAGATCTTTCCAAACACCAATCATAATCCTTGAATCCATAATTCAATTCAAGGATAAGTTAAGAGTCAAGTCAAGAGCAGTTAAGATCAAAGTCAAGAGTCAAGTAAGAGAAGTTCATTTCGAGTTTTCAGAAGTCTTTTACAAACATTTTAACTTTGTTTTAAGACTTAAGTTTTGAAGTTGAGTAAAGAAATGGAGCAAAATTCATTTTCTTTAAAATGATATATGAGAACTAAGTATTCCCAAGAGTAAATGTTTTCACATTTAAGATGAGAGGAAACTGAGATTTCCAAAAGAGTTTTGAACAACAAAAAGGAACATTGATTCCAAGAGAGCTTTTTAAGCTAAGTTTGAGCAATTATCTCAAACCAGAGAAGAAGTTGTTTTAAAAACATATGAGCTAAGTATATTTTGGGAGTAGTATTGAGCATCGATATGGGGACGCGAGTTCATATTAACTCAAGCCCCCATAAACCATGTAGCCATCATGGGCAGAAAAAGGATCATACTTTTTAGATGATTCCTTAGTGTCTTTTAGCATAGACTAGTGGATCCACTTAGTAGTTCAGGTTCTATACCGATGGCAAGGTATAGGATGGTCCTTGGCAACGTGAGGTAAAACGTTGTACCATCACTTAGGCTTATAGTGATGGTTGTCGGTTAGAGAATCTCCCACAATAGTTATATTACTTTCTAAATGAGTAAAGTTAAGTTTGTTATTGCTTTATCTTTAACGAACTAAGATTGTTTTCAGTTGTTTTATAAGCTTTATATATATATATATATATATATATATATATATATATCGCATGTGTTTTACTAGTTTATATTGAGTTGAGTATCCATGAGTTGAGAATGAGACAGGTAGGTGTTTCTTTCATAATCTCTTTCGAGCCTATGTTTGTTAGCTTTCCAACTCGCATACTTTTACAATCAATGTACTGATGCCAGTTGGCCTGCATCTTATTATGATGCAGACGCAGGTAACCAGGATCAGCATCCAGCGCCTCGTTGATCCAGCTTGAGCATTCAGAGTCTGTTGGTCTGTTGGCGAGCCTCCTTGCATTCCTGAGGACTCCTTTATTTGCTTTCTAGTCTTTCAGATGTTTGGATGATCGGGGGTCCTGTCCCGACATCCCTCTTTGTTTTAGAGGCTTCATAGATAGTTAGTAGTTCAGTAGTCTTTGCATTATCATTCTTATGTTAAAGACTTGAGTTGCCACTTTTGGCCAAGTTGAATGTTTAATCTTTAAAACATTCTCAGTTATTTTGTTATTCAGTTCAGTTAAGTTCATTGATAATTATAGATATGAATATTGTCTTCCGTTGAGTTAAGTAAGTTAGGCCAAGGGTTTGCTTGGGGCCAGCAATGGTTTTTGAGTGCCAGTCTCACCCAGGGTGTAGGCTTGGGGCGTGACACTAATTATCTTGTATTTTTCTTTGTACTATTAATCTATAGGCTTAAGGTCGCGGGTCCAGATGGAAGCCTCTATACAGTAAGCCATGATGATGAGCTTGGAGGCGATGATGAACCTTGACTAGCCATCCTGCCATATCATTACTCATCCCTTAATAGTCAAATCTCGCTTTTCAACTGTACATACTCTAACTTCCTCCCTTGTTGGTATAAGGAACCTTGATTTTCATACGCTAACTTGTAATAGCCAAGTTTTATAGGATACTTTTAGAACGGTCATCCTTTTCGTCCTAAACAATTTGAATTGGAAAATTAGCTCTTATACTTGTTTTGACAGAAGTGAAGTATTCAGTAGCAGGTTGGTTTAAGCAACCAGAAAGTGTAATTTCAGTAATTTGACTGAAGTTTTTGTTTGATCTTGATCACACTGCCAACCACATTTAGGTACATAAATTGTTGGGGGACGGACGCGCGGTCTCTTAGGTCACATCTGTAACTGCCTCTTACCCAGCTGTTACCAAGGTCCTCTGGACTCATATTGCTGTAAAAGATGGAGATTAGTAAGTAGCCAAAATGGTGTAGAAGAGGAACCCAAGAAATATGAATAAAGGTAATAGTGGAGAAGCATTTTATAGTTGATACCATGTCAAATATATGATTCATAACACATCACAAGAATAATTATAATGTGCCTACCGACAGTGGCGTAGCCAGAAATTTCATGAAGGGTGTCTAGAAATTGTACATGAGTACATTTTTTCTTTTGGATGAATGAGTGCACTAAAATTTTAAAAATTAAACTACGTAATATACATGAAAAAAATTGGAAAAAATGTATGTAATATACATGAAAAAATTTGAAAAAAAAAAAGAAAATGAGGAAAGAGTGCACTAGAAATTTTAAAAATTAAACTACGAATTATACATGAAATTTTTTGAAAAAAGGTACACAATATACATGAAAAATTTGAGAAAAAAAGAGGAAAAAGTTTGAAAAAGAAGAAAGAGTGCACTAGAAATTTTAAAAATTAAACTACGTAATATACATGAAGATTTGAAAAAAAAGAGGCTTAAAGCTGCTGGTGGTGAGATTTGAACTCACAAATGCTTAAAGGCTTGACTTTTCAAGGCACCTAAACCACTAGGCTACAACACCTTATTGTGTTAAGGGTGTCCAGAATACGTTATTTAACCATTTTATATATTATTTTACTTGTATATACGGTATAATTTCCCGACGAAGGGTGTCCAATTGGACACGCTAAAGAGTATGTAGCTACCCCCCTGCCTACCGACAAGAGTTGTGGTGTAATGGATAGATTTTTTCACCCTTAATTAGAAATTTCGAGTTCAAGACTTAAGATTAGAAAAAATCTGATAGGGAGCGTTTTCTTCTCCAATGGGCCTTACACAATGAGAATCTAAATTTGTCACGAGTCATAACTTTAATGTGATTACCTGACAAGAAATGAAAAAAGAAGAAGAAGAAGAGAATGATTAATTAATTATCGTGTGGGACTTACCCATCTTTGGATTCATAACGTATATTTACTCAAATCTAGTTGTGTACTTAATTCAAGTTTTATTTGCACGATGAATAAACGATTCGGGAGTTTTGGATTGATATTAGTCGAAAAGGGTATTTACTGTTTCATGCTCTCCTAAATTACCTGCAAAATTGTTCTATATGCTAAGTTGTTGTTGAGGTGTAGAACAAAACAAAAACAATAAAATGAATTCCCATATATCTACAAGTGTAACTTCCCCTTTTTTGCTTCACATGGTAATGCTGCTGCTTCATCTTTATTGTTTCTACTAGTTTTGAGCACGTGCGTTGCACGTGTATTTGATGCTAATAATTTAAACTTCTTAAAACATTAGAAATAACACCAAAACTGAAAGTGAAGGATACATGCTCAATTGATGAATAGGTCAACCGATATTCACTATCATCACAAAGTACATCACACCAAAAGTTAATATCAAATGAAGTTGAAATGATCCCCTTAGTTTTAAGAAAGAAAGAAAGAAAGTTCCTTTAGCATTGTATTCTATTACTTTGATAACTACTACTATAGTTAGCAGTTGTATATAGTCAACAAATTGTATAACGTTTTCTTGTATAGTGCTTTTACTCTATCAAAAAATATTCGACCTAAATGATATTTCAACGACAAATAGTGTGGATATGAGCAACACCACTAATGGTTACAAATACTTCAGGCCCATCAAGTAGTTATTGTCAGATGAAAGTAGTGTTTGTTGAAGTTGTATCAAGTTAAGAGAATTAATTTAATATATATAAATCATAAGTGCATGTATAAGTATCCTTTATTTGATTTACTTATATGAGTCATTTAAAATGGAAATTTGGTAGAAAATATTAGTTGAATATGATGTATATTGTATTATAAAATATAATATGACAATAAGTCAACATCAATGTATTTTGTGTGAGCATGAAACACCATATAAATAATAAATTCATATTTCAAATCAAGCCTTCTTAAATTCAAGTGCACCTAGATATCTCGACTTCTCTTCTTCCCCATGCAGTCCATCTACCATTTTTGGATCTATGTTTTTTTATCTTTTAGTTTGTTGTTGCATCTCAAAATTCATAGACTTCTCAAAGGAAGATTATGATAGATAATGTAAGTGAAGAAAATAACATAAATTAGTGTATTTTTATTGAAAAAAAAAGATTAATAATACACTAAGCAGTGAATTCTTACAAGGAAGAAGCATGTAGTGTTCTATCTTCTCACTTCAAATAGGGATATTACTGACCAAAGGTTAAAACCTATAGAACGTTATTGACTTGTTGAGTTAATTCCTGCAAAAAAAATTTTTTTAGTGAAAATTGTGTCTTATGCAGTGTAATATAATATCGGAAATAAACCATCTTCATGCCATCTTTTGCCAACGTCTTCTGTTCTATAGTTCAAAGTACACTTCTTGTGCCTTGAACTCACTCAACCTTAAATTGTCAAATTTAAGAGCATATATATAATTTGATATGGTTTAAATAATACAACAAATGTGGGGTGATTGAAGAGATTTAAGGTGTTATAAATATTTGTAGAATTTAGTATAGCCATTTAAAGTGCAAGTTGAAATTGATTGACAATGGACCTATTTGAATGACTTGATTATTGTATATATGGAAAATGATTATCCAAACCTGTAAATTTGAGCATCTAAATATAGTTGGTAGGTAGACTGTATAATAAATTATAACTTAAAGCTAGTAGATGCAACTTATAGTAATTCAAAAGATCATAGCCACTGAATTTTAACATTTTCGTCAAGTAAGGAAAAAAAAAACAGCAATAAAAAGTTTTGAATTATGTTCATCCAAATCAATAAATAAAAGTAGTGACATAAATATGTTTCATACTATCTCTAGATAAATGAAGTATGATCCTCACCTATATGCTCCAAATGTTGCTGGCTGACCAAGTAAACCAAATCAAAAGAGCAATGATTGCATCATGGAAAAAAAATATATAGTGCACAGCTTCAAAAAATATGAAAAAGGCTAAAGTCAAGTGTGAATCATCTATGAATATAACATTAATAGTAATGCCACGAACTTAGGCCTTTTTATATAAATTCTATAAAGAGAATATTTTTTCACCATTAATCCAAGGAATTTGAAAAGACCAAAAATGAATGATATTATCATATGAATGAATTAATGAATAAATTAATATCAACGCTTCCTCTTCTTTCAGTTTTAAACCGGTAGTAATTACAATGACAGCATTATCTTTTCATATGATGATAATATCATTAGTATTAATTAGCATACTACGGTCAGTTTATTGTTTAATAATTTAATATTTAATTAATTATACATTTTATGAAGAGATTTTTGGATTATTATTATTATTATTATTATTAATTTATTATTATGTACATATAAATTATAGATGATAAATATGTATTAAATTAGATATTTTAATTAGGAATTAATCTAAGGAAGTGCAAAAGTCATTAACATATTAATTAAAATGATACAATTTAATATTTAAATTAAATAACTAAATGTTTTATAATATTTTAATTTATAATAGGGGTAAAATCGTAATTCAACTTTTAACTTTTTTTGTTCCCACTTATAGTAATATATGAATATGAATATGATATGATATATGATGATATGATGATTAATGTATGTTTTCTAGATCTGTTCTCTTTCAATATGTTTGTAACTTATATTGGTCGTTGTCCTTACCAGAAGATCTAGTAGTTAATGTTCTATTGAGGTTGCCTGTGGAATCACTTTTGTGTTTCAAATGTGTGTGCAAGCATTGGTTTCCTCTCATCAAAAGTCCGAGTTTCATACAAGAACATTTTCATCACAATAACAATCGTGCCCGTCTACTCATTTGTAACTCGAAAGTATCAGATGAAGGACATGGCATTGTAAAATCTGTTGTATTCTCCTTGCTCCCTGAGAATACTTACTATTTTAAAACTATTTTCATACTTACTATTTTAAATCTATTTATGAAAAAAAAAATCTTGCAATAGAGGCAATAATGAAAATTTAATAAGCTGAGAAAACGGGCTTAGGGGTAATGACATTCTTTTGACTAGACACAATTTAAGAAAAAAAGAGTACTTTTGAAATTTTTGGTCCTAAATAAATAAACCTAAATAAAATTTAGTAGGTAGTATAAATAGACAAAGTTTTTGGCCTCTTCTTCACTACTCTCATTTCTCATTTAGGGCTGGGTCTTCTTCCTTTGGTTAGATTTCAATTTTCTGTATTTGTGTTTTGCTGCTCTCTTTCTGTAGCTTATGCTTTTGCTCTTAAATTAGATCGCATATATATATATATATATATATATATATATATATATCCCCTTTCACCATTTTTCACTTTTCATTTTACTCTCTTTCTGTTTCAAAATTGATTTAGGGTGTGTTCGGTACATGTTTTCCAATTTTCTCTTTTTCCGTTGGTCAAATGTTTTAGAAAATACTATTTTTTCTAGAAAACAAATTCCTTAAAAGTGATTAAATTACTTCCGTGATGAAAGTAGGGAAAACAAGTTGCACTAGTAACATTCCACGTTGAAATTACAAAAAGAAAATCATTGATTGCCTAATGAAAAGATTAGAAAAGTAAATCACCACTTCTTTACTAGGAAATGGGAAGACTTCAAATGGAAATCTGTGTTTATATGTATGTGTTCGATACTTGTTTTCCAATTTTCCTATGTTCGGTTGATCAAAAGTTTTGAAAAATATTTCCTCTTAAGGAAAAAGACACTTTTAAAAAGTGAGGAAACAATTAGAAAAGCAAATCACCACTTGTTCACTAGAAAATGGGAAGACTTTTAAATTTTTAAGATGGAAATCTTTATTTTTTCTTTCTTTTATTAACTTACGATTTTAGAAATGAAAATCAGCTTTTAGATTCTAATACAAGAAAATTGCTTGACCTGAAACGGTTGCGGATCTAAAGGACAAATTCTTCATCACATAAATTTTAGGATTTGGGGTATGATACATGTGCTGAGATACCAGAAATAAATGTATAGACAAACACATATAAGTATATATTTCGATTAATCAAAGTTATTGAACTAAAACTTTAAAACTTCATAAACATTTCCTATATTATTCATAAGATATATCGTGTAATAACAAAGTGCTCTCATATGTATATATGATGTTAGATCGAGAAAGATTTTGATAATTGACAAATAGAGGAATAGAGGAAAGGAACCGGTTGAGTCGACATGTTCCTTTCAGACCGAATCAGACTGGGATAAGGAGAACGTCAACCACGCGAATTAGAAGTTATAAAGCGGTGGAAAGGTTGCTTTTTCGACAAGAAACCAGTGCAAAAAGGTTTCCTTTCATAAAGAAATCCTAAGCAAAGTAGGAAGCGTAAACGAAGTAGGAAGTATAAGCAGAGTAGGAAGTATAATAACGTGAATAACTTTCAAATCCGGAACAGAGTAGGAAGCATGATCAGATATGTAAATCGAATTCAAGTTGAAAAAGGTTTTCAAGAATTCAAAGTCTATAAATAGGGCAATATTTTCTTTGGAGAAACTTGCGCACTTAAACAGCGAATTACAAGTAGAATACAATCAAATAGAGGGAGTTCATATTTGAGTGTTTTTCGATCACGAAGTGCAGCCAACGCAAGGAAACAAGAAACAAGAATTTAAGAACTGATTCATAAGCTTATGTTTTATAGTTCTTAAGTCAAGTTTGCTTGTATTGAGTTTTTATCGAGTTGTACCTTTAGTTCTTTCTAGATCCAGTGAAGTATAAATTGGAGTAGGAATAGAGTCTTCAAGTTGGGGCGACTTAAAGACTTGGGAACATAAACCTTGGGGGTTTGTGTTGGAGTTTAGGAATTAGAGTTAGTTCATAGGATTGCAAGAGTTGTAATCCGAATCCATAACGTGAAGTGGGGTCGACGATCTAGTTGGTTGTTGGCGTCTAGGAATTAGAGTTTATAATTCCTTAGGTTACATAGATTTGTAATCTTTTGTTGAGGCTCAGAGTTTAATGAAGTAGAGTTAAATCCTACAGAGGTGTAGGTCGTGGTTTTTTATCCTTCATGAGCCGGGGTTTTCCGCAATAAAATATTGTGTCATTACTTTAATTGCTTTACATAACGTAACTGTTGTAATCTGCAAAGGAACATATAGAATATACATGTTCCTTAGGCAAATCTGGGGGTCAGTATTTCAACATATGACAAACTCAAAAATCAAACCAAATACCCAATCAATCTTGTACTTACTGGTCATAGATGTAGTCAAAGCATCCAAGGTTATAGTGCGGCGGAGATTTATATGTGGATAAACTGGGAAGCAAGCATCCACCATTATGGTTAGACGTAGACGTCATATAACAGAAGATTTATTAGTGGATGTTCTGTTGAGGTTGCCAGTGGAATCGCTTTTGCGTTTCAAACGTGTGTGCAAACATTGGTATTAAAAAAATTTGGGATGATTGAATGCAGCGGGATGTTCCCCCTCGCTGCTTTTTCAGTATCTATTGCTTGCGCAAAAACTCGTGGAAGACCGTAAGACTTGACTTGCCTTACTTTTCTTGGTTACACAATTCCATTGGGGCCACATATCTCAATGGGTTATATTATTGGCTTGCTTGACGCGTCAATGATAACTTCTCCATATGCTCATTTGACATGGGCAGTGAGCAATTTGGTGAGATGCAAGGACCAGATATTAATCCAAAGGCAGAGTGGGGAAGTCTCATGTTGCGTGGTGACTCGCTTGCTAATTTAGTTAGTGATGACCCTGGTATACCAATAACGTGCATATATGATGTGTGGGCAATGAACCAATTAGAGGGTAGTTGGAGGAAAGTTATTACCATTCAACCTTTCATACCTGCTCATTTGCGTAAAGGCGTCTGGGAGGATGATAAGATGATTTACGGAATCCCAGAAACTTCACAGCTAGTGCTATATGACCCTACAACAAGACAAGTAAGTTGTAGATCTTGAATTTAAGCTGGACGTATTCATGAGTTGCTGTTGGGTTTTCAATTACAAGGAGAGTCTAGTTCAAATAAAGAGTGGAAATGGTAATGCAGTCCGACAAATCAACCACTTCTTCAATGTCTTACAGTGAACATCCGGCCCTGCCGGTTGTTACCGGAATAATTACATTCAATAGCTTATAAAAAACATCTCAGATAGTGATAGCAACAATGATGGTGGTGGGCTGTTTATGAATAAGAGTAGTTGTCCTAAGAGATTGTATGTCCTCCTTTCTGATAAACTTAACAACAAACAAACAATTTGTTTTTGTTGTTACTTCTTTATATTATATTTCTTTGCTAATTTTTGCCTTTGTTTAATGAAAGAGGATTTGGAAATTTTGTTGATGATTTTTCCATTGATATATGTATATAGAGTGTGTATGTAAATTGTTGTATGGAAATGGGAGTTGGCCAGTCAAGAAATCCCATGTCCAAAAGATGCATATTGTTGCAGAGATGCGGATATTGAGGTGGATGTGCGGTCATATGATGAGTTCGAGATTTGGACTCATTTAGAGCTTTCTGTATATGGACTTAGTGTCCCAAATGCTTAATTTGTGCCATAAATTGATGTTAAATCTGTAATTTTCAGATATATGGGTTGAGGAACAAAGCAAGGACACTAATATGCAAAAAGGACAACACAAGATGAAAAAGAGGGAGAAAAACAAGCCTGACAATCGCCAAGAGAACTTGGTGAATCGCCAAGAGAACTTGGCGAATCGCCAAGTTACCCCTGGATCGCCTAAATTTACAGAACATTGAGCCTGAAATAGGAAAAACTTAGGCGAACTGCTTTCCCTATCGGCGGATCGCCAAGTGCATCGGCGAAGGAAGTTCATGTCGCCTAACGTACTGGTCGAGACCAAGGTGAACTCAAATTGGTGAACTAAAAGACCAAAGGGCGGCACATCGCAGAAATGATCGGCGATCCCGATCTAGATCGCCTAAAATTACAGTGTTTGAACGAGGAAAATGTGAAGAAAGAAGGTGCGTGATAGACAAGGACGATCGGTGAGTCGCCGACTGGTCGGCGAAGCCCGACTTTCCTCACCGATTGTAACATCCGACAATTTGAAATAGCTTTGAAGAGGCTTAGGATTGGAAATTTTCATTTTTGGAAAGAATTTTAAAGTTTTGGAAATTTGGCTAAGTATGGAAAAGGTGAGTTTTTGGCCAACTTTGATCAGTCGTAACTTCTAGCTCATGATGATTTAGAAGTTTTTCCAGTTATGGTTGCATAGCCCTCGGAACGATCTTTCCAACGCCACCGAGTTTGCTCAATTCCGAGTCCGTATGAGCGAGTTATGACCTTTGAAAGTTGGGCAGTTGACAAGGAAATCCGTCCGGGAATCATTAAGGACATTTTGGTCTTTTCCCTAGCCTTTTATTTTGGTTTTATAAATGTGTTAGGCTGATCATTTTGATCAGTTTTACCATTTTAAAAGAAGTGAGAGTGAGGGTTTTGAGAGAAGAAGAAGAGAAGAAGAGAAGAAGAGGAGATCAAGCAAGGAGATCATCGTGGATTTTTCGTCGGGGGTGATCCCTACCAAGGTATGTGAGCTTTTAGTGTTGGGTGATCCTTTCCCCCACATGCCAAACTCGTTTTATTTTCGAGAAAAGATGGATTGTGTTTGTTGAAGTTGTGAGTTGTTGTGGTTGAAGTTGTTAGAGTTGTTAAAGTTGTTAGTTGTTGAAATTATTGTTGGTATTGTTGTTGGTTGTGATGTTGAGATTCTTGATGATTTGGGACTTGTTTCCGGTTGGGGTTTTGAGTTGAAATCTATTGAATGTTGAGGGATTTCATGTTTCTAAGTGATTGGGGTTGGAACCCTTGAAGTTAGAGAGTTTAGAGTTGGAAAAATGAAGGAGAAAAGTTGTTCCCTCTGTGAACAAAATCTGCTCCGCGTCGCGGACAGGACGCGGACTCCACTGTTTTCAGACTTTATTCTCAAAAATTTTCTTAAGTTTGGTTGTTCCAAATCATTCCTAAACATCATGAGGTCCCTCCAAACACCAATCAAGTCCTTGAATCCATAATTCAATTCAAGTGAAGTTAGTTTCCGATTCAAGTGAAGTCAAGCTTAGAAATTAAGTAAGTCCAAGCAAGTCTTTAAAGCTTTTCAAGAGTCTTCATTGAACGTTTTAACTTCATTCTAAGGCTCAAGTTCCAAGTTAAGTTAAGAGTTTCAAGTCAAGTCAAAGTAAAGAGTTCAAGTAAAGTAAGGAGTAAGGAGTCGAGTCCATTTCTCCAAAGTTATTAGGGAACTATGTACTTCCCAAAGAAGTTCTAAATGTTTTTACATTTAAGTAAGAAAGGAGCCATGTTCTCCAAAGAGCCTTCGGGCTAGTTTTTGAGTAATTATCTCATATCAGCAGGAATAAATATGTTTTAAAAACATAAGAGCCAATACATTTTGGGAGTAGTATCGAGCACCGAATTGGGGGAGCGTTCAAAGAACCCACAACCCCCATAGAACCATGTTAGCCACCATGGGTAGAAAAGGATCATACTTTTTAGATGAATCCTTTTCAGATTAGACTAGTGGATCCATTAGGCAGTTCAGGTCTTATACCTTTGGCCGGGTATAAGATGCTCTGGCAGCGTGAGGTCGATCGCTGTATCATCACTATAGCTCTTATGTGATGGTTGTCGGTTAGAGAAGCTCCCACAGCAGTTATTGTATTTTCATACTCAGAGATTATTGTATTTTTATATACATCAGTTCATTGTATTTCTATATACATTTCAGGCTTATTGTATCTTTGTATACACACAGAGTTTATAACATGTTTTAAACAGTCTTTCTTTATATCGCACTTGTTTTAAATTGCCTTATATAGAAAGAATGTCAGTCAGGTTGAGTTGAGTTGAGCCAGGTAAGCTATTCAGTTTCTCCCAGGTTTTCCTTCTAGCCGTTGTTGCTTAGCTGTCCAGCTTGCATACTCGTACATTCCATGTACTGATGCCAGTTGGCCTGCATCGTTTCATGATGCAGATCCAGGTATCCCAGATCAGCAGCCTGTGCGTCGTTGATCCAGCTGAGCACTCCAGAGTCAGTGGTGAGCCTCCTTGCTTTCCGGAGGACTCTATTACTTCGTGTTCTTAGTGTTGTCTTATTAGGATGTTGCGGGGTCTGTCCCAACATCCATCTCAGTAATTTAGAGGCTTCATAGATAGACAGATAGACAGTCAGTCAGCTAGTTTTGAGTCTCTTATCTATGTATATATGTAAATATTCTATTTTGAGATTCGAGTTGCCTTTATGGCCATATTTTATAAGTTAAGTTGTTTTGTAATATTGCATTGCATTGAGTTATTCTGTTGAGGTTTCCGCTGAGTTAAGAAAGCCAGGCCAAGGGTTCGCTTGGGGCCAGCAATGGTCTCCGAGTGCCGGTCCCGCCCAGGGTGTAGGCTCGGGGTGTGACACCGATTGACCCCAAAAAGCCACACCTCAGATCAGTATAAATTGATTTTTAGAAGAGAGAGAAAGCATTCAGAAATTGTGAGGAGTGAAATAGAGAGAACAAAAACACTACTCTTGTTGATTTTAAGCAATTTTGGCAAGAGATTTCAATTGGGTATTGTAATAGTATAGATATTATTCATCTTAGAATTTCGATTGTCTAATACCCAGCTATGGAGCATCTAGTAGGTATTGAATTTCTTTCTTTTATGATGATTGGCTAAAACTCCGATCTTAGGGGTTTGATGATGTAACCAATTGCTGATTTTGGCTTAATGGGTGCTAGTTATTACCGATTTTTGTGTTAATTTGAAGTGGGTCTGAGTTATTGATGTGGTTGAACCTCTATATTGTATGTTTATTTCAATATAATTCAGGGTTTTATGCTTGCTGGAGAGACAAGTGTAGAGCTAAGGTGATAACTTGGCACTCATAGCTAGTGGGTCATGACGGTTTCAGCTTGAGAAAGTGAAGCCCAAGATTCATCCTATGTATCTAGCTCGAGAGAGTGGATATGGTGTGGTTGTGGGCTGATCTTTTTATGTAGTGCGCGCTAAGGTTCGGAAGAACTCAGTAGAAACAAGGTAATTGTTCGAGAGAAAAGTGTCTTACCTAAAGTTCATCCTACCCATGAGGAATTAGCATTTTTGGTTAGTGATTTGCACCCGTTGAGATGAACGTAGCAGTTGGTTAGTCAATCCCAAGCATCTTTCCCTTATTTGGTTGTTCCTAGTTCATTGTTGAAGTGGTTTTCTAGTCTAAAAACTGCTCATTTTGGAATTGTGATTACTCCTCCAATTTGGTCCATAGTTTCTGAAATCGTTTATTCCTTCAGCTGCAAAAGTCACCGTTATAACTTCATATTTGAATTCAAAATAGCACTACTCTCTGTGGGATCGACCCCAACTCTTTTGTTGGGTTTATACTGCTTAACGATCGTCTACACCTAGTATTGGATAAGGTGTTGTTGATACGTTAATCATCATACTCGAAGCGATAAAGATTAAAAATGAGGATATACGGGATAAGGTGGGAATGGCCTCCATGATAGATAAAATGAGAAAAGTATAGAAATATGTCAATTCAAGCGAGAAAGCTAGATTTTGTTACCAATGTTAGAACCTATGCAAATAATGCACTTAAGGGATTGATTCAGCATCAACATGTATAGTTGATTCATAAATAGAATCAGCATTTAATGTGAATTAGTTGTATCAATCAATGAACTAGAACTCACTCTTAAGTGGATCAAGCCATCTACTATTCTGTTTACATAATTTTCCTTAACAAGGGATAATGTACCAGTGAAGTTAGAAAGTATGAAGAAAAAAAAACAGGTACGAATAAGGAAAATAAGGAGTAAGATGTGCATGCCATGCACTCAATGTTCTAGTCGTAGTTTCGAGCCTATGTTATTGATTAACTTAATCCTTTATTGTTATATTTAATTCATTTCACATGACGGATATAAAATTCACATGCAGGGTTTTAAGTAAAAACTTTTAAGAAATAGATATATTGGGCAGAATCAACAACCAACAAGAAATGTAAAGCAATATAAAGAAAGTACAACAAAAATGAGAAACAACATCAATATATACAAAAGAAAGAGTACATGATTCAATCTCATGACCTGGTGGACAAAAGTACAAAGCCACTACAAGAGTGCAAGTCCCAAAAATGGACCAAAAAGTACAGACTTGTCTCGAATACAAAAGACAGGTCAAAACTATATACATTTGGAGATAAGTCGAACTAGGACGCCATCAGCTCACCCTTTCTCAGAAGATCCCCGCAGTACTTAGGCTCGGATCATCGTTGTCAGCTAGTGCTCACAACTACATCAAAAAATAAATGTACTAGAGTGTAGCATGAATGTCAAAACAACAGGTGCCCAGTAGGCATCATAGGTCAACTGAGCTTGGAAAGTAAAAACAATATGAAAAATATGAAAGTAAGGGTAATTAGAGGTCAAATGAACAAAGCAATAACGAAAAGTCTACCTATATAGGTCACGAGTCTGGAAAGAATGAAGTAGTAAAGTAAAGAAACTATATCTATAACCTAATTGGACCCCTATAAGCCCAGAAGGTATGTATAATTGTGCGCAACTGGAAAGGGAATAACTCAAATGAGTTTGGACCCACATAAGCTTGTTAAGTACACAAAAGTGCTAAGGATAACACTAGCTAGATTAAAAGCTTCAAGAACTGAAATGGTTGACTCTAGGCTTGAACTTTGGTGAAGGCACCCGAAGAACCCAAATGATTCACATGTTAAGATTTGAACCGAGGCGAATAGAGATATGCTAGGGCCTCGAACCGTGGCTAGAAGACTCCAAATATATATATATATATACTAGTTTCACGGCACGTGCGTATCGTATATATAGTATACGATATTGTAAAATAGAATTAATATTACTAAATTAAAGCTTTTTAGTAAATAATTATAATTTAAAGAACATAGGACAATTGCTTTTAAATGATTAATAAAGATTGTCATTGAGTTACTTGTATTTTGAGATCAAAATGACCAGATATTATTGAAATATTTCAAAATACATTCAAAGTTTAAATATGGAAATTGTAAAAATAATAGGAAAAAAAATATATGGAATGATACATAGCCAATGAAGAAGGAAGACGAAAATATATTTTCATTATATATTGCTATAGTGTTCCATTTGATTAAAATCTCTTGTCACCAACACTTTATTTTCTTCGTTCATTTTTACTTATTTATCTATTAAAAATAATTATTATCATGTCTATATTATCATATTATAAGTAAATTAAGGTGAAAATCTATTTTTGATTCAATGGACAATGTTGATGCCCATTGTTTTAGCAAAATCGGAAAGAAACTGCTTCATTTGAGGGTAAAAAAATAAAAAATAAAAAACCAAAGAAGAAATATCTTACTCAAATCATGTGACTTTTTTCATATTTGTTTATTATTATTGTCTTTCCCACAACTTTTTGTGACTGTTAACTCAAGGAAATCATAAGAAAAAAATACGAGTGTGAATTTATGAATGATTTGCTACAATTTGTTCAACAGCTCTTTGTTATATGGTACCTCAAATTTCGTTGAATTTTGAACTTAATCAATTGTTGCAAATAAACCTTAGATTTTTTAAGAAGAAGAAGAGTAGAAAACTTTCAAAAATCGTAGATTACAAGTGATAGGAAACCCTCTATTTATAGCTAACAAATAGTAGTATGAATATGTGCTAATTGTTCCTTATCATAAAAGTTACAACCTTACAAAAAAGTCACTGCTCATCGGAAAAATCACAACCTTTTGCAAAAGTTACAACTCATCGGAAAAGGCACAACCCTTCGGAAAAGTCACAACCCTTTGAAAAATCACAACCCTCCGGAAAAGTCACAACTATTCATACTTCAAATTTAGTATGTGCATGACACTAATAAGGATTACCATAAATATTTCAATATTTTCTCTTTCTACGTAATCTATCTTTTACCAATTAATATTTGAGTAAGACTATCATAGAGAGGTAATTTTTACAATAAAAAGGTACTTTATTGTTATAACGGATGATGGTTAAATTGAGGTTTGAGTGTATGTCAAATATTTAGCTTGACCAATTCTTTGTTTTAGATATACATATATATTTCAGTAGCATAATTAATTTTAATATATGAACAACATTTTGGTGAAAAATATTTCATTTCTTTAAGTTTCTACCTTATCTTTGTAGAATTATAGTCTTCTCCTTTTTCCTACCTCAAACATATCATATAGTCGTTGTCTAATGAAAGTATCTAGTATCTTACATAAGTTGTATCGTGATATAAAATATTAAACTTTTTCGATAATAAAAATTAATAGATGAATAAAATTTAAAGTATTGTTTATAGAATCTTTAATTTGATTTAAGATTATTTTATGATCAATCACTATTTTCTTTTCTATTTTTATTAGGGAAACTTACATAAATATACAACATTAAAAAAATATTTAGCATTTATAGCAATAACATTTCTTCTCATTGATCACTTTGAATACATTTATAATATAATTTTAATACATATTACAAAGAACAACATATAATACAAGTTTTATTGATGGATAATACATTTATAACATATTTTAATACACTTATAATACAATGTGTCTAAGTATAATATATTTTTTTTTAAAACAATTATAATACATATATATGGCATACATAATTCACTTTTAATACATATTGCAGATTTAACATAGTATCGCTAAAAATGGTAATAAATAAAAAGTATCGCTAAAATTAATAATTATTTATTAGAAGGTACCCATCCAAGTAATTTAACCTTTTTATATAGATAACAAGGAGTGTATCTTGTGACATAAAATTTTCTCAAATTAAAATGATCACAAAATAATAGGAAAAAATATATATGAAACGATACATAGCCAATGAAGAAGGAAGACGAAAAATATATGTTCATGCTATATTCACTATAGTGTTCCATTTGTTTGAAATTTCTTGTCACCAACACTTTACTTTCTTCGTTAATTTTTACTTACATATCTATTAAAAAATAATTATTATCATATTATAAATAAAAGTGAAAATCTATTTTTAAAATAGTGGATTTAACATCAAAACTAATGATTTAATGGACTACACGGATGCCCGTTGTTTTTATAAAATCAGAAATAAACTGCTTCATTTGAGGGTAAAAAAAAGGAATTATCTTACCCAAATCATGTGACTTTATTCATATTTGTTTATTTTTATTGTCTTTCCCACAACATTTCGTCACTATTAACTCACGGAAATCGTGAGTGTGACTTTATGAATGATTTGCTACAATTTGTTCACCAACTCTTTCTTATGTGGTACCTTGAATTTCGTTGAATTTTGAACGTAATCAACTATTGCAAATAACCCTCAGATTTTTTAAGAAAAAGAAGAGTAGAAAACATTTAAAAAATTGTGGTTTAAAAGTGAGAGGAAACCCTCTATTTATAGCTGACAAATAGTTGTATTAATAGGTGCTACTTGTTCCTTATCTGAAAAGTTACAACCTTTCGAAAAAGTCACTGCTCGTCAGAAATATCACAACCTTTTGCAAAAGGCACAACTCATCGGAAAGGCACAACCCTTCGGAAAAGTCACAACTCATCAAAAATGTCAAAACCCATCAGAAAAAGTCTCAACCCTTTGGAAAAGTCACATCTCTTTGAGAAAATCACAACCTTTAATATGAAAGGGTATCTACATTTAATGTAATACAAATAATTAAATTAATAAATAGAATAAATTGAGTATTTTTAATTGGAGTATTATAGTAATTCAACATTCAGTTTAGGAGTTTATGCTTTTAAGGTAATATATATATATATATATATATATATATATATAAAGAGAACTCTAGGCCCGTCTACGTGGCGCCACCACAAACAAGGATTCCCTTTTAATTTATTTATTTCCAAAACTAGTCTTTCCCTTTCATGAAAAGTTGTGACTTTTACAAAAGGTTGTGACGTTTATGAAAGGTTGTGACCTTTTCGAAGGTTGTGATTTTTCCAAATAGTCGTGACATTTCCGATTAGGCACATAAGCATTTGTTCACACTACCAATTTTTGTCTATAAATAGAGGGATTTCCTCTCATTTTAAAACAACGAAAATTCTAAACTTCTTCTTCTTTTGCACAATTAAATATTCGTGTACTTTGCTCCTGTTGAGTGGCTTACTCACACCATTGTTTTTGTATCAATACGTTAATGAATAAAATCTTTCCATTCTGAGAGGATCTAATTCTTTAAACCTTAGGTATTGGAGGGGAATAGTATTTTTTAGGAGACAATGTGCTTTCAGTGGACTCGATTTTTTCCTTTCTATTTCATTCTATTTTTTAACATCTCGTAAATTAAAAGAACTAGAAAGAACTAGAATTAGAAAGAGTGATTTTTGGAAATAATAAAATCTGGAAAATTGGTTAAGTTAAGTTTGAGTTTTTGGTCAACTTCAAATGACCATAACTCGTAGCTCAGGATGAGCTAGGTGTGTTTCCAGATATCGTAGGAAATATCTTGGAATAATCTTTCCAACGCCACCGAGTTTATGCTATTCCGAGTTCGTATGAGTGAGTTATACCCATTGGAAGTTGGGTTGTTCAAATAAGGAAATGTCCAATCCGGATTTTAGAGGGGCATTATGGTTTTTTCCTTACCCAATTATTTTATTTCGTTTTTGGATAATTAATTGGGGTCTAAATTGATCTTAGTCATTTACGCTTTTGGAAAAAGAGTTAGGGTTTTGAGAAAAGAGAAAAGAAGACGGAAAAGGGGGAAAGGAAGAAAGAATCGTCAAGATCTTCACAAATCGCTTGTGGATTTCGTCAAGGGGTGATCCCTACGAGGTATGTGAGTTCACACAGCGTTGGGTTCGTTCACCCACGCGCCAAACATGTTTTATTCAATGTAATTTTGTCCTAAAGAGATTGAGAATTTGATGTTCTTGAGTTGTATTCTTGAATTGCTTTCGTTCTTGAATTTGGGATGAGATTGAGGAGTTCTTGAGAGTTTAAGATTGATTATTAGAGTTTCTTTGAGTTAGATTCTTGTGTATATGTTGTGGGTACCTGAATCTTAAGATATATAGAGAAAATGAATCGAAATTAGGTGAATTGGGGCTGAAAAATGAAGAAGGAACAAGTCGGGCAAATCTGGGTACCAGGTCCAAGTCGCGGACCTGTTCCTCAGATTTGGAAAATCCTCCCTCCCTCACGTCGCGGAGCGGTCACGGACCATTCTGCCTCAAAAATTATTTTCGTGACCAAAATTTAAATACATCTCTGCGTCACTGACTAGCTTTCAGGCAGTGATTTCTTGATATTTTCTCATGTTTAGCTATCTAAAATCATTCCTAAATATCATGAGATCTTTCCTATCACAAATCACAATCCTTGAATTCATAATTCAATTCAAGGAGAAGTTAAGAGTCAAGTCAAGAGAAGTTCAAAGAGTCTTCCAAGAGTCTTTTACAAATGTTTTAACTTTGTTTTAAGACTTGAGTTTTGAGTTGAGTAAAGAGTAAAGTTTGAAGTTCATTTCTTCAAAAGAGTATGTCGGGACAATGTATTCCCAAAGAGTAAAATGTTTTCACATTTAAAGAAGAAAGGAAACCTTGATTTCAGTAAAGAACCTTTGAGCTAGTTTTTCAATAAAGAACCTTTGAGCTAGTTTTTCAGTAGAGAGCCTTTGAGCTAGTTTTTCAGTTAAAGAGTAAATGCTTTCACAATTAAGCAAGAGAGGAAACTGAGATTTCCAAGATAGCCTTTGAGCTAAGTTTTGAGCAATTATCTCAAACCAGAGAAAGAAGTTATGTGTTTAAAACATAAAGAGCTAGTATATTTTGGAGTAGTATTGAGCACCGATATGGAAGAGAGTTCAAAAAACTCCGAGCCGCCATAAACTATGTAGCCACCATGGGTAGAAAAGGGTCATACTTTTTAGATGATTCCTTAGTGCTTTTTAGCATAGACTAGTGGATCCACTTAGTAGTTCAGGTTCTATACTCATGGCAAGGTATAGGACGGCCATGGCAGCGTGAGGCAATATGTTGTATCATCAGGATAGCTCTTAAGTGATGGTTGTCGGTTAGAGAAACTCCCACAGAAACATTTTGTATTTTTAAATACATCAGAAATATTTGTATTTTCATATACAAACAGAGTTCATATTGTATCTTTGCATACAGACAGAGTTATTATTGTATTTCTAAATACACAGAGTTGAAAATCATGTTTTAAAGCTTTTCTTTATACTGCATTTATTTACACTGCTTTATATTGAAATCAGTTCAGTTCAGTTCAGTTTAGTTGAGACCAGGTTTGTTTCTTCAGATTTCTTTCAAGCCTATGTTATGTTTAGCAATCCAACTTGCATACTCGTACATTCAATGTACTGATGCTAGTTGGCCTGTATCATTTTATGATGCAGACACAGGTAACCAGGATCAACATCCAGTGCATTGTTGATCCAATTGAGCACTCAGAGTCAGTTGGTGAGCCTTCTTGCTTTCTGGAGGATCCCTTTGGTTATGTTTTGTTTTATTGCTTGCTTATTTCAGTTGTTAGGATGATCGGGGGTCTTGTCCCGACATCCCTCAGAGTTTAGAGGCTTCATAGACATAGTTAGTGATGTTAGTTCATGAGTCTTTACTTTTCCTTTTCAGTTAAGTTGAGACTCGAGTTGCCACTCTGGCAGTGATGTTATTTATTACATTCTCAGTTATTTATTGAGCAGTTCAGTGTACTATTTTAAAAGTATTTATCTTGAGTAAAGTCTTCCACTGAGTAAGAAAGCCAGACCAAGGGTTCGCTTGGGCCATCAATGGTTCTCGAGTGCCGGCCACGTCTAGGGTGTAGGCTCGGGGCGTGACAAACTTAGTAATGTTGGACATATGCTTTGATATTAATTGTTATTTTTGAGTACATGTTTAAACTCTGTTGTTTATGTTTCTTCAAAGTTATTGTCTCCGGTTATATTGAGCATCTACACATATAATAGGTATATTCATTGTGCAGAAAATAATTATTGTACTCAATTTCAAGAATTCATGTTTTGATATTCTATATAAAATTCTATAACTTAAAAGTACTATATATAAGCTTACATATTATCTATTTTTACATAGATACAAAGTTTCTCACTTATCAATTGAAGAAATTCATTATGCAAGTTCAAAAGTTATAATTGCTTTCATGTTCAAGCGTAATTTCTTCTTTGAATCTGTTAACAATTTTTTGAATTTTTTTCCTTAGACATATATCACAATTGTAAAATCCATGCAACTTAAATGTGTTTTTTTTCTTATAAAATGCCTTTGTATATATATTCTTATTTTCTTCTTTATTTTCCTTTTAATGTTGATTATATAACCAATGATTTATTATTTATGAATAATTCATTCATTAAAGGTTCTTGAATTATGTGATAATGACAAATAATCAAATTCATGCTGGAATATTGCTAATATTATTTTAAGAACACATTTTTTTCCATTTTTTTAATGTATGGATATTAGTAAGCATTATTTGCAAGTTTAATGTAATTATTATTTATGACCGCGCGAAGCACGGACAAATTACCTAGTATATATATATATATATATATATATACAAACTCTTGCAATAGAGGCAATAATGAAAATTTAACAAGCTGAGAAAACGGGCTTAGGTGTAATGACATTCTTTTGACTAAACACAAGATCTAAGAAAAAAATACTTTTGAAATTTTTGGTCCTAAATAAATAAACCTAAATAAAATTAGTAGGTAGTATAAATTGACAAGCTTTTGGCCTCTTCTTCACTACTCTCATTTCTCATTTTGGGCTCTTCTTCCTCATGTTAGATTTAAATTTTCTGTATTTGTGTTTTGATGCTCTCTTTCTGTACGTTATGCTTTTGCTCTTAAATTAGATCGCACATATATATCCCCTTTCACCATTTTTCACTTTTCATTGTACTCTCTTTTTATTTCAAAATTGATGTAGGGTATGTTCGGTACATGTTTTCCAATTTTCTCTTTTTTCGTTGGTCAAATGTTTAGAAAATACTATTTTCTCTAGAAAACAAACTCCTTAAAAGTGATTAAATTACTTCGGTGATGAAAGTAGGGAAAACAAGTTGCACTAGAAACATTCCACGTTGAAAATACAAAAAGAAAAACATTAATTACCTAATGAAAAGATTAGAAAAGCAAATCACCACTTCTTTACTAGGAAATGGGAAGACTTCAAATGGAAATCTGTGTTTATCTCTGTGTTTGATACAACATCAATATATACAAAAGCAAGGACAAAAGTACAAAGCTACTACAAGAGTGCAAGTCCCAAAAGTGGACCAAAAAGTACAGACTTGTCTCAAATACAAAAGACAAGTCAAAAACTATATACATATGGAGATAAGTCGAACTAGGACGTCATCAGCTCACCCTTCATCTCAGAAGATCTCCACAGAACATAGGCTTGGATCATCGTTGTCAGCTAGCGCTCAGAACTACATCAAAAATATAAATGTGGAGTGTAGCATGAATATCAAAACAACAGGTGCCTAGTAGGTATCATAGGTCAACTGGGCCTCGAAAGTAAAAACAATATGAAAAATATGAAAGTAAGGGTAAATAGAGGTCAAATGAACAAAGCAATAACTGAAAGTCTACGTCTATAGCTCACGAGTCTAGAAAGAACTAAGTAGTAAAGCAAAGCAACTAACTGGACCCCTATAAGCCCAAAGGTATGTATACTCGTGCGCAATAGGAAAGTAAATAACTCAACCGAGTTTGGACCCACATAAGCTTGATAAGTACATAGAAGTTCTAAGGATAACACTAGCTAGATTAAAAGCTTCAAGAACTGAAATGGTTAACTCCGGACTCAAACTTTGGCAGGCACCCCGGAGAACCCAAATGAACCACATGTCAGGATTCGAACCGAGGCGAATAGAGATAATCTAGGGCCTCGAACCATAGCCAAAAAACATACATCAGGGTCTCGAACTGTGGCTAAAAGAGATACACCAGCGCTTCGAACCATGGCTAAAAGACTCCAAATACGCCCCCCCCCCCCCTCCCCCCAAAAAAATAAAAAATAATCATATATATATATATATATATATATATATATATCACACTCTTTCTCATGCGGGAACATAATGTAGAGAAAAACCATATTTGTTAATAATATAATATTTTACCAACAAAATATTATATAAAAATTAATACTAAATTAGGATTCACGCCGAAAAATTTCACATTATGATTAAAGCGCTCCCCAACAGAGATGATTTTATAGCTAAGAAGACTCGAGCCCAAAACCTCTTAAGAGGGCCTTGGTGAGCCCAAAGGTAATTAAAACCCTAGATAAAAGGAATTAAGAGGAGTTGTATAAAATAAAATGACAAAAGAAGTGTGAGGAAGTAGTCAACTGTTGAGCTATTTCTACAACACCACTCAATCAATTTTTGGCACTTCTTCTTCATCAGCTTATAAGGTTAGATTATTTATTTTGAATTTGAATCTGAATTTGTCCTATTTGGGGATATAGGGTTTTGCTGCCATTGTTTTTGTTTATGCTAATTCTTTTAAATTCTTTCCATCTTTTGCATTTAAAAATTGTTCCATTTCCAAGGGTTTGTCGATTAGTATTATAAGGAATTAATGCATGTTTCTAGATCTGTTCTCTTTCAATATGTTTGTAAGTTGTCTCATTTTACTTATATTTCCACCAGTATGGATGGTCACCGTCCTTTACCAGAAGATGTAGTAATTGATATTCTATTGAGATTGCCCGTGGAATCACTCTTGCGTTTCAAATGTGTGCGCAAGGACTGGTGTACTCTCATCAAAAGTCCGAGTTTCATAGAAAAACATTTTCATCACAAGAACAATTGTGCCCGTCTCCTTGTTTGCAACTTGAAAGTAGCACGTGAAGTACACCCCATTGTAGAGTCTGTTGCATTCTCCTTGCTCCCTAAAGAAATTGTTCCAGGTGTGACCCCTGAACAAAAAATTCTCCTTCAGCTTCCGAGGATCACTCATTTCATGTGTGTTGCTGGTCCAGTTGATGGCTTATTCTTAGTGCAGAAGAAGTTTTATGGAGACGATGTCTGCTTGGGTTTGTGGAATCCTGCCACCAAAGAGTTCAGGACTCTGCCTCCTGCGCCTTTTGAGATTGAGGGTTTTTTCACAAACCATGATCATCAGTTTGGATTGGGATTTGACCTGTTGACTCAAGATTATAAGGTTGTATGGATTCGAGTGTTCTGGGATATGCCGGGACAAGGTGCTAATAATCGTGTCTATGCCTGTGTCTATTCCTCATGCAACAATTCATGGAAACACCTTACTCCTGAATTCCCTCCCAGTTCTACCTTGTCTGCACCCCTTGATGCCACTTATCTCAACAGGGTTTATTATTGGCTTTGTAGGGGCCTTGATGATATCTACACGATTCGCTCTTTTGACATGGGCAGCGAACAGTTTGGGGAGATACAAGTCCCAGATATTCCAAGTGAACATTGGGGGACACTTACATTGCATGGCGGCTTACTTGCTATGTTAACCGGTGACCCTGGCAAACCAATGACATCCACATACAATGTGTGGGTAATGAAACAAGAGGGAATTTGGTCCAAAGTTCTTACTATTCAACCTCATATAGATGCTCATTGGCCTCTCAACATCTCGGATAACGATAAGATGGTTTTCGAGATCACAGAAACTTCACAGCTGGTGCTATATGACCCTACAACAAGACGAGTTACAGATCTTGGATTTCAACTGGACCTTTTCATTGCTGGCTGTTGGGTTTTCAATTACAAGGAGAGCCTAGTTCCAATAAAGAGAGGAAACGAGACTCAGGGCGAGGATAATGCAGTCGAGCAAATTGAACACTACTTCTATACCATACCAATGGATGAGGCCTCATCTTAGAGATTTGGCATACAGAATATTATAGTGATAAAAATTGAAAAACAGGAAAAAGAAAACGATTTACCTGTAATATTGTGACATTAGTTTTTATCTTATCTTCTTATAACATTGTGCTTGAGCTTAAAATTGCTTGGATCAGTCATCATTTTTTTTGTTCGGCTTGTAGGAAGAAGAGAGATTATTAACTAGAAGTCTCTGCGCCTTTTATAGGCTTACAAACTCAGAAGATAATTGACGCCACTTGACTAAATACTACCAGAAAAGTAGTAACTAATAAAGACTATTTCAATTCTAGTAAAAGACTTATTCAACCTACTGTAAAACTTATCCTAAGCAGTAAACTTAAACAACAGATTTTAAATCAATTCTCAACACGGCTTGTTTCTTTTCCTTACAGTCAAGTGGTTTTCCGCTCCTGCTTTAAAATTTTACAAGCGCAAAAAAAGGTAATCAGAGTATTGGAAGAGGTAAAAGAGTAGTTTTTTGTTAATTGGGATTTTGGAAAAAGAAAAGAAAATGGTTAAAGAGACAGAGTATTATGATGTTCTTGATGTAAGTCTTTTAGCATCTGAAGAGGAAATTCGCAAGGCATATTATCTCAAGGTTTTTTTTCCCGCAAATTTACCACTAGACAGTGTCTAGTGGCCTTTTATTAAACATAAAAAATATCAATAGGGATAAGTGCAAGCAAGGGGGTAGGCCTTACCTTACTAATCCTAATGAAGTACCTAATGTCTACTACCTAACAAGCATGAAGAACATAAGAGCTAGAGAGAACTAAATATTTTATGATCACCACAGAGTTTGTAATACACTCCATGATGATATTACAAACGAGGATGCTTAAATAATGTAAAAATATGTCAATCAAGAAGAAAGTTGAATTATCAACCTCAAAATTTCTATTACAAACGCATGAACTAAAAAAGATTGATTGCCCATCAAAAGTAACTTGAAGTATTTTTCTCTTGTCTTCTTCTTCAAACTTATCCAACAACACTTGATAATTCATACTTTCTTTATGGATTTATTGAATCTTGTTGAACCAATTGATATTGTCAAATGGCTCTGCTTTGCCTGTCGCATCGGTAGGTGCCTTGGAACAAACTCCTCAGTCATTTTACCGTTTCAACTATGTTGCCTTCCATGTGTCTTCTTTTTGCTTTTGTTGCTTCTACTTCTTTGTTGCCGAGGTGATATATCTCCTTCCCTAGCCACTCTATCAAAGCATATGTCCAGCTTATCTTCCCCATCTTCATCAAGAGAATATATCCTCACCCAAATCAAGCATATTGTCTTCCTTATCTTCACAAGAGAATCCTCGCTCAAATCAATTGTATTTGACACTAAGGCCCTTGTCTCATTCTTCTTTACAATCACGCATTTAGGCACAAATATGGGAGCTTCTGGACTTAATTTGCTATTCAAAGTAGGTGGTGAGACTTGCTTTTCTTGGATCAAATCGTTGTCATTCTCTGTTAACTTTACTTTCTTTCCAGTAGTCTTCGATAAAGCATCAAAGCTATTCGAACATAATAGGTTTCTTGAAGCATTACAAATATCTTGCCTCTTCTCACTGTCATGAAAATTTTCAGTCGCACCCTTTTCACTACATGGAGAATTATTTTGATTAGTCGGGAAAGGCTCCGATTACTAGTTGAATTTTTGTGTGCAACCAATGTCCAATTTTTAGTTGCATTCTTGGTTTCAACTTGCAAAGCATGCTACCCAGAATTTTCAGCATCTTCAACATCAGATGTATCCATTAGTTTGTGTCTTGAATCCATTATTTTTTGGCCTGAACCAACTCGCGACGCATCAACCCCAACTCTTGGTGTTTTCCCTTTGTTTTCGGTAGTTGTTTGTACACCAATATTACTTTGTAACAACATCCATTGAGTGTGCACGATTTTGCTCAAAAGTGACAGCAACCAATTATAAATCAATATATAATTTTTTTTTATATATATATATATCATATATCATATATTACTATAAGTGGGAACAAAAAAGTTAAAAGTTGATTTACGATTTTACCCCTACTATAAATTAGAAGAATATTAGGAAAAAGACAGATTACCATTTTACCTCTACATTAAATTAAAATGTTATAAGCTATTAATAAATTAAATATTAAATAATAATTATATCATACTATTATATTATTATACTAATGCTAATCAGTATATACCTGCTTGTTAATTTTATCAATTTTTGGCTTTTGATTTTCTTCCTAATCTAGATTACTCTCCCAATACCTATGAACATTCACTTATTGCTATAATAATTATATTAAAGAAGGTGAATGAAGAGTTGCACAGTATTAATTATGAGAAATGTTCACTTATTGCTCCAACAATAATAATGATGAATAAGGAAAATGAAGAGTTGGGGTAATTTCTATCCGAGTCAATATTATATTTGTGTAGCAAAGAGGTCACCCAATGGTTATATAGCAAAAATGCATGATTGTGAAACAAACGTTTCATTTCACTCTAAATACATTAGTTGATCACTAATCCCTTTCATTATATTCGTTTATTTTTTTACAGGAGAAAAATGTACGTGTACATTCTAAAACTTCATACGGAGCTTGCAATGTGATGGGAACGGATGTTTAAAAGCTTGGCATAATACATATATTGGACCCTAAACTTGGCTTCAAATTTTAACTTTGACCTCCAACTTTCATAGTGCACAAACAAACACTTTAATTATTCAACTTTTAAATAAATAAACACGCGATTTTTGTAGCCAAAGAGCATGAAATGCAAACGCTCCAACGTGTATTAGTGAGCCACTCAATGGCTGCCAACTAATAAAATATTTTGTACGTCGATTTTAGAAAAAAAATAAAATAAATTTATATACAAGAATCAAAATTAATTCCTCCTAATGGTTTTTAGAGCTTGGAGCTCATTGTTTGACGGAGCTTAGAGGTTTGTTGATGGCTGGCATATTGGTTTAGGTGTTTGTGGTTGTTGGGTCTGTTTTCATGGGGTTTGGGGGGTCATTTGGTTGCTGTTTTGTGTCTGGTTCTCGCCGGAGATGGCCGATCTGATGGGTTTGGGGTCGGTTATTTTGTGGGTTTGGCGAGCTCGAAGCTCGTTCGCTTCATGGGTTGTGCTCTGGTGTGGAGGAAGAAGGAGAACGGTTGGGTTGGAGGTGTTTGGAGTTGGGAGCTGCTGGTTGTTTGAGGTTGAAGTCGGCTCGCTGGTGGTGGCGTGAGCGGAGGGAAGAAGAAGAAAATGAATGGAGGTTTTGGGTGGTTTCAAGTGGTGTTTGCTGGCCGGAAAAGGGAGGAGTAATGGATGTGTTTGTTCACTTGTTTGGGGGTCATTTGGTGGTGGCGTTTTGCCTGAAAAAGAAGAAAATGAATGGGGTTTTGGGTTGCCGGAGATTGGCCAGAATCCGGGGTGGTAGAGTTGTCAAATTACTCCTAACTCGCGCAGAATACGTGCACATCACGCATTTTGCCAAATAGGACTCGCGTGTTTATTTATTAAAAGGTTGGATAGTTAAAGTGCTTGTTTGTGCACTATGAAAGTTGGAGGTCAAAGTTAAAATTTGAACCCAAGTTTAGGGTCCAATATATGTATTATGCCTAAAATCTTTGCGGAGGTTGAAATTCATCTTTTTATAAAGATGGCCTTCTAACAAGCATAGTAAGTCACTACTACATTTTCATGTTTTGAAAACTTCTCTTTTAATATTTAATTTTTAGGCAATTATTGAAGGAATTCAGCAAGTTTTCACTGATTTACATACTTTGGGTAAGTGAGATGGAAACTCTCTTCTTCCTTTCTTTGTCATTTCACTTAATTATGTTATGTAAGTTGATCACCGAAAAGGTGCTACATTTATCATTCTTTCATTAAATTTATTCCCCTTATTTTATTAGAGCTTAGTTTTTCCTGTTTCATATCATACCAAGCTAGCTACAATCTTTGGAAGAAAATTATTATAGATAATAATGATGGTCATATCTAAGTATGTTGATTACCTAATTTTTCATTGCATCCATGTTAGTAATGTTTAGGTGCACTTCTTAAATTTAGAGCAAGAGTTCCTTGATATGTCATATATCATCATATGCTATATTATTTTAATTAGTTTTACATAATTCCACACATCTTATTTTCCAAAACAAATAACTAAAAGTTAAATGAAAAGAGTTAGTTGTCACCCTTGTATTTGTATAGAGAAACATATATTTAGATATTTTAGTCTAGAAGATTATATTTGAAATCCTTCTTTTCATTTATTTTTGGATGCAAAAGTAAGCTTTATATAGAAACATATTAATCAATACAAGATTTATCATATTTATAAAAATATAATGTGATAAATATTTATATTGACATAATATTAGACTTATATACATTTTAGATCATAATAGAAGACAAACGTGCAGCGCACGTTTCCAGAACTAGTATATATATATATATATCAAGGTTTTTTCTACTTCTTTTTTAATTTTTTTTCACTTTCTATGTTTGAATTATTTGTAGCTTTTTTGAGTGTTAGGGTTGATTTAATTTACGTGGCATTAGTTGAAATTTTGAGATTCAAACTTCTATAATTTGACAGTAAATTCGGATACAGAAGCATTAAATTTTTTGATATAAAATTTATATATTTGAAAATTATGTGAAAAGGTAAATCACAATAATTAACAATTTAAAAGATAAAATCTAACTGTCACATTAATTGAGATAGAGAGAGTATTGTTTAAGTTTCATCTATTGATGAGTTTTCCACAAATATATGTATGTGTGTATTTATATAGAGTGTGTATGTAAATTGTTGTATGGAAATGAGAGTTGGCCAGTCAAGAATTCTCATGTCTAGAAGATGCATGTTGCAGAGATGTGGATATTGAGGTGGATGTGTGTTCATACTCGGAGTGATAAAGATTAGAATGAGGATATAAGGGATAAGGTGGGAGCGGCCTCCGTAACAGATAAGATGAGGGAAGTATAGAATTATGCCAATTCAAGCGAGAAAGCTAGATTTTGTTACCAATGTTGGAACCTATGGAAATAATGCACCTAAGGGATTGATTCATAAATAGAATCAGCCATTGGATAGAGTTCAATTTAAAAGAAAGGATAATATTAGTCCTTCAAAACTTCCTATTTCCTAAACGATAAACTTTTGATACTAATAAGGAAAAGTGAAGTTAATAAAGAGTTCCCTTATCCTTAATCTTATTTCTAGTTTAACAGTTCAAAAATGTAATATATATTATTTAATGTGAATTAGTTGTATCAATCAACGAACTAGCACTCACTCTTAAGTGGATCAGGCCATCTACTATTCAGTTTACATAATTTTCCTTAACAAGTGATAATGTACTAGTGAAGTTAGAAAGTATGGAAAATAATGAAATTTTGGCCAACTTTGAACAGTTATAACTCCTAGCTCAGGATGATTTAGGTGCAGTTCCAGTTATGTTTGCAAAGTTCGTGGATTGGTCTTTCCAACGCCATTGAGTTTGCTCGATTCTGAGTTCGTATGAGTGAGTTATGTCCTTTGAAAGTTGGGTAGTTGGAAGGGAATCCGTCCGGAAATTTTAAGGGTATTTTGGTCTTTTCCCTAGCCTTGTCTTTGGATATATATTAAGGTGTAAGATTGATTTTTGATCAGTTTTTCCCTTTTTAAAAAGAGTAAGAGCTAGGGTTCTTGAGAGAAAAGGAGAGAAAGGAGAAGAAGAAGCAAACTTCGTAAAGATCGTCGTGGTTTTCTTCGGGGGTGATCCCTATTAAGGTATGTGAGTTCATAGTGTTAGGTTGGTTCTTTCCCCCACACGCCAAGCTCGTTTAATTTCGAGAAAAGATTGAATATGTTTGTTGAAGTTGTTGGTTGTGTTGTGTTGAAGTTCGTGTTGGTTTGGTGTATGTTTCAGGTGGTGTTTCTGAGTTGAATCTATTGTATGTTGAGAGGTTTATGATTTTAAGTGTTTGGGGCTGGAAACTTTGATGTGTAGAAGGTTTAGAGTTGGAGAAAACTAAGGAGAAAAGTCGGTTTTTGGGGAAAAAGGGTGGGGCGTCACGCCTGTCAGCGAGCCCCAAGAGGGGCTCTGAACTTTCCCCCTTGGGGCGGCGCGCCCATCAGTGCGCCAGTAGGCCCCCTCTGAAGTTTTTGGTCTGGCGCTCCGCGCCTCTCAGAGCGCCAAGTTTTCCCATTCCTTCCCCACTTTCTCATGCATGTTCCTAGGTATTGTACCTATGTTCCCTAGTTGTTTCCAACACTCCAAGGTACGTTTAAACGTCAAGCACTCGTCCATAACACATGATCAAACACCTTGAATTCATGATTCCAATTCAAGGGGAGTTAGTTTCCAAGTCAAGTGAAGTTAAAAGTTGAGTTTAGAAGTTAAAGAAGTGAGTCAAGGTAAGTCTTTAAAGTTGTTCAAGAGTCTTTATTGAATGTTTTAACTTCATTTTAAGGCTCAAGTTTCAAGTCAAGTAAAGAGTAAAGAGTCAAGAGTTTCAAGTTGAGTAAAGAGTTTAAAGTTGAGTTCATTTCTCAAAAGTATTAGGGAACTATGTATTCCCAAAGAAGTTTCTAAATGTTTTTGAATTTGAGTAAGAAAAGGAACTATGATTCCGAAAGAGCCTTTGGGCTAGTTTTCAAGAAAAAGGAACATCGATTCCAAGTGAGCCTTCGGGCAAAGTTTTGAGTAATTATCTCAAATAAAGAAAGATGTGTTTAAAACACTTATGAGCTAAGTATTTTTGGGAGTAGTCTTGAGCACTGAATTGGGGACACGAGTTCATATAAACTCAACTCTCCATAAGAACCATGCGCCAACATGGGAGTTAACGGGTCATACTTTTTAGATGAATCCGTAAGATTAAGCTAGTGGATCCACTTAGTAAAGTTAGCTTCCTATATCACGGCAAGGTATAGGATGGTCCTTGGGCAACGTGAGGTAAAACGTTGTATCACCACTAGGGCTCATAGTGGTGATTGTCGGTTAAAAAATCTCCCACTAAAGTTATATTACTTTTATAGAAGTAAAGTTGAGTTGTTATTGTTTTATCTTTAATAAGCTAAGTTGTTTACACTGTTTTACAAGCTTTATATATTGCATGTGTTTTATTGCTTTATATATTGAGTTCAGTTATTCATGAGTTGAACAGACCCAAGGTAAGAGTTCCTTTGTACTCCTTTCAAGCTTAAGTTATGGTTTAGCTTTCCAGCTCGCATACTTGTACATTCAATGTACTGATGTTAGTTGGCCTGCATCTTATGACGATGCAGACACAGGTACCCAAGGTCAGCATTCAGCACGCCGCTGATCCAGTTGAGCACTCCAGAGTCAGTGGTGAGCCTCTTTGTGTTCCGGAGGACTCGATTATGTTGTTCTCTTAGTTTTGTTTTGTTAGGATGTTGCGGGGTTTGTCCCAACATCCATCCCAGTGATATAGAGGCTTCATCGACAGTCAGTCAGTTGGTTTTGAGTCTCTCATCTATGTATATTTATGTAAATATTCTATTTTGGGACTCGAGTTGCCTTTTTGGCCAGATTTTTATCAGTTGGTTATTTTATAACCTTTCATTGCATTGAGTTGTGTTGTCGAGTTAAGTTTCCGCTGAGTTAAGAAAGCCAGGCCACGGGTTTGCTTGGGGCCAGCAATGATCTTCGAGTGCCGGCCACGTCCAGGGTGTAGGCTCGGGGAGTGGCATATTATTTCCCTTAACACTTTTAATTCAAAAAAAAAATTAAACCATCAATATCAGAAAAACTATTACATGTTAAAGAAAGTTCAAGGTTAAGACAATATTTTTCAAATTCTCATCATCTAGTGATCTCAATATTTTACTACTAATTAAGAAATCAAAAATATTTCCATATATATGCTTCAATTGGTTCGAATCTATTTTGAAATGAAAAAATAGTTTGATCTACCCTACATATATAAAGCAATAAACACTAAAAGATTATTCAAGGGACTTTGTGATTTCGCTATCCATATTTTCATCAAACTGTTTCTTACAAAATTCAGGTTTATTTTCATCTCATATGCAATTTCTTTAGCATAAATCATAACGCTCATAGTACATATAATTTATTTTTAAAAAAATAAATTATATAAGTAATTGTTTTTTTAAAATGGGGGACCCAAAATATATGGGACCCCAAGCGATGGCTTTAGTGGCCTAGGGGTTAAGACGACCCTGCGAATAAGGAAAATAAGGAGTAAGATGTGCATGTCATGCACTCAATGTTCTAGTCATAGTTTCGAGCCCTATGCTATTGACTTACTAATTAATATACTTGTCTTGAATACAAAAGATAGGTAAAAAACTATATACATATGGAGATAAGTCGAACTAGGACGCCAACAACTCACCCTTCATCTCAGAAGATCTTCGCATTACTTAGGCTCGAATCACCGTTATCAGCAGGTGCTCAAATCTACATCAAGAAAACAGATGTGGAGTGTAGCACGAATATCAAAACAACAGGTGCCGAGTAGGCATCATAGTTCGACTGAACTTGGAAAGTAAAAACAATATGAAAAATATGAAAGTAACGGTAATTAGAGGTAAAATGAACAAAGCAATAACAGAAAATCTAACTATATAGCTCACGAGTGTGGAAAGAACGAAGTAGTAAAGTAAAACATTTATCTACAACCTAACTGGACCCTATAAGCCCAGCAAGTACGTATACTCGTGCGCAATTGGAAAGTAAATAACTCAAACGAGTTTGGATTCACATAAGTCTGATAAGTACACAGAAGTACTATGAATAACACTAGCTAGATTAAAAGCTTTCAAGAACTGAAATGGCTGATTCCAGACTTGAACTTTGGTGAAGGCACCCCGAAGAACCCAAATGAACCACATGTTAGGATTTGAACCAAGGCGAATAGAGATATGTTGAGGCCTCAAACCGTGGTAAAAAAAATACATCGGGGCGTTGAACCATGGATAAAAGAGAGACATCGAGGCTTCAAATTGTGGTTAAAAGACTCCAAATACCCCCCCCCCCCCACCTCAAATAACAAACTCTTTCTCATGCGGGAACATATCGTAGAGAGAAACATCTTTGTTAATACATGAATAACTTTTATACAACATTCTACCAACAAAACATTATATAAATTAAATACATGAAAAACCATGTAGATGTAGCTTTATCCACCTACCAAATGAGCCCTATGGTAATTTTTATTTTTTTTGGTTTTCCACTCAGTGTTCGATATCCAAATTAGAGCCTCACTAAATTTGAATTTGTGCTGAAAAATCTCAAATTATGGGTAAAGCACTCCCTAACAAAGATCATTTTATAGCCAAAAAGACTCAAATCCGAAACCTCTAATTAAATATGAATAAGTACTTATTACTCCACCGCATAATTAAAAACTTAGATAAAAGGAATTAAAAGGAGTTGTATAAAATAAAATGACAAAAGAAGTGTGAGGAAGTAGTCAACTGTTGAGGTATTTCTACAACACCACTCAATCAATCCAATATCTCTTTTTGCCACTTCTACTTCATCAGCTTATAAGGTTAGATTTCTGATTATTTTTTTTGAATTTGAATCTGAATCTGAATTTGTCCTATTTGGGGATATACGGTTTTGCTGCCATTGTTACGCTAATTCTTTTTACTTCTGTCCATCTTTCACATTTCAATATTGGGTAAGTTAAAATTGTTCCATTTCCAAGGATTTGTAGGTTGTTATTAGTAGAAAAGGGTAATTAATGTTTCATGCTCCTTAATCCTTAAATTAACTGCAAAATTGCTCTATATGCTAACTTGATAAGTAGCTCAAAAATAACTATTGACTAGTTAATGAAAAGACTAGAAAAACACATGACTACTTCTTTACTAGTCTCCTCTTGTTGACTCTATTTGGTTGATTATTCTAAAAGCATTTACGTATAATCTAGACAAATACTATGAGAGACGGAGGTGGGGTAGATGTGTGGGGTAGTGGGTATGGAAGCTACGGGAGTGAGGTGAAGATGTGGTGTCTTAAAGAGTGGGAGGACAATATAATCAATTGAAATGTCACATATGAAACTTGTTTTCCCTACTTCCTAAACAAAGTCATTTTCTTCATTTGAAGTGTCACGTATGAAACTTGTTTTCCTAAACAAAATCTTTTCCAAAATTTTTTATTAGAACACACCCATTATCCGACGCTAATTTGAGATATTGATACATGTATTATATTTTTCCTTTTTTCTTGTTTTTATTTTATTCTTTGGTTATGCTCCAGATACATATAGGCAAAGCACAAGAAACTTTTATTAAGGAAAAACCCAAAGACTTAGTCAGCCTATTAATTGTGTATGGAAAATAGAGGAGAAAATTAAAGAATTAGCAAATCTTGAATGGTGCACACCAAACAATGAAGATGCAGAGCCAAAAAATAAAACAAGTACAAATGAAGACTCATCTGCAATTGCTAAGATAAATCTAAGAATTAATTTGTTTTGTACCAGAACGTATACAGCGGAGTCCATAAATGGATGTGTAAAGGATCAAAACGTTAATGAGTAAATAGATGTTAATAAAGAGACTAAAAGTGCACTAACACTTGAAACTTAGTGCACCATATAAAAGAAGAGAAAATGGCCAAAAGCCCCCCCAACCAATTGTCAGATTCCCAACTACACACTCATACTTTACGAGAGTCCTATTACACCCCTAGACTATTTTAAAATGGAATTATTTGCTCCCTAAATGCTGATGTGGCAAAGAAGGTGTAGTTCACTCTCTTTGGGAGAGTGAGAGATAAAAAGATAATTAAAATATTAACTTTATAAATATTTAATTTATTTTATATTAATATTCTTTTTTTTTTTAAATATGTTTCCTTTTATTTATTTTTACCTTCTTTATCTCATCCCTTCAATCTTCATCATTAGATCCATACTAGACATCAGCGGTGGCTCACCTCAACCACCAGGTCACCGCCCTCATCAGGTTTTCATCACTAAGTCAATTCCCACCACCAAATCACATACTTTTCATCACTTCGACAATTTGTTGGTAGCTCAAAATCAAAATCAAAATTGAAAGTTACAAGAATCTAACTTTAGACTAGTCATTAATGGAGGAGTTCACTAAGTAATAGATACAGTTATTGAAAATGAAATTTGTAACACGCCACAAAAATTTTCGAACTAAGACTCGAACCGTTCTTCGTAATGAGTGAGATTTTACCAAGGAATTAAAAATTTCTTTAAGTGTTAAGGTCACTAGATGTAGCACCTTGAGTTCCAAAAATAACTAAATTGGAAATAGCAAAATCTGAAATTTTGCAAGTTAAGCTAAGTATGAGTTTTGGGTCGACTTCAAACAACCATAACTCCTAGCTCAGGATGATTTAGGTGTGCTATCAGATACCTTAGGAAATATGTTCGAATTATCTTTCCAACGCCACCGAGTTTACTAGGTTTCAAGTTCGTATGAGGGAGATATGGCCATTAGAAGTTGAGCTGTCTAGATAAAGAAAGTCAAAACCGGATTTTAAAGGGGTATTTTAGTCTTTCTCATACCCAATCAGATTTAATTCATTTTTAGTAATAATTTAGGGGTCTAATATGATTAGGTTCAGTTTTATAATCCTAAAATACGCCTAGGGTTTTAGTTGAGAGTTCAAGAAGAGAAAAGAAGAGAAAAGAAGAGAAAAGAGGAGAGGATCAAGCGTTCGTCGAGATTCTTGCGTGTTGTTGCGGATTCTCGCCATGGGTTTCATCCCTAAGAGGTATGTAAGCTTCCATAATGTTGGATTTGTTAAACCACACGCCAAACATGTTACTTTCAGTGCAATTTCACTCTCAAAAGTTAAAGGATTTAAGTTCTTGATAGGTGTTCTTGAAGTTCATTCTAAATCTTGTCTTGTTGGGGTTTTGATGATTTCTTGAGATGAAAATGATTGTTTTGAGTGGATTAGAGTGTACTTAGGTTGGGTAATTGAATCTAAGGAAAACTTGAGAAAATAAATCGATTAAAAGCGATTTAGGATCAGAAAACGAGAGGCGGAATTCGTCGAACTTGGCCTGGGGAGAGGCTGGGGCAGCGTGATGTGCCCAAGGGGATGGGGAGACGCCCCTGCAGTGCACACATATTTAGCCTCTGAAGTTAGAGGTTGGCTCCCCACGCCAGGGTTGCCCGCCCCGCTCTTTTTTCGTCGGTTGTCCCGTTTGAGCCCCTTTTAAGTGTACCTTCACTCCCTTTGATTCTAATCACTCTAAACAACTTCTAAACACTTATAAATCATTCATAACATGAATCATAACCTTGAATTAATAATTTGAATTCAAGGTAAAGTTAAGAGTTAAGTCTTGAGAGTTTTTCTGATCATTTTGAGAGAGTCCCTTTAAGTCCTTTTGAAGAGTCTTCTTCAATTTCTAATAACTTATTTCAAGACTCAAGTAAGTGAGAATGAGAGTGAGGAGAATGTATTCATGAGTCTATACTATCATCTATATCCTTATATCATGAACCATAACTCTTAAATTCATAATTCACATTCAAGAGAGAGTTAAGAGTAGACTTCAAGAAATCCTTTGAGTTCGATTGTGAACCCTTTGAGATCAACTATTGATTTGAACTAAGTTTTGAGGAAGTAAGTAAGAGAATGAGAAGAGTCGTATACATGAATTCCATGTAGTTATGAAGACCTTTGAGTCGAGTCGTTCATCCCCATAATTCCGCATGAACTCCATAAATTGAGCATCATTGAGAGGAGTAGTATTTTCAAGTTCTAAGTCTTGAGTATTGAGCTCCTAATCCCCTTTGAGATTATATTTCTAATCATGGGACTATTACATGTTACCCATGAAGTCCTTGAGATGAATTGTTCATGCCCATAATTCTGCATGAACCCTATAAGTCAAACAGTCTTGAGATGAGAAGTATTTTTGAGTCCTTGAGTTGAGTAGTTCATTTTCATAATTCGGCATGAACCCTCTAAGTTGAGCATTCTTGAAATGAGTAGTATCATTGAAGTTCTTGAGTTCCAAGTATTGAGTTCTATCTATGGTTATTGAAAACCTTGCATTGAGTCATTCATTTCCATCATGTTCATAATTCGGCATGAACCATATTTTAAGAAGTCTTTTACAAATGATTTAACTTTGTTTTAAGACTTTAGATTTGAGTTGAGTAACGAGTAAGAGTAAAGTTTATTTCTTCAAAGATTATTTGGGAACTAAGTATTCCCAAGAATAATGTTTTCACATTTAAGATGAGAGGAAACTGAGATTTCCATAAGATTTTTGAGCAGTTTGAGTACCATCTCATTTAAGAGATAGATTTTTGAGTAATTATCTCAAACCACAGAAAAATTTATGTTTTTAAACATATGAGCTGAGTATTTTGGGAGTAGTATTAAGCACCAATTTGGGGACGAGTTTGAGTTCAGATAACTCACGTCTCCATAAACCATGTAGCCATCATGGGTAGTAAAGGACCATAATTTTTAGATGATTCCTTAAGTGCATTTTAGCATAGACTAGTGGATCCACATAGTTAAGGCGTTCTATATGACGGCAAAGTATAGGACAGTTCTGGCAACGTGGGAAGACAATGTATCATCACTTAGGCTCATATGGTGGTTGTCGGTTAGAGAAACTCCCATAGAGTTATATTGTATTTTTATATACACATTGAGATTTATTGTATTTTTCAATACATTGAGTTGTTATCTACAGTTTTACAGCTTTCCATATATATTGCATCTTTTACTATTACTTTTTCCTTGAGTATCATGAGTTAAGTCTTTCGAGTTGAGTATCTTTATTAAATATGTGCTTCATTATGTCGAGTACCTTATCGTTGAGTTTTACTGAGTTGAGAACCTTATTGCTGAGATTGAGTATCTTATCCTTGAGTATTTCCGAGTTGAGTAAGTTTGAGTAGTTTTGAGTATCTTTAAGTATTCCTTAAGTTGAATAAGTTGAAAAGACGTAAGTATGTTTCCTTTTTATCAAGTTTCAAGCTTATGTTATGCTTTAGAATTCCCCTTACATGCTCGTACATTCCACGTACTAAGCCATTTGGCCTGCATCCTTTCATGATGCAGATTCAGGTATTCAGGATCATCAACAGGAGTTTCGTTGATACCACAAGGAGTTCGAGTTAGCTATGGTGAGCCTCCTTGCTTCCGAAAGATTTAATTTACTTTTTAGTTTTATCAGGATGTCGTGGGTTTTGTGCTGACTTCCATCTTTGTTATTTAGAAGCTTCATAGATAGAAAGTAAAGTTTGAGAAGTCTGTTTCATTTTTTAAAAATATATTAAAGACTTGAGTTGCCTATTGTTGGCTAGTTGAATATTCTATTTTTATTCATAGTTACTCATTTAAGTTAAAGATTTGTAAGTTTCATGAATTTTATTCATTTTTTAAGCTTTGTATGCTTGAGTGAGTCTTCCGCTTGTAGTAAGCCAGGATGAGGGTTCGCTTGGGGACCAGTAATGATTCTCGAGTGTCAGACATGTCCAGGGTGTAGGCTCGGGTCGTTACAAACTTGGTACCAGAGCACAGAGTTCAAGTGTCCTAGGGTGTCTATGAAGTCGTGTCAAGTAGGTCTTCTTTATGGTTGTGAGGGGCCAACTTCTATAAACGAGGGACTACAGACATTTAAGAGAAGTTTCCCATCTTCCATACTCTTAATTGTGCAAAAGAGATAAGTCATAGAGATTTATTCATACTCGTGTGTTTCTCAGATTCATTTGACTACCCATCATACTTGAGGTGGTTGAAAAGTAAAGTGTAAAGATCATTATGGATAAGTTGTTTTTAGCAAGAGTCTTGAGAAAGTCATAAGACTCCATAGGGGATTGAGAGAAGCCCAAGAGTAAGTTAAGTGTTCAGTTTCAGAAGAATGCACCCATAATTATATGAGTCGTGCATTTGAGCAAAAAGCAAGTTGTACTCTTTTGCCTAAGCCCTTATTAAGCTAAGATCCTTATGAGGAAGCATGTTTAGAGCTTGGGTAGTATTTTCACCCGAAGAGGTAGCTTGAGTTACGAGATCATGAGCAGTAGTAGTGAAAGAGCCCAGAGTTAGAGGAAAGCACCAGAGGTTTAGTAATCTTAGAAAGAGAGATAGTGATGAGGCAAGCTATGTTATTATAGTCATGCACCAAGTAAGTTATTGATGAGGAGTTTTCCCTTATGGGTAGAGTAAGAGTTTCTAGTCAAGATGAGATAGACTATATATTTGTTAACCAGAATAGAGTTAGTGTCAATGTGCCATCGTATTAGAGGAGACTAAATTCATGTGTTGAATAAGAAAGTAGGGTATTTATGAAGTCATAGATCTAAGCTAGGCTTATGATTTGTTTGAGAGGGTCATGATATTTAGAAGGTTATAGAACTGATCAAGTAATGAAGTATAGCATAGTAGGTGAGCAATCGTATTGATATTCGGGTTTAGTAGTAAACATTAATCTTGAATTTGAGATGAGTATCATGATCAAAAGAATGGCAACATGAGGGTGATGATGTTAGTTTTGAGATTTGATCTAGAGGACTTGAGGAATTGAGATGTTAGCTGGAATAGATATGAGTGGTACAAGTGAGAGACCATAACCTTTAGATAAGGGCAGTGAAGTGTGGCTAAGTCACAAGAGTAACAAGAGCGTTAAGAGGTGCACCGAGAGGGTATGTAACCAGAAGAGGTTAAGGGAAACACCTTAGAAAGAGGTCGTAGTACCGCTTATAGAGAGTTTGGTAGGCATGAGATAAACTTCTCCCGAGTGTTAGACTAAAAGAAGAGGTAGACCATTTAGAGATGATGGAATAGGTCCATAGCTTTCAAGTGCTAGCTTTAGACCTAAGGGGGAGATGACAAGATGAGAAATAGAGTCAAGTGTTTGAGATTAAGATGGTAATGAATTCCAAAGAGTTTGGGGGATATCTTTTTAGAGGTCCTTTTTTGTAATGGAGTGACGTTAAAAAGAGGAAGTTGATGTTCTTATCGTGTTAGTGATGGTGTGATAATTCCATCTAAGGTTATTAATAAGGAGGAAGAAGAGGATTAGGTTTTACTATGAGAAATAGTTAAATGAGAGTCCTTAGTTGGATCCGAAGGAGTTGGCTAGTAGGAGTTCATGGAGTTGTTAAAGTACTAAGCTTGAATATGGTGGTAAAAAGTAATAGTTTTGGGATGAGATTCCTTATAGAGAGGTATAAAACCCGAACCTAAGGATTTGGGTTAAGCTTGAATATAGTAAGAGCATACCATTATACTCAGACCTTAGCAAGAGTAACCCCGTTCCATACCCAGTCTAGTCGTCATTTGAGGACGAATGATCCCAATGGGGAGATATTGTAATACCCAGAAAATTTTTTGAACTAAGACTCGAACCGTTCTTCATAGTGAGTGAGATTTGACCAAGGAATAAAAATTTATTTAAGTGATAAGGTCACTAGATGTAACACCTTGAGTTCCAAAAATAACTAAATTGGAAATAGCAAAATCTGAAGCTTTGTATGTTAAGCTAATTATGAGTTTTGGGTCGATTTCAAATGTCCATAACTCCTAGCTCATGATGATTTAGGTGTGCTACCAGATATCTTAGGAAAGATGTTTGAATTATCTTTCCAACTCCACCGAGTTTACTCAGTTTCCAGTTCGTATGAGGGAGATATGGCCATTAGAAGTTGGGTTGTCTAGATAAGGAAAGTCAAAACGGGATTTTAGAGGGGTATTTTGGTCTTTTCCTTACCCAATCAAATTTAATTCATTTTTAGTAATATTTCGGGGTCTAATCTGATTAGGTTCAGTTTTATAATACTAAAATACGCCTAGGGTTTTAGTTGAGAGTTCAAGAAGAGAAAAGAAGAGAAAAGAGGAGAGGATCAAGTGTTCGTCGAGATTCTTGCGTGTTATTGCGGATTCTCGACACGGGTTTGATCCCTAAGAGGTATGTAAGTTACAATAATGTTGGGTTTGTTCACTCACACGCCAAACATGTTACTTTCAGCGCATTTTCACTCTCAAAATTTGAAGGATTTAAGTTCTTGATAGGTGTTCTTGAAGTTCATTCTAAATCTTGTTTTGTTGGGGTTTTGATGATTTCTTGAAATGAAAGTGATTGTTTTGAGTGGATTAGTGTGTACTTAGGTTGGGTAATTGAATCTAAGGAAAACTTGAGAAAATAAATCGATTAAAAGCGATTTAGGATCAGAAAACTAGAGGCGAAATTCGTCGAACCTGGCCTGGGGAGAGGTTGGGGCAGCGCACCACAGATGCGCCCAAGGGGTTGGGGCGGCCCCCTACAGTGTGCCCATATGCAGCCTCTGAAGTTAGGGGATGGCGCCTCGCGCCCGGAACGTGCCAGGGTCGCCTTCCTCCACTTCTTTTTAGTCGGTTGTCCCGTTTGAGCCCCTTTTAAGTGTACCTTCACTCCCTTTGATTCTAATCACTCTAAACTACTTTTAAACACTTAGAAATCATTCATAATATGAATTATAACCTTAAATTAATAATTCATATTCAAGGTAAAGTTAAGAGTTAAGTCTTGAGAGTTTTTTTTATCATTTTGAAAGAGTCCCTTTGAGTCCTTTTGAGTAGTCTTCTTCAATTTCTAATAACTTGTTTCAAAACTCATGTAAGTGAGCATGAGAGTGAGGAGAATGTATTCATGACTCTACACTATCATCTATATCCTTCATATCATGAACCATAACTCTTGAATTCATATTTCACATTCAAGAGAAAGTTAAGAGTAGACTTCAAGAAAGCCTTTGAGTTCGATTGTGAACCCTTTGAGATCAACTATTGATTTGAACTAAGTTTTAAGGAAGTAAGTAAGAGAATGATAAGATTCGTATACATGAGTTCCATGTAGTTATGTAGACCTTTGAGTCGAGTCGTTCATCTCCATAATTCCGCATGAACTCCATAAATTGAGCATCATTGAGAGGAGTAGTATTTTCAATTTCTAAGTCTTGAGTATTGAGTTCCTAATCCCCTTTGAGATTATATTTCTAATCATGGGACAATTACATATTACCCATGAATTCCTTGAGTTGAATTGTTCATGCCCATAATTCTGCATGAACCCTATAAGTCAAACAGTCTTGAGATGAGAAGTATCTTTGAGTCCTTGAGTTGAGTAGTTCATGCTCATAATTCCACATGAACCCTCTGAGTTGAGCATTCTTGAAATGAGTAGTATCATTGAAGTTCTTGAGTTCCAAGTACTGAGTTCTATCTATGGTTATTGAAAACCTTGCACTGAGTCGTTTACGTCCATAATTCGGCATGAACCATATTTTAAGAAGTCTTTTACAAATGTTTTAACTTTGTTTTAAGCCTTAAGTTTTGAGTTGAGTAAAGATTAAGAGTAAATTTCATTTCTTCAAAGATTATATGGGAACTAAGTATTCCCAAAAGTAAATGTTTTCACATTTAAGATGAGAGGAAATTGAGATTTCCAAAAGAGTTTTGAGTAGTTTGAGTACCATCTCTTTTAAGAGATAGAGTTTTGATTAATTATCTCAAACCACAGAAAAAGTTATGTTTTTAAACATATCAGCTGAGCATTTTGGGAGTAGTATTGAGCACCGATATGGGGACGAGTTTGAGTTCAAATAACTCGTGTCTCCATAAACCATGTAGCCATCATGGGAAGTAAAGGATCATAATTTTTAGATGATTCCTTAAGTGATTTTTAGCATTGACTGGTGGATTCACTTAGTTAAGGCGTTCTATATGACGGTTAATGATAGGACAGTTCTGGCAGTGTGGGCAAGACGTTGTAACATCACTTAGGTTCATAGTGGTGGTTGTCAATTAGAGAAACTCCCACAGAGTTATATTGTATTTTTATATACGCATTCAAATTTATTGTATTTTTCAATACATTGAGTTGCGATCTACAGTTTTACAGCTTTCCATATATATTACATCTTTTACTATTGCTTTATCCTTGAGTATTGATGTGAGGCCAAAATACACATTCTTAATCATTATTTGCCTCACATTTATTATCTATATTTGTCCTTTTTGAGCATGGATTTTATTAATTGTGCTTCATAGTATATTTTATTTATAGGATTAAATTAGTGTGAAGATGAAGGAATTTGGAGCTAAAATGAATTAAAGATGAAAAGTTGAAGAAGGAAATCAAACAGCTTAATGGATTAAATCGAATATTATATTAATATTTATATATATGCAGAAGTTGGCCAAAAATAAAAGAAGTGCACATTAGAGTTGTGCCACGTGGTAGCATCTCAAGAACTCCAGTTTTGTGGGCAGCCGAGCGAAGTTTCACGCGTACAACAATTCCAATTCCTTTAGGTTTTGGGTCCCCAATTTATTTTGGACTCAATTATTTTATTCAGGGTTTCCTACATCTATATATAGTCCATAAGAACAATTATTAAAGGGAGAGGGGTGAATGCAGAAAATAACTTTTGATTTACGTTTTATCTTTTCTTTCTCTTTTATTTATTTTACATTTGTCCTTTGATTGATGGGTTGTAATTGCTCTATGTCTATGTGGAGTTAAACTTCTAGTTCTTGGATTATATTTACTTACAATATGATTGTTTAGTGATTTTGATTCAGCATGATTTATTTATCATATTAGTTGTTCTTATATTCTTGTGATTACTATTTTGATGCTTGATCACCATTGAAATAAATATATTGTCCGAATTGAACTCGGGAGAGGAATAAGAGGATAGAACGTGTGGAATATAAGGAGGATGATTTTCCCTTAATAATTAGGGTTAATTTGTATCTAGGATAAGGATATACCTAGAAACCATGCTTGGTCACTATACAGGGAGAAATCGTAATGCTCGGTACTTGGTCCAATCTATCCCCGCTCAACGATGTAGTTAGGTTGTCATTTAATGTAGGCGATTAGAGGTTGGGAGATTATGATCATACATTTAACCCTATGAATCAATAACTAGATAATCAATTAAGTTGATGAAATTGATGCTAAACATGATTGTTAGTTAAATTATAATCCTAGATCGACTCATTCATTGATTGTGTAAACATCTATCTTTTCGTAGTTAATTGTTTTTTTAGTTATTTTATCTTTATTTTTAGTTTAGTTAATATATTCATCTTTTGAAATCCTCCCCTAAAATAAACAATTAGAATTAATATAACTTAGTAAGAATAATTAATTGACAAGTCCTTTGGGTTCGATAATCCGATTCTTTTAAGAGCCACTATATTACTTGTGCGACCGTGTACACTTGCGTGTGCAATTGGAAGCAACAAGTATCATGAATTGAGTCTTTTCGAGTTGAGTATCTTAATCAATCTTGTACTTCATTGTGTCGAGTACCTTATCGTTGAGTTTCACTAAGTTGAGAACTTTATTGTTGAGATTGAGTATCTTATCCTTGAGTATTTCCGAGTTGAGTAAGTTTGAGTAGTTTTGAGTATCCTTGAGTATTCCTTGAGTTGATTAAGTTGAAAAGAGGTAAGTATGTTTCCTTTTTATCAAGTTTTAGGCTTATCTTATGCTTTAGAATTCCCCTTACATGCTCGTACATTCCACGTACTGAGTCATTTGGCCTGCATCCTTTCATGATGCAGATTTAGGTATTCGGGATCATCAACAGGAGTTTCGTTGATACCACAAAGAGTTCGAGTTAGCTATGGTGAGCCTCCTTGCTTCCGGAGGATTTAATTTACATTTTAGTTTTGTCAGGATGTCGTGGGTTTTGTCCCGACTTCCATCTTTGTCATTTAGAGGCTTCATAGATAGAAAGTAAAGTTTGAGAAGTCTGTTTCATTTTTTAAAATGTATTAAAGACTTGAGTTACCTATTGTTGGCTAGTTGAATATTCTATTTTTATTCAGAGTTACTCATTTGAGTTAAAAAATTGTAAGTTTCATGAATTTTATTCAGTTTTTAAGCTTTGTATGCTTGAGTTAGTCTTTCACTTGTAGTCAGCCAAGATGAGGGTTCGCTTGGGGACCAGCAATGGTTCTCGAGTGTCGGCCACGTCCAGGGTGTAAGCTCGGGTCGTGAAAAATTCATTATTGGGTAACAGACCCTTTAATGAAGAAGACCCATTTATTGAAATTATTGTAAACATCAATCGAGTTTCTCATATCAAAATTGTTAAATCTAAATCAATACTAGTCCCTCCGCAAGTTTGGTACCTTTATCCCGGCAAGCAAGTATCGTTTACTGGTGATTCTTTGAAGAATTGATCTTTGAGAAATATTATAGTAAGCGGAAGAAGAAGCAATATTTAGTGATAGAGTTTTTAGTTTGTCTCTAGCTTTAGAAAATGAGATTTCTGGTGTGTAGAATTTCGGTGAAGGTTGAAGTTTCGATAGTTATGGCGTCCTCTCATCAAATCTGCACAAGGTTCAAAGAAAAAGAAATGAAGGAATGGAAAAGAAAGAGAAAATGAGAATATGAAACTATAAAAAAAATATAAAAGAATATTTATTTATTTTTATATGAAAAAAGGGTAATATTACGTGGCAGCACGTGTTGAATACTACCTAATACAAATCTAGGTGTGAGTTTGTAGGGGGTAGATATTTTACTTTTAAAAGGTTTAGGGCGGTGATAGGACCCCCGTGAAGAATAAATGTGTAGTTGAAAATTCGGTAATAGGTTGGGGGCTTTTAGCCATTTTCTCTATAAAAGAAAGGGAAGGGATGACTTTGAGTCTGAAGCCAAACATAAAGAACTATTTTGGATATTTTCTCCCAAATTGATCTACAAAAAATTTTGTCAAAAAATTTTTTAAAATATGTATACCCATGAAATATGTGTATTGTCTTGCAGATGTAAATATTTGTGGCTGAGTGGTCAAATGTGTAACTACCCTTTTTTTGCTTCACATGGTAATGTTGCTGCTTGATTTTCTTCGTTGCACTGTGTGTTCTATTAATGCATGTTTTCTAGATTTGTTCTCTTTCAATATGTTTGTAAGTTGTCTCATTCTACTTATATTTCCACCAGTATGGATGGTCGCAGTCCTTCACCAGAAGATCTAGAAGTTGATATTTTATTGAGATTGCCAGGGAAATCACTCTTGCATTTCAAATGTGTGTGCAAGCACTGGTGTGCTCTCATCAAAAGTATGAGTTTCATAGAAAAACATTTTCATCACAAGAACAATCGTGCTCGTCTACTCGTTTGTAACTCGAAAGTATCAGATGAAAAGTCTGTTGTATTCTCCTTGCTCCCTAAAGAAAGTGTTCCAGGTCTAACCCCTGAACAAAAGACACTCCTTCAGGTTCCAAGGGACTATAATTACAAGTGTGTCGCTGAACCAGTTGATGGCTTATTCTTAGTATAGAAGAAGTTTTATGGAGACGATGTCCGCTTGGATTTGTGGAATCCTGCGACCAGAGAGTTCAGAAATTTATACATGCAGTAAAATCTCTATAAATTAATAATGGGACCATGAAATTTTATTATTTTATAGAGATATTATTTAATCGATAAATTAATATTTATTAATTTAAAGAATGGTTTGAGATTTAATGAAAGTTAATTTTGATTATATCAAAATCATTTTATCTTAGTAATTTGTGTATCATATTTATTCATTTCATATAAAAAAATATTATACATAAAGTACAATGAATACATCAATATCATTGTATCTTACTAATTTATGTATCATATTTATTGAATTGTCACTATCGTGCAAACAAAAAAGCATGAATGACAAGTGTGCGTTTTGATGAATATATTTGCTGATTTGACCACAAAATGCATGGTAGACGAGTTTTGCTTATGGTAGATAATTGCCCAGCCCGTGATAGAAATATTGAAGGACTACAAAATGTTGAAATGTTCTTCTTGCCACCCAACATGACATCCAAAATTCAACATTGTGATGCTTGAATAATAAGAGCTTCCAAAATGTATTATCGTAACTGATTTTATTGTAGGATATTAGAAGTCTATGAAGTTGAAAAACTTATCCATCAAAGATTAATGTTTTGGATGCTATCAATTTTGCAGTCCCTGCTTGGACAACAAATGCTCAGCATGAGACAATAGCAAATTATTTTCGACACTGTAAATTTCGTTCGAGAGATGCAATCTCAGAGAATTTGAATGAATCCGCTTGTGAAAACGGCATTCAAGAACTTGAGGTCATGATTAATGATCTCGGTTACCACAATAAAATGGATGTCAATAACCTGTTGGATTATCCGGGTGAAAGTGGTACATGTTCAGAGGTCCAGTACTTAGAAGAAATTGTGGATATTGTCACGCCCCGAGCTTACACCCCGGACGTGGCTGGCACTCGAGAATCATTGATGGCCCCAAGCGAACCCTTCGCATGGCTTACTTACTTAGCGGAAGACTTAACTCAACAAAGATAAATCTATGTAATAAACTGGAATGTTATAAATGAACACTCAACTGGTCATTAAGGCAAACACAAGTCTCAACATAAAAAAAAGACAACGAAAAGACTAAAATAAATTACAACTGACTGTCTATATATGAAGCTTCTAAAATTGAGAAGGATGTCGGGACAAGACCCACGACATCCAAATGAACTAAAATACTGAAAGCAATAAAAGGGATCCTCCAGAAAGCAAGGAGGCTCACCACCAGACTCTGAGTGCTCAACTGGATCAACGATGCGCTAGATGCTAATCCTGGTTACCTGCGTCTACATCATAAAAATATGCATGACAACTAGCATCAGTACATTGAATGTACGAGTATGCGAGGGGAAATCTAAAACAAGACATAAGCTTGAAAGGAACTGAAGAAACAAACATGGTCTCAACTTAACTTAATTGAATTGATTTCAATATAAAGCAGTAATTAAATGCAATATAAAGAAAAGTTTTTAAAACATGGAAAGCAATTTTGTGTGTCTAGAAATACAATAATAACTCTGTATGTATGCAAAGATACAATATGAACTCTGTTTGTATATGAATATACAAATAATCTATGTATATAAGAATACAAAATACTGTTGTGGGAGTTTCTCTAACCGACAACCATAACTTAAGAGCTATTGTGATGATACAATGTTTTGTTTCACACTGCCAGGGTCGTCCTATACCTTGCCATGAATATAGAACATGAACTACTAACTGGATCCACTAGTCTATGCTAAAAATCACTAAGGAATCATCTAAAAAGTATGACCATTTTCTATCCATGGTGGCTACATGGTTTATGGGGGCTGTGAGTTGTCTGAACTCTACCCCATATCGGTGCTCAATACTACTCCCAAAAATATGATACTAGCACTTATGTTTTAAAAAGAAAACATACTTCTTTTTGTGATTTGAGATAATTGCTCAAAAACTTAGCTCAAAAGCTATCTTGGAAATCTCAGTTTCCTCTCTTGCTTTATTGTGAAAGCATTTACTCTTTAACTGAAAATTAACCCAAAGGCTCTTTACTGAAAAACTAGTTCAAAGGCTCTTTACTGAAAAACTAGCTCGAAGGCTCTTTTGGGAATCAAAGTTTCATTTCTTCTTTAAATGTGAAAAACATTTTATTCTTTGAGAATATATAGTCCCGATATACTCTTTTGAAGAAATGAACTTCAAACTTTACACTTTACTCAACTCAAACTCAAGTCTTAAAACAAAGTTAAAATATTTGTAAAAGACCTTTGGAAGACTCTATGAACTTCTCTTGACTTGACTATTAACTGATCCATGAATTGAATTATGGGTTAAAGGATTAAGATTTGTGATAGGAAAGATCTCATGATGTTTAGAAATGATTATAGATAGCTAAACATGAGAAATGATCAATAAATCACTGCCTGGAAACTAGTCTGCAACGCGGAGGTGTATTTAAATTTTGGTCGCGAAAATACTTTTTGAGGCAGAACGGTTTGTGACCGCTCCGCGATGCGAAATGACTTTTCCCAAATTTGGGGAGCAGGTTCGCGACACGAAGCAACTGCTCAGATTTTCTCGACGAATTTTCTTCTTCATTTTCCAGCCCCAATTCACCCAAACTCGATTCTTTTTCCCAAATTCTTTTTACATACAAATACCCAGCAAATGTACCTAAAAACCTAACTTCAACCAACTCAATAATTTGACGTAATGATCTCAGAAACTTCTCAATTTCAGCCCAACTCAAGAACAATATCAAATTCAAGAATAGATGTCAAGAACATCAACTTTCAAACTCTTTTAGGACTAATTTACACTGAAATAAACATGATTGGCGTGTGGGTGAACGAACCCAATGCTATGAAAGACTCACATACCTCTTTAGGGATCAACCCTTATCGATATCCACAAGTTAAACCTTCAAGAACGACGAACTTTGCTTTTTCTCCTCTTTTCTCCTCTTGCGTTCTTTCTCCAAAAACCCTAGCGTAAATCTCCAATTGCCTAAACTGAAGCAATTCATTTTTTACCCTTAATTAATTTACCAAAAACGAATTAAAATAATAGGGTATGGAAAAGACCAAAACACCCTTTAAAAATCCGGATTGGACATTTCCTTATTTGAACAGCCCAACTTCCAAAGGGCATAACTCACTCATACAAACTCAGAATCGCGTAAACTCGGCAGCGTTGGAAAGATTATTCCAAGATATTTCCTAAGATATCTGGTAACACACCTAACTCATCCTTAGCTAGAAGTTATGGTCATTTGAATTTGACCGAAACCTCAACTTTAACACACTTAAATATTTCCAGATTTTTATACTTTCCAAAAATGACTATTTCCTCTTTTTAAAAATTCCTTTTTAGTTATTTCTAGTTACGGGGTGTTACAATATCTCCCCCTTAGGAACACTCGTCCTTGAATGAGTTTACTCTTAGTAGGCTAAGGGCGTAACATCTAACATTCAGTTCAAACACCCAACAAGCAATGCAACTACAACATGCAATCTCATAAGTTAAAGAGTACTAAGAAGAGAATCAGTACCTTGTTCTGGAATTTCTCCTGATTCGAAGAGATGTGGATATGTGTTCTTCATATCCTTCTCCGCTTCCCAAGTAGCTTCCTCAACAAATTGATTCCTCCAAAGGACTTTGACTGATGCTACCAATTTTGTTCTCAACTTGCAAACTTGGCTATCTAGAATCTGAATAGGAATCTCCTCATAAGATAAGCTATCATTGATCCCAATATCTTCGATCAGTATGATCAAAAAGGATCGCCCATGTACTTTTTCAACATAGAGACGTGAAAAAATGGATGAACCGTTGTTAACTCTTGGGGTAGCTCCAACTCATAAGCTACATTGCCAATCCTCTTGGATATTATGTAAGGACCAATACATTGGGGACTAAGCTTCCCCTTCTTACCAAATCTCATAACACCCTTCATGGGTGAAACTTTCAAGTAGACCTATATCATCTACTTCGAACTCTAACTCCTTTCTCCTAACATCAGTGTAGGATTTCTAAGGACTCTGCACTGTTTTCAACTTGTCTTGAATAACTTTCACCTTCTCGATAGCTTGATGAACTAAGTATGGTCCTATCAACCCAACTTCACCAACTTCAAACCATCCAATAGGAGATCTGCATATTCTCCAATAAAGAGCCTCATATGGAGCCATTTGGATGCTAGAATGGTAACTATTGTTGTAAGCAAACTCAATGAGAGGTAGGGGATCATCCCCAATTACCCTTGAAATCAATCACATAATCTACCTTGATACCTCAAAACACCATCTCTCAAAAGCCATCATTTTTTTGCTTATGAACACTTGCCTTTTAATTCAAGTAATAAAGGATCTTGGTCTTGCTTCTCTTTCAATTCTGACACTAATGATGATTCATCACCACTACTCCTCCTTCTGTGGAATCCATTAGTCGAACTCCTAGTCATGCAAGTCTATGCACCTCTTTTGCTAACTCTTTCTTATCTTCCTCAAAATTGGCGGTACTACCCATAGACAACCTGCTCAAGGCATCAACAACAACATTAGCCTTACTTGGGTGATAAAGAATACTCATGTCATAATCCTTGAGTAATTCTAACCACCTCATTTGTCTGAGATTAAGCTCTTTCTGACTAAACATACTAAAGACTCTTGTGATCGGTGAACACATTCACATGAACACCATAAAGATAATGACGCCATATTTTCAAAGCAAAACTGCAGCAGTCAACTCTAAATCATGGGTTGGGTAATTCTTCTCATTAACTTTCAACTGTCTGGAGGCCTAAGCTATAACATTGTCATTTTGCATTAACACACAACTCAAACCAACTCTGGACGCATCGCAATATACAACAAAGCCTTGCGTACCTTCTGGTAAGGTCAATATTGGGGCAGTAGTCAACCTCTTTTTCAACTCCTGAAAGCTTTTCTCACAAGCTTCAGACCTTTGAAACTTAACTATTTTCTGAGTTAACTTGGTCAAAAGGGATGAAATAGATTAGAACCCCTCTACGAACCTTCTATAATAGCCAGCCAAACTCAAGAAACTTTTAATATCAATTGGAGATGTGGGTCTAGGCCAATTCTGTACTACCTCAATTTTCTGAGTATCAACTTTAATTTCCTCTTCAGGCACAATGTGGCCTAAGAATGTCACAGAATCAAGCCAAATCTCACATTCCGAGAACTTAGCATACAACTCTCTATCTTTTAGGGTCAGGAGAACAATTCTGAGATGACTAGCATGATCTTCTTCATTCCTTGAATAGATTAGTATGTCATAAATGAAGACGATAACAAGCATATCTAAATAAGGTTCGAATACTCTATTCATAAGGTCCATGAATGTTGCAGGCGCATTGGTCAAACCAAAGGACATGACCAGAAACTCATAATGACCATAACGGGTTCTGAAAGTTGTCTTTGGAATATCACATTCCCTTACTCTTAACTGATGGTAGCCAGATCTGAGATCTATATTAGAGAAACAAGTGGCACCCTAAAGTTGATCGAAAAGATCATCAATTCTCAGAAGAGGATACTTGTTCTTGATGGTAACCTTGTTCAACTGACGGTAATCTATACATATCCTAAGGGAACCATCTTTCTTTCTCACAAATAAGATCGGATCTCCCCAAGGCGAGACATTTGGTCGAATAAAGCCTTTATCAATGAGATCTTTCAACTGCTCTTTCAACTCTTTTAACTCTGCTGGTGCTATTCAGTATGGCAGAACAGATATAGGACGAGCAACTGGAAGAAGGTTTATACCAAAGTCTCTTTCTCTCTCAGGAGGGACTCTGGGTAGATCATCTAGAAAGACTTCTGGAAACTCTTTTACTACTGGAACTGACTGAATAAGAGGTATCTCAACACTAGAGTCATTAACTCGGACAGAGTGAGGTATGAAATGAAACGACCCTTAGGCACTACTGAACTACTTTTCCACTCTAAGACTGACTCATTTGGAAACTGAAACTTAATAACTCGAGTTCTACAATCAACTGAGGCATCACAGGCATGAAGCCAATCCATACCTAGAATGACATCAAAATCTACCATATGTCTAACTCAACTAAATCAGTCATGGTACTCTTGTGATTGGCAGAAATGGGACAATCATGATAGACTCTTTCTACTAAAATAAACTCACCAACAGGTGTAGAAACACTGAAGGGTTCACTAAGTTGCTCATGAATAAAATTGAAATTCATAGCAACATATGGAGATACAAAAGGTAACTTGCTCCTGGATCTAGCAAAGCGTAAACATCAAAGCTAAAGACTTGGATCATACCAGTAACAACATCTGGTCAATCCTCTTGCTCTTGGCAACTAGTGATAGCATATACGTGGTTTGCTCCTCCGCCAGTACTTGAAGTAGCTCTTCCAGGTGCAGCTCTTTCTGGTGGACCAACTGAAGAAGACTGGCTATATTGCCTCTCATTACCATTACCCTGCATGTTCTTAAGACAGTCTCTCATAAAATAAATGTCTTGACCACAGTTGAAGCAACAAGTAGAGTCATCCCGACACACCCCTGAGTGGCTCCTACCACACTTAGCATATGCAGGAGTCTCATTACCTCCTTGTGCAACACTGCCTTGAGAATGTGCAGGTCTAACTCTGAAATTCTGGGAATTCTGACTATTGTACTCACATTTGTTCCTTGGTGCAGGTGCACTAGCAGATGATGGAGCAGGTCCCTTTTGTTTCTGTTGGAAGGAAGACCGGTTGGCATTACTCTTCTGCCACCCGGACTCATTCCCTGATGTCTTAGCCCTCTATTCTTAAACTCTTCTCTATCCTTCAGCCTGTCCTCCTCAACTTGTTGCACATGGATCATTAGCCTTCTTCTTTTAACATCAATTCACTACTAAAAGACTTCTGAAAAGATATCTCCCATACTTTTTGGGACTCATTACTATCTTATTATCAAACACTTAACTTGATTTCTCATCTCGTCATTTCCCCCTTAGGTCTAAAGCTGACACTTAAACTTGTGAAGCTTGTAGGATTCATCTTTAAGAACTCATGAACTCTAGAATTATCAGCCACTTCCTGACGATTCTCTCTCTGTTGCCCAGCTTGGTTGGTCACAACTTGGCTCAACATCCGAATGGCCTCAAGGAACTCAGCATTAGTGACCTCTCCTTGGGGTTGCACTTCTGGTACATTAGGTACCCCTTGTTCCTGTGGTTCAACCTTCCTACTAGCCGGACAACCTCTGACAGCTCTCCGTAGAGGCATGATCTGAAAGACACGCGAAAGCACGAATTGGAAGAAACTTTATAAAGATTAACTCTATCGCACGAAATGGATGTGAAAGAAGTGAGATAGTTCCTAAATGTTACAGCCTCTTAATTATAGATGTGGCGCGCTTCACACTAATAACTAGGACTCTACAGTCACGGCTTCATAGACTCCCTAGGACTCTTGAACTTTTTGCTCTGATACCAAGTTTATCACGCCCCAAGCCTACACCCCGGACATGGCTAGCACTCGAGAACTATTGTTGGCCCTAAGCAAACCCTTGGCTTGGCTTACTTACTCAATGAAAGACTTATCTCGACAAGGATAAATCTATGTAATAAACTGGAATGTTATAAATGAATATTCAACTGCACATTAAGGCAAACACAAGTCTCAACATAAGATAATGACAATGAACTAACTAAAATAACTAACATCTGATTGTCTATCTATGAAGCCTCTAAAACTGAGATGGATGTCGGGACAAGACCTACGACACCCTAATGAACTAAAATATTTAAAGCAATAAAAGGGATCCTCCGGAAAGCAAGGAGGCTTACCACCAAACTTTGAGTGCTCAACTGGATCAACGATGCGCTGCATGTTGATCCTGGTTACCTGCGTCTAGATCATAAAACGATGCAGGCCAACTGGGTTCAGTACATTGAATGTACGAGTATGCGAGGGGAAATCTAAAACAAGACATAAGCTTGAAAGGAACTGAAGAAACAAACATGGTCTCAACTCAACTAAACTGAACTGATTTCAATATAAAGCAGTAATATAAATGCAATATAAAGAAAAACTTTTAAAACATGGAAAGCAACTCTGTGTATCTAGAAATACAATAATAACTCTATATGTATGCAAAGTATAATATGAACTCTGTTTGTATATGAATATACAAATAATCTGTGTATATAAGAATACAAAATATTGTTGTGGGAGTTTCTCTAACCGACAACCATCACTTAAGAGCTATTGTGATGATACAGCATTTTGCTTCACACTGTCAGGGTCGTCCTATACCTTGCCATGAGTATAGTACCTGAACTACTAAGTGGATCCACTAGTCTATGCTAAAAAGAACTAAGGAATCATCTAAAGAGTATGACCCTTTTCTACCCATGGTGGCTGGGGGCTATGAGTTGTCTAAACTCTCCCCCATATCGGTACTCAATACTACTCCCAAAATATGATACTAGCTCTTATGTTTAAAAAAAAAAAAACATACTTCTTTCTGTGATTTGAGATAATTGCTCAAAGACTATCTTGGAAATCCCAGCTTCCTATCTTGCTTTATTGTGAAAGCATTTACTCTTTAACTGAAAACTAGCCCAAAGGATCTTTACTAAAAACTAACTCAAAAGCTCTTTACTGAAAAACTAGCTCAAAGGCTCTCTTGGAAATCAAAGTGTCATTTCTTCTTTAAATGTGAAAACATTTTATTTTTTAGGAATACATAGTCCCGATATACTCTTTTGCAGAAATGAACTTCAAACTTTACTCTTTACTCAACTCAAACTAAAGTCTTAAAACAAAGTTAAAATATTTGTAAAAGACCATTGAAAGACTATATGAACTTCTCTTGATGTTTAGGAATGATTTTAGATAGCTAAACATGAGAAATGATCAAGAAATCACTGCCTGGAAAGTCCTCTACAACGCGGAGGTGTATTTAAATTTTGGTCACGAAAATATTTTTTGAGGCAGAACGGTCCGTGACTGCTCCACGACGCGAAATGACTTTTCCTAAATCTGAGGAGCAGGTTCACGACACGGAGCCAGTGCCCAGATTTGCCAAACGAATTTTCTTCTTCATTTTCCAACCCCAATTCGCCCAAACTCGATTCGTTTTCCCAATTCTTTTTAGATACAGATACCCAGCAAATGTACCTAAAAACCTACCTTCAACCAACTCAATAATTTGACGTAATGATCTCAGAAACCTCTCAATTTCAGCCCAACTCAAGAACAATATCAAATTCAAGAATAGATGTCAAGAACATCAACTTTCAAACTCTTTTAGGACGAATTTACGCTGAAATAAACATGATTGGCGCGTGGGTGAATGAACTCAACGCTATGAAAGACTCACATACCTCTTTAGGGATCAACCCTTGTCGATATCCACAAGCTAAACCTTCAAGAATGGCAAACTTTGTTCTTTCTCCTATTTTCTCCTCTTGCGTTCTTTCTCCAAAAACCCTAGCATAAATCTTCAATTGCCTAAACTAAACCAATTCAGTTTTGACCCTTAATTAATTCACCAAAGACGAATTAAAATAATAGGGTATGGAAAATACCAAAACACCCTTTAAAAATCCGGATTGGACATTTCCTTATTTGAACAACCCAACTTCCAAAGGGCATAACTGACTCATACGAACTCGAAATTCCGTAAACTTGGCGGCGTTGGAAAGATTATTCCAAGATATTTCCTACGATATCTGGAAACACACCTAACTCATCCTAAGCTAGAAGTTATGATTGTTTGAAGTTGACCAAAAACTCAACTTTAACACTTGAAAATTTCCACATTTTTATACTTTCCAAAAATGACTATTTCCTCTTTTTAAAAATTCCTTTTTAGTTCTTTCTAGTTACGGGGTTGTCACGCCCCGAGCTACCCCCAAGACGCGGACACGGGACCTAGGACCACAAGTGATCCCAAGCTAACCCTGCTGGCATGATCATGAGCATACTAAAGATAATAAACTGATGCGGAAGCTAATTCATAATAAATCTGAAAAGATGGGGAATACCCATATACTATAGCTGAATATATCAAATCTAAGAGTTTAGTACAAAAGAAATATCAAACTCAAAACACTAAGCTGAATCTAACTATGTCTGAAATAAGCCTCTAAACTGACTAGAAGTACTGGGACATACCCCAGCTAAGTCTAGAAAATCTGAAACTAAAGACTAAAAATACTGAAAAGAAACTCATGACTATTGTCCTCGGAGAATGAGGACTCACCACTGATTCTGCTGAACTGGAGATCGAGAACCGATCTAAGCGTGATCTGGATGTTGAGAACCTGAACCTACATCACGAGAAGATGTAGCGCACGTATGCGTCAGTACTTGAAAGGTACTGAGCATGCGGGATAGAGTAAAGCTGAAATAACACATAACTAAACAAAGCATACTGAGCAATGATATAATCTGAACATGAAATAGATATTGAAAATACTGAATACTGAGCTAACTGAATGCAATGACCAAATTTATAACATGCTGAGACTGAATACTGACTGTACTGAAATATGGTCAATGCAATAGAGTCTGACTGAACTGTGGGAGCTACTAATAATCGACATAAAACCACATGAGCTAAATGTGGAGTCTGATGTATACGCCCCATCGAGAGGACCCAATATACCCTGCCAGAGGTATAGAGGCATGCTGGCGTGATCACTAAACTGATGTTGCCCACAGAGGGGACTTACACCTACGTGGCTCGTAGTTCTGGGACTGTTGGGTACGTTGAAACCCTAGTCCAACTCAGTATTATGCTACTCCCAATGAATTAGTGGTTAACTGGTTATGACTGAATTTCTGTAAATACTGGATAGCTCGAAACTGAACATGCAAACTAAGAATGCAACAATTAATCTGATAATGATGCATTCATAAACTGAGGCATGTATAACTAAATATATTATGACTGAAATACTGAATAGCTTAAAATACTGACATGTAGATACTTATACTTGAAAACTCCTTCTTAGAAAATAATACTCTGATCATTGATGACTTGGGAAGTCATACTGCATAAACATTGATGGTATATCTGGATACCATACTATTCATACATTGATGACTTACTCGATTGTCATACTAATCATGTTTTAGAACCTCTTTCTCAAAACTCGTCTTAACTTTCTCAAAAACTCAGTTTAAAACTCAAGTATTGTCTTAAAGAAAAGCTTCTCAAGATTTATAACTCAAAATAGGGTTTATGCTGAAATATACTGATAATGTGGCATAAAACTGGAGCATGTATATCTGAATAACTGAAATATCTGACCTAGCATGCGTAATTCAAGAACTAATGAAATACATACCTAGGGTTCTGAAATTTATGTAAGAAACTGAGCAATAACATAATAATCTGATTTGGAACATTTAAATAACTAATTCATGATGATCTGTTGAAATTCTAGAAACCCTAGGTTTGTTCATAATCACGGAATCAAGAATCTGCCTGAATTCTAAGGACCTAATGGGCGAAAGGAACCCACTAATGAAATCCCACATACCTGGTGACGAATTCCACGAAGAAATCTTTCTATTTCGGGGCTGGAACTGAAGGAAACTTGCTGCGTTCTTGAACTAGGGTTCTTGACCTCTTTTCTCCTCTTAGCGTTCTAATTCTTCTAAGTTTGATTAATGATTTGACTTAGGTAAGTTCTAGTTATGTTTTTAGGTTTAAACTGATTAAAATCTCATGATTTAGGGTCTAAACGACGTATCTTAGGGGTTAAACGAAATAGGAAAAGACCAAAAGACCCTTAAATTAGTTGATGTCGGAGTGACTGACGGTCCGTCAATCAATCGACGGTCCGTCGATTGGGTCCGTAGGTCGAGTCTGCCCGACAGGGCTTCACAAAAATGGTCATAACTTTTTACTCGGAGGTCGGAATTAAGCAAACTCGATGGTGTTGGAAAGATAATTCAATTATCTATCTAACCATAGGTCATGGGACACATAATTCATTTTGTGCTAAAATTTATGACCATCTGAAGTTGACCCATCAGAATTTTCAGCTAACTGGCTGCTAACCTTCGATCTACGGTCAGACCTACGGACCGTGGATCGAACGACGGTCCGTGCTGGTCAACCGTAGTTCGTGTCAGAGGCTGGGTAAAGGAGGTCTTGATCCACGGACCGTGGTCTGATCTACGGACCGTGGGTCTGTCCGTGGGTCAAGACTTAGCCAAAAAAAAAATGAGCTGGTTGGGGAGGGGTTGCAGTGGCGAACCACGGACCACCAGGACGGGCCGTGGTCTGACCTACGGTCCGTGGATGGTGACCGTAAGTTGCACCTGCAACTTCTCAAAATCTGCATTTTTGTCTATTTTGAATACGGGGTGTTACAGGGGTGTTACATATACCATCGGAAAACGCAATGTTGTTGATGAAGTTGAAGATGATACTATATCTTTGGAACCAGTTACGCATAATGAAGCACTTATCGCATCTAGAACTCTTCACAATTTTATGGTGCAGTTCAAAAAGATAATATCAGAGCTCTTGGATGCAATAAGAAAAGTTAGAGATGAGCTTCAACTAGATTTAAATTTTAAGAAAAAAAACATAACACAATAGAATCATATTTCACTAAATTGTCTTAGATATATTTGTACTTTTAAAGAATTATTAATTTATGATATCAATGGGACCATATATTTATATAGGGGTCTTCTGGAAATATATATCTTATTATCTTATCGAAATTGAGAATTTTTTTCATTGGCCCAAGTCGGGACCAGAGAAAAATATTACTTTAGAGAGATTATTAATTTACCGAGTATTAATTTATAGAGGTTTTACTGTACTAGTTTCTGGCTACGTGTCACACACGTGTATCCTAACTTAATTGGTAATATCATTTATAACAATCTAGATAATCAAAAAATATCTCTAATAAGTGTTATCTCCGGTGTAAATTAGTATATATATATAGATAAAGATAATATTAAAATATATGTATAATGATAAATAGAAAATTTAATATGAAAAGACTTACATGCTCAATTTAAAGAATAGTCAAAAAATTGAGTTGATTATTCGATGTCATCTAAACTTGAAAAGTGTACCCATATAATTTAGTTAGATATGCACAGTATAAAATGAGTTCATTAGTAATACTATTAGGTGTAAATATGTGATATAATTATATTGTACCTAATACTTTCTTATAGATGTAATTTTAAATGTATGTGTTCTACTTCGATGTTTCAATTTCTTTATCATGATCAAAACTTTTATTGTAGATATTGTTATCTATCTAGTTCTTGGTGTTTTTTTGTATCAACTTATTCTATTATTGATATGCGACACCATTTTTTACATTAATATCATTTTTTACTTTAAGCATTTTCAAAAATGACCTATAGAAAGAAGAATTTATCGCTAAGTATTAATATATAATAATGTAAGTGATATGCCCATTGTAGCAAGTTAATTATAAATTGTATGTAATAATAATTGAAGATGAAGATCAAAGTCTAAGCCTATAACATTTGTCATAACAAAGATAGAGAAAGTTTATACATTTGTCATAAAAGATAGAGAAAATTTCCTTCTTTACAAAGAGAGGTTGTTCGGAAATCTAGCATCCCGTCAATAAAAGCTATATATGGAGAACGAAAAATTGATAAATTGATATTTTTATTTGAATTTCATTTGAACTTTTTCTTAAGCAACATGATGTAGTCTTTCAGTTTAAAAACGATTAAAAAGTCATTTAATCTAAAGGCTTCTACACCAAATTGCAATATTCAAGTAGATAATAAATTAAATTTCTAACAGAATAAAATTAACAAAGTATTAAAGGAATTACTCTCTGACAATATGCACGGAAGTATATCCATTTAAAACAATTAATCTCCGTGTTTATAACATTCAGTGAAAAGTGTATTGTACATTACTAAATCTTTCATTGGGACAAATAATTCCAACTTAAAAGATAATTATTTTGTAATATTAAATAACATATACCATCTCAAGAATGAGATTTAAACCACATATAGATACATATAAATCATAGATATACCTGAAAAAGGAAAATTTCTGACCTTAATCATAACTTAAGTGTGAAGCATTAAACTACTGTTTGAATGAGTGTAAACGGAAGAAGTTCAAAGGATAACAATTAAAGCTTCATTAAGAAATGATAAACTCTAACAGCTAATCATGTAAATTTGGTCTAATTAACTTTAATTATTTATTTAATAAAAAAAATAGTAAAAGGTATTTTTGTATCAACTTTGAGATTAGGAGCTTCCCACTTATAGTATACTCCCTCCATTCCATATTAATTGAATTTCTGAGGCATTTTCCATTTTTCAAATTAACTTAATTGTTCAATCTTCAAGACTATTTTTAAAATATTCTTCCAATTTTACCCTTCATTTGGATTTTCAATGTGATGACTTCAATAAATTTGACAATAATTAATAAGGGTAAAAATGAAAAACTATGTTCAATTTATATCTTAATCTACTTTTTTAAAAGGGTGTGAAACACCTCAAAAATTCAATTAATATGGAATGGAGGGAGTAATATGATATGATATGATATATATATATATATATATATATATATATATATATATATATATATATATATATAAAGTTAAAACTCTTGCAATAGAGACAAAAATTAATTGGAAAAATTACAGAAATTCCACCTTTTAGTTTATTTATTACCATTATCCCCTATAAGTTTTACAAATTTCCAAAATCTCTCATTTTCGCGCATCAGATTAGTGTATCTCGCACATCAGATTAATGTATCAGCGCTTATATTATTGTATCTCGCGCATCAGATTAATGTATCAGCGCCTATATTATTGTACCTCGCGCATCAGATTAGTGTATCATGTATAAAATGTACATCAGATTAGTGTATCATGTATAAAATGTAATGTATCTTACTTAACGATTAATGTATCCCGCGCATCAAATTAATGTATCAGCGCTTATATTATTGTATCCGTTTGAGGGATTTCTGTAATTATAAACTTTTAAGGGATAGATTGTAATTTTGCATTAAAAGTATGTGATTTCTGTAATTTACCCTAATTAATTAGATGAGAAAATGGGCTTAGTGGTAATGACATTCTTTTGACTAGACACAAAATCTAAGAAAAAAAATACTTTTGAAATATTTGGTCCTAAATAAATAAACCTAAATTAATTAGTAGGTAGTATAAATAGACAAAGCTTTTGGTCTCTTCTTCACTACTCTCATTTCTCATTTACGGCTCTTCTTCCTCAGGTTAGATTTCAATTTTCCGTATTTGTGTTTTGCTGCTCTCTTTCTCTACGTTATGCTTTTGCTCTTAAATTAGATTGCACATATATATGTCTCCTTCTACCATTTTTCACTTTTCATTTCTCTCTTTCTGTTTCAAAATTGATGTAGGGTGTGTTCGATACATGTTTTCCAATTTTCTCTTTTGTCGTTGGTCAAATGTTTTAGAAAATACTATTTTCTATAGAAAACAAACTCCTTAAAAGTGATTAAATTACTTCTATGATGAAAGTAGGGAAAACAAGTTGCACTAGTAACATTCCACGTTAAAAATACAAAAAGAAAATCACTGATGCCTAATAAAAATATTAGAAAAGTAAATCACCACTTCTTTACTAAGAAATGGGAAGACTTAAAATGGAAATCTGTATTTATCAGTGTGTGTTCGATACATGTTTTCCAATTTTGCTATGTTCGGTTGATCAAATGATTTGGAAAATATTTTCTATAAGGAAAAAGACACTTTTTAAAATTGAGGACAAAATTAGAAAAGCAAATCACCTCTTGTTCACTAGAAAATGGGAAGACTTCAAATTTTTAAGATGGAAATCTGTATTTTTTTTTCTTTCGTTTCTTAACTTACGATTTTAGAAATGAAAATCAGCTTTTAGATTCTAACACAAGAAAATTGCTTGGACCCGAAACGGTTGCGGATCTAAAGGTCAAATTCTTCATCACATAAATTTTAGGATTTGGGGTATGATACATGTGCTGAGATACCAGAAATAAATGTATATACAAACACATACAAGTATATATATTAATCAAAGTTATTGAACTAAAACTTTTAAAAACTAATTCTTCATAAACATTGCCTATATTATTCATAAGATATATCGTGTAATAACAAAGTGCCTCATATGTATATATATGACAAACTCAAAAATCAAACCAAATACCCAATCAATCTTGTACTTACTGGCCGGTCATAGATGTAGTCAAAGCATTCAAGGTATAGTGCGGCGGAGATTTGAGTGTTCCGAGCTACATAAATGTTCAAATTCAGGCCAATGAATCTAAGGCGACGACAGGGATAAATATAGAATGAGATATATATATGATACAGAATCAAATATAGAACTGTAATAAAAAGGATTTCGAATGCCAGAAAATGAAACTATTTAGTGCACCATATAAAAGAAAGGGAAGGGATGACTTTGAGTATGAAGCCAAACATAAAGAACTATTTTGGATCTTTTCTCCCAAATTGATCTACAAGAAATTTTGTCAAAATATTTTTAAAAATATGTATACCCATAATATATGTGTATTGGCTTGCTGATGTAAATATTTGTGGCCGAGTGGTCAAATGTGTAACTTCCCATGTTGCTGCTTGATCTTCTTCGTTGCACTGTGTGTTCTATTAAAGCATGTTTCTAGATCTGTTCTCTTTCAATATGTTTGTAAGTTTTCTCATTTTACTTATATTTCCACCAGTATGGATGGAGGATGGTCACCGCCCTTTACCAGAAGATCTAGTAGCTGATATTCTATTGAGATTGCCAGTGGAATCACTCTTGCGTTTCAAATGTGTGTGCAAGCACTGGTATGCTCTCATCAAAAGTCCGAGTTTCATAGAAAAACATTTTCATCACAACAACAATTGTGCCCGTCTCCTTGTTTGCAACTTGAAAGTAGCACGTGAAGTACACCCCATCGTAAAGTCTGTTGTATTCTCCTTGCTCCCTGAAGAAATTGTTCCAGGTGTGACCCCTGAACAAAAAACTCTCCTTCAGCTTCTGAGGATCACTGATTTCACGTGTGTTGCTGGTCCAGTTAATGGCTTATTCTTAGTGCAGAAGAAATTTTATGGATACGATGTCTGCTTGGGTTTGTGGAATCCTGCCACCAGAGAGTTCAGGTCTCTGCCTCCTGCGCCTTTTGAGATTGAGGCCTTTTTCTCGCACCATGATCATCAGTTTGGATTGGGATTTGACCTGTTGACTCTAGATTATAAGGTTGTATGGATTCGAGTGTTCTGGGATGAACTGGGACAAGGTGCTAATAATCGTGTCTATGCCTGTGTCTATTCCTCATGCAACAATTCATGGAAACACCTTACTCCTGAATTCCCTTCCAGTTCTACCTTATCTGCACCCCTTGACGCCACTTATCTCAACGGGGTTTATTATTGGCTTTGTAGGGGCCTTGATGAGATCTACACGATTCGCACTTTTGACATGAACAGCGAGCAGTTTGGGGAGATGCAAGTCCCAGCTATTCCAAGTGAACATTGGGGGACACTTACATTGCGTGGCAACTCACTTGCTTTATTAACCGGTGACCCAGGCAAACCTATGACATCCATATATGATGTGTGGGTATTGAAACAAGAGGGAATTTGGTCCAAAGTTCTAACTGTACAACCTCATATAGATGCTCATTGGCCTCGCAACATCTGGGATAACGATAAGATGGTTTTTGAGATCACAGAAACTTCACAGCTGGTGTTATATGACCCTAAAACAAGACAAGTTACAGATCTTGGATTTCAGCTGGACCTTAACATTGCTGGCTGTTGGGTTTTCAATTACAAGGAGAGCCTAGCTCCAATAAAGAGAGGAAACGAGACACAGGGCGAGGATAATGCAGTCCAGCAAATTGAACACTACTTCTCTACCATATCAATGGATGAAGATCTTACAGCTTTGACATACGGAATATTATGGTGATAAAAATTGAAAAATAGGAAAAGGAAAAATGATTTACCTGTAATATTGTGACATTAGTTCTTATCTTACCTTATGACATTGTGTTTGAGCTTAAAATTGTTTGGATCAGTCATCTTTGTACTATTATTGAATAAAAAGCAGACATGGTATTTTTTGTTCATGGTATCAAGGGGCATTCCTTTTGGACTAAGACATTTTAAGCTAAGTTGTGCGTGTACTTTCCACTCATGTTAGATTCTCCAAAAATACACTACTTTTAGAGTATCGGCAAGCAACAGACTTTAAGTACTCTGCATCTATATCTGTATTTTGGTCCACTTGAAAAATCCTAAATCTTGTTTCTAGTTTAACAGTTCAAAAATGTAATATATATTATTTAATGTGATTTAGTTGTATCAATCAATGAACTAGCCTTCACTCTTAAGTGGATCAGACCATTTACTATTCTGGATACATAATTTTCCTTAACAAGGGATAATGTACTAGTGAAAGTTAGAAAGTATGAACAAAAATAGGTACGAATAAGGAAAATAAGGAGTAAGATGTGCATGTCATGCACTCAATGTTCTAGTCATAGTTTCGAGCCTATGCTATTGACTAACTTAATAAACTTGTCTCGAATACAAAAGATCGGAAAAAATTATATACATATGGAGATAAGTCGAACTAGGACGCCATTAGGTCACCCTTCATCTCAGAAGATCTCCGCATTACTTAGGCTCGAATCACTGTTGTCGGCAGGCGCTCAAATCTACATCAAGAAAGCAGATGTGGAGTGTAGCATGAATATCAGAACAACAGGTGCCCAGTAGGCATCATAGGTCGACTGAGCTTGGAAAGTAAAAACAATATGAAGAATATGAAAGTAACAATAATTAGAGGTCAAATGAACAAAGCAATAACGGAAAGTCTAACTATATAGCTCACGAGTCTGAAAAGAACAAAGTAGTAAAGTAAAGCAATAATCTATAACCTAATTGGACCTCTATAAGCCCAGAAAGTATGTATACTCGTGCACAATTAGAAAGTAAATATATAACTCATACAAGTTTGGACTCACATAAGTCCGATAAGTACACGGAAGTACTATGAATAACACTAGCTAGATTAAAAGCTTTCAAGAACTAAAATGGCCGACTCCAGACTTGAATTATGGCGAAGGCACCCGAAGAACCCAAATGAACCACATGTTAGGATTCAAACCAAGGCGAATAGAGATATGTTGGGGCCTCGAACCGTGCCAAAAAAATATGTTGGGGCCTTGAACCGTGGCTAAAAGAGATACACCAGGGCTTCGAACTGTGGCTAAAAGACTCCAAATACCCCCCCCCCCCTCTTCAAATAACAAACTCTTTCTCCTGCGGGAACATATCGTAGAGATAAACATCTTTGTTAATACACGAATAACTTTTATACAACATTTTACAAACAAAACATTATATAAATTAAATACATAAATAACTTTGTTATTCATGTATTAAATGTAGCTTTATCCACCTATCAAATGACCTCTAAGGTCATTTTTATTTTTATTTTTGGTTTTCCACTCGGTGTTTGGTATCCATATTAGATCCCCCACTAAATTTGAATTTGTGCTGAATAATCTCACATTATGGGTAAAGCGCTCCCTAACACAAATGACTTCATAGCCAAAAAGACTCAAACCCGAGAACTCTAATTAACAATGAATAAGTACTTATTACTCCATCCTTTAAGTCTGAAGCCAAACATAGGGAACTATTTTGGATCTTTTCTCCCAAATTGATCTACAAGAAATTGTCAAAATATTTTTAAAAATATGTATACCCATAATATATGTGTATTGGCTTGCTGATGTAAATATTTGTGGCTGAGTGATCAAATGTGTAACTTCCCCTTTTTTGTTTCACATGGTAATGATGCTGCTTGATCTTCTTCGTTGCACTGCGTGTTCTATTAAAGCATGTTTCTAGATCTGTTCTCTTTCAATATGTTTGTAACTTGTCTCATTTTACTTATATTTCCACCAGTATGGATGGTCGCCGTCCTTTACCAAAAGATCTAGTAGTTGATATTCTATTGAGATTGCCAGTGGAATCACTCTTGCGTTTCAAATGTGTGTGCAAGCACTGGTATGCTCTCATCAAAAGTTCGAGTTTCATAGAAAAACATTTTCATCATAAGAACAATTGTGCCCGTCTCCTTGTTTGCAACTTGAAAGTAGCATGTGAAGTACACCCCATCGTAAGGTCTGTTGTATTCTCCTTGCTCCCTGAAGAAATTGTTCCAGGTGTGACCCCTGAACAAAAAACTCTCCTTCAGCTTCCGAGGATCACTGATTTCACGTGTGTTGCTGGTCCAGTTGATGGCTTATTCTTAGTGCAGAAGAAGTTTTATGGAGACGATATCTGCTTGGGTTTGTGGAATCCTGCCACCAGAGAGTTCAGGTCTCTGCCTCCTGCGCCTTTTGAGATTCAGGCCTTTTTCCCGAACCATGATCATCAGTTCGGATTGGGATTTGACCTGTTGACTCTAGATTTTAAGGTTGTATGGATTCGAGTGTTCTGGGATGAACCGGGAGAAGGTGCTAATAATCGTGTCTATGCCTGTGTCTATTCCTCATGCAACAATTCATGGAAACACCTTACTCCTGAATTCCCTCCCAGTTCTACATTATCTGCACCCCTTGACGCCACTTATCTCAACGGGGTTTATTATGGGCTTTCTATGGGCCTTGATGACATCTACACGATTCACTCTTTTGACATGGGCAGCGAACAGTTTGGGGAGATGCAAGTCCCAGTTATTCCAAGTGAACATTGGGGGAAGCTTACATTGCATGGCGGCTCACTTGCTATATTAACCGGTGACCCTGGCAAACCAATGACATCCATATACGATGTGTGGTTAATGAAACAAGAGGGAAATTGGTCCAAAGTTATTACTATTCATCCTCATATAGATGCTCATTGGCCTTACAACATCTGGGATAACGATAAGATGGTTTTCGAGATCACAGAAACTTCACAGCTAGTGCTATATAACCCTGAAACAAGACAAGTTACAGATCTTGGATTTCAGCTGGACCTTATCTTTTCTGGCTGTTGGGATTTCAATTACAAGGAGAGCCTAGTTCCAATAAAGAGAGGAAACGAGACTCAGGGCGAGGATAATGCAGTCGAGCAAATTGAACACTACTTCTATACCATACCAATGGATGAGGATCTTAGAGTTTGACATACAGAATATTATAGTGATAAAAATTGAAAAACAGGAAAAGAAAAAACGATTTACCTGTAATATTGTGACAATAGTTCTTATCTTACCTTTTTATAACATTGTGTTTGAGCTTAACATTGTTTGGAAAAGATCCAAAATAGTTCCTTATGTTTGGCTTCAGACTCAAAGTCATCCCTTCCCTTTCTTTTATATAGTGCACTAATAGTTCTTTAAGTTTCAAGTGTCAGTGCATTTTTAGTCTCTTCATTAACATCCATTTACTCATTAACGTTTTGATCCTTTACACACCCATTTATAACCTCCACTGTCTACGTTCTGGTACAAAACATATTAATTGTTAGATTTATCTTAGCAATTGCAGATGAGTCTTCATTTGTACTTGTTTTATTTTTTGGCTCTGCATCTTCAATGTTTGGTGTGCACCATTCAAAATTTGCTAATTCTTTAACTTTCTCTTCTATTTTCCATAAGCAATTAATAAGCTGACTATAAGGGTGTGTTTGGTATGAAGGAAAATGTTTTCCATGGAAAATGTTTTCTTAGAAAATGTTTTCTTGGAAAATAAGTTGATTTTTGACTTATTTTCTCATGTTTGGTTGGTGAGTAGAAAATATTTTCCGAAAAAGATTTTTAGTGTTTGTTTATGAATGAAAAATGTTTTTGGAAAACATTTCCTTCATACCAAACACACCCTAAGTCTTTGGGTTTTTCCGGAATAAAAGTTTCTTGTGCTTTGCCTATGTATCTGGAGCATAACCAAAGAATAAAATAAAAACAAGAAAAAGGGAAAAATATAATACATACTTAGTCTTCGTGTATCAATATCTCAAATTAGCATCAGATAAAAGTGCACTAATACTTAAAACTTTGGAGGACTATTAGTGCATCAATTGATGATTTCGAATCTAAAGCCAAAAATAAAGGACTATCTTGGATTTTTTCTTTCGATTTGGGCTGAAATGGGTTGGACGGATCAATAATCAGCCAAATAGAGTCAATAAGAGGAGACTAGTAAAGAAGTAGTCATGTGGTTTTCTAGTCTTTTCATTAACTAGTCAATAGGTATTTTTGAGCTACATATCAAGTTAGCATATAGAACAATTTTGCAGGTAATTTAAGGAGCATGAAACAGTAATTACCCTTTTCTACTAATATCAATATACAAATCCTTGGAAAAGAAACAATTTTAACTTACCCAATATTGAAATGTAAAAGATGGAAAGAAATAAAAAGAATTAGCATAAATAGAAACAATGGCAGCAAAACCCTATATCCATCCCCAAATAGGACAAATTCAGATTCAGATTCAAATTCAAAAAAATAATCAGAAATCTAACCTTATAAGCTGATGAAGAAGAAGTGGCGGACAAGGAAAAAATGGAAAAAGAGATATTGGATTGATTGAGTGGTGTTGTTGAAATACCTCAACAGTTGACTACTTCCTCACTTTCCTACACTTCTTTTGTCATCTTAGTTTATACAACTCCTCTTAATTCCAAAAATACACTGCTTTTAGAGTATCGACAAGCAACAGATTTTCCGTAATTAATTCGTTGATCAGAACTGGAAAGGCAGCTTTGTCTCGTGGGGGCACTCTCTTATTCTGTGACATTTTTTTCATCATACCCCACCCACCCCCTCCTCTTTCTCCTTTTGTACTTGCAAGTTTTCTTGATCATATAATTTTGAGAGTTTTTTTTTTTTCGTTTGGCTTGTTTCCTTTCCTTACACTCAAGTGGTTTTCCGCTCCTGTATTAAGATTTTAGAAGCGCGAAAAAAACGTAATTAGAGTATTGGAGGAGGTAAAAAAGTAAATTTTTTGTTAATAGGGATTTTGGAAAAAGAAAAGAAAATGGTGAAAGACACAGAGTATTATGATGTTCTTGGTGTAAGTCCTTTAATTTGCATCTGAAGAGGAAATTAGCAAGACATATTATCTCAAGGTTTTTTCTATTTCTTTTTTAAATTTTTTTTACTTTCTATGTTTGAACTTTTGTAGCTTTTCTGAGTGTTGGAGTTGATTTAATTTATGTGGCATTAGTTGAAATTTTGAGATTCAAACTTCTATAATTTGACAGTAAATTCGGATACAGAAACTTTAAGTTTTTTTGATATAAAATTTATGTATTTGAAAATTATGTGCAAAACATGGTAAACCACAATAATTAACAATTTAAAAGACAAAATCCTGATTGTTACATTAATTGAGACGGAGGGAGCATTGCTTAAGTTTCATCTGTTGATAATTTTTCCATCAATATATGTATGTGTGTATTTATATAGAGTGTGTATGTAATTGTTGTATGGAAATGAGAGTTGGCCAGTCAAGTCCCATGTCTAGAAGATGCATGTTGCAGAGATGTGAATATATATTGAGGTGGATGCACGTTCATACTCGGAGCGATAAAAATTATAAATAAGGATATAAGGGATAAGATGGGAGCGGCCTCAGTGATAGATAAGATGAGGGAAGTATAGAAATATGTCAATTTAAGCGAGAAAGCTAGATTTTGTTACCAATGTTGGAACCTATGGAAATAATGCACCTAAGGAATTGATTCATAAATAGAATCAACCATTGGATAGAGTTCAATTTTAAAAAAGGATAATATACTATTAGTCCTTCAAAACTTCATATTTCCTAAACGAGAAACTTTTGATACTAATAAGGAGAAGTGAAGTTAATAAATAGTTCCCTTATCCTAAATCTAGTTTCTAGTTTAACAGTTCAAAAATGTAATAAGATTCTAGTTATTATTTAATGTGAATTAGTTGTATCAATCAAAGAACTAGCACTCACTCTTAAGTGGATCAGGCCATTTACTATTTTGTTTACATAATTTTCCTTAACAAGGAATAATGTACCAGTGAAGTTAGAAAGTATGAAAAAAACAGGTACGAATAGGGAAAATAAGGAGTAAGATGTGCATGTCATGCACTCAATGTTCTAGTCATAGTTTCGAGCCTATGCTATTGACTAACTTAATAGACTTGTCTCGAATACAAAAGACATTAAAAAACTATATACATATGGAGATAAGTACAACTAGGATGCCATCAGCTAAAGACATTAAAAAACTATATACATATGGAGATAAGTACAACTAGGATGCCATCAGCTCACCCTTCATCTCAGAAGATCTCCGCATTACTTAGGCTCGAATCACCATTATCGGCTGGCGCTCAAATCTACATCAAGAAAACAGATGTGGAGTGTAGCATAATATCAAAACAACAGGTGCCCAGTAGCATCATAGGTCGACTGGGCTTGGAAAGTAAAAACAATATGAAAAATATGAATGTAACGGTAATTAGAGGTCAAATGAACAAAGTAATAACGGAAAGTCTAACTATATAGCTCACGAGTCTGGAAAGAACAAAGTAGTAAAGTAAAACAATTATCTATAACCTAACTGGACCCCTATAAGCCCAGAAAGTATGTATACCTGTGCGCAATTGGAAAGTAAATAACTCAAACGAGTTTGGCCTCACATAAGCCTGATAAGTACACAGAAGTACTATGAATAACACTAGTTATATTAAAAGCTTTCAAGAACTTAAAATGGCTGACTCTAGACTTGAACTTTGGTGAAGGCACCCCGAAGAACCCAAATGAACCACATGTTAGGATTCGAACCAAGGCGAATAGAGATACGATGGGGCCTCGAACCGTGGCAAAACAAAATACATCGGGGCCTTGAACCGTGGCTAAAAGAGATCGATATGTCAGGGCTTCGAACTGTGGCTAAAAGACTCCAAATACCCCCTCCCCCCCCCCCCCCCCCTCTTCAAGTAACAAACTCTTTCTCCTGTGGGAACATATCGTAGAGAGAAACATCTTTGTTAATATATGAATAACTTTTATACAAACATTATATAAATTAAATACATAAATAACTTTGTTATTCATGTATTAGATGTAGGTTTATCCACCTACCAAATAACCCCTAAGGTATTTTTTATTTTATTTTTATTTTTATTTTCCACTCAGTGTTCGATATCCAATTAGAGCCTCACTAAATTTGAATTTGTGTCAAAAAATCTTAGATTATGGGTAAAGCGCTCTAACAGAGATGATTTAATAGCCAAAAGCACTCAAACTGAACCTCTAATTAAGAATGAATAAGTACTTATTACTCCACCACATAATTAAAAACTTAGATAAAAGGAATTAAGAGGAGTTGTATCATATATTACTATAAGCGGGAATAAAAAAAGTTAAAAGTTGAATTACCGTTTTACCCCTATTATAAATTAAAATGTTATAAAATATTTAACTATTTAATTTAAATATTAAATTGTATCGTTTTAATAAAAATGTTAATGATTTTTTCACTTCCTTAGATTAAACTCATTTAAATTGGTACATGAATCAAATTCACATTAATAGTCAATTTATCTTTTTCCGTAAAAATCAAGAGTATTTGAAGAGTTTTCCATTAAATAAATTTGATATGGACTAAAATCATTAAACTAAATTAATGCAAATTAATTATCTACTCAAAGGTCATCCTAGCTACTGCTATAAAATGCCTAGCATGGTTTTCATGTAAATGATAAGAGGAGGATGAGAGACTATCATGCAAAAAACTAATCTTGCTCATCATTTTGTATGTGCAGTAATTTCCTTGTGTTTTTATTCGCTCCTCCTTATCCAGCCTAAGTATTTTATATGTCCTTTTTTTATATTTTGATATGCTTTCTTATGATTTTGTTTTTCTATTGAAATATCTTGTATCCTACATGAAGAAAGTAGTGATATACAATTCATGTTCTATCAATAATTGATGAAAGATTAATTAGTTAATTTGATATGTTTATTTGGCTCTTGATAGAGTGTTCTACTTTAGTAAAAATATATTTTTGAGATTATTATTTATGAGTAGAGAGAGGAATAACTAAATGAGAAAAATCAAATATGTTTTTTTTTAAAAATAAAAGAATCCATACCCTAAAACAAACTGGGCCACCGAATTGGAGATAAATGATGGATCATAGTATGTGATTTTGAGGCTGTATTTTTATTTAATTTTTCATTTATATGTATAATCTATTGACCTTATTAGTCTATTATTCATGTGTTGAAACATTCATTCCTCAAATTGTCCATATATGTTATATAGGGAAAAGGGTCAAAATTACCCATCAACTTTGTTTTATTGGTTGATTTTACTCTTACCGTTAAAAGCAAGTTATTTTTACCCCTGCCATCAATAAACTTAACAAATATATCCCTCCTTGGATGGAAACTCCCAAATCAATTGAAATTATCCTATTTTAATTGAAATTATCCAATTTCTTTTTTAACCCGAACCAGAACCCAACCCACTAAACTAAACAAATAAACCCATTTCCAATCTTCTTCATCTCAGTGTTCATGGCTAAGTACCCTAAGAACACTCACAATCTTTATCATAGCTAACACAAATTCTACATTGTCTAACAAAATCAATCGAAAAGACCTGATATTTATCTCCGAATTGTTTGTTGAAGGTTGCCTAGGCTAAACACTGCAGTCGTTCAATCACAGGATTTGCTACATACAAGAAATCACTAATCATCAAATATCTGGTACTCATCAAATATGATGATATATTGGAAACATTTTGAACAAATAAAAAGATAGAGAAAAGAAAAACCTCCCCTCCATTGTAGCTTAATCTTACGTGCACATACAAGAATCATGGAGGGCCACTGAATTGATTTACGAGCCAGGTAAAAAAGAATTAGATGTACTATTGGGTACACATTTAGGGGCAGCCTACTGACAACAAATCAAAAAGTAATTTGGTTGGTACCTAGAATGGTTTTCTTCATTGGATTGAATGATGATGTGTAAATTGAAACTTCTCCATTTACTTGCTCTATGGCTTGTTCTTCGCTGAACCCCACAACATAGAGAGGCGGGATGTTGTTCAGCAAAAATAATTTACTTGTTATACATTCAACCAACGAACCTTTTCAATTGATTTTGTCAGACAATGTAGGATTTATGTGTTAGCTATGATAAAGATTGTGAGTGTTCTTAGGGTACTTAGCCAAGAACACTAAGATGAAGAAGATTGGAAATGGGTTAATTTGTTTAGTTTAGTGGGTTGGGTTCTGGTTCGGGTTAAAAAAGAAATTGGATAATTTCAATTAAAATCAGGTAATTTCAATTGATTTGGGGGTTTCCGTTCAAGGAGGGGTATATTTGTTAAGTTTATTGACGACAGGGGTAAAAATAACTTGTTTTTAACGGTAAGGATAAAGTTAACCAATAAAACAAAATTGAGGGGTAAATTTGACCCTTTTCCCTATTATATATCTAGAATAAGTCATTTTGAAAAGTTTGTGTTGCTCAATTTATATTAATTATTCAAATGTCTATTTACTGTGATGAGAAGCTATTTATTATTGATGTAGAATTTTAACTATGGCTGAAAAATTGTCAAACTCCAATCTCCAGATTATTGGCTGAACCCATAAGTAGTTAAGTAGTAATTGTCCAAATTAGAATGTCTACTTTTGCCTTAGAGATAGTGTTTATGAGAATGTGATACATTCTTTTGCCTAATTATTGAATGTTAATTATTACTCATACATATATTTTTTTAATATCAAATGGTTTAATCTTTTGTATATATTATAATTACTTATTAAAAGTGAAAACTCGAAAGTGTATAGTTGAATTACCATTTTGCCCCTACACTAAATCAAATACCTAATTAATAAATTATTATATATCATTAACGTACACATTAAAGATTCAATAAATGTAAGGTTAAAAATAAACTAGATTTGTATTTGAATAGTAATTGTTCATTACAATTCAAAATTAAAAGTTGAATATGAAGAATCATTCTCCACTATTATGTAAAAACACTTCCAAAATTAAAATTTGAATTTGCTTTTTAAGAACCAATTTCACAAAGATTGATGTTATCATAGGAAGGTAATTGCACAATCAAATTTCAACATGAGAAGAAAAGAGAGTGAGAAACAACAAATGAAGGTTAACAAAAAATGCTCGAGTATATATTTTTTTATTATTTAGTAAATAAAATATAAATGATAAAACTACTGTTGTTAATTTCAGCATTTTCTATTTTATAACTCAACTTTTTAGTATATAAAAATTTAATAATAATAAGGCACAAACGCGAAAAAAAAAAGAAGGAGAGGAACAAACGCGTTCCCAAGAAGTAGTAAAATAAAATGACGAAAGAAGTGTGAGGAAGTAGTCAACTGTTGAGGTATTTCTACAACACCAATCAATCGATCCAATATCTCTTTTTCCATTTTTTCCTTGTCCGCCACTTCTTCTTTATCAGCTTATAAGGTTAGATTTCTGATTATTATTTTGAATTTGAATCTGAATCTGAATTTGTGCTGTTTGGGGATGGATATAGGGTTTTGCTGCCATTGTTTCTGTTTATGCTAATTCTTTTTACTTCTTTCCATCTTTTACATTTCAATATTGGGTAAGTTAAAATTGTTCCATTTCCAAGGATTTGTAGATTGATATTAGTAGAAAAGGGTATTTACTGTTTCATGCTCCTTAAATTACCTGCAAAATTGCTCTATATGCTAATTTGATTTGTAGCTCAAAAATAATTATTGACTAGTTAATGAAAAGACTAGAAAACCACATGACTACTTCTTTACTAGTCTCCTCTTATTGACTCTATTTGGCTGATATTATCCGAGGACATTGGAACTTTGGGTGTGTTCGGTACCAAGGAAAATATTTTTTGAAAAATATTTTCTAGGAAAATAAGTGAGATTCTTATGTATATTTTGTGTTTGGTATATAAGCAAAAAAAAATTAATATTATTCTAAAAGCATTTATGTATAATCTAGACAATACTATGAGGGACGGAAGTGGGGTAGATGTGTAGGGTAGTGGGTATGGAAGCTACGGGAGTGAGGTGAATATGTGGTGTCTTAGAGAGTGGGAGGACATACTCAATTGAAATGTCACATATGAAACTTGTTTTCCCTACTTCCTTTAGAAAGTCATTTTCTTCATTTGAATTTTGAAGTGTCACATATGGAACTTGTTTTCCTAAGAAAATCTTTTCCAAAAATTTTGATTAGAAACTATTTTCTACGGAACACACCCTTTATCCGATGCTAATTTGAGATATTGATACACGAAGACTAAGTATGTATTATATTTTTCCTTTTTTCTTGTTTTTATTTTATTCTTTGGTTATGCTCCAGATATATAGGCAAAGCGCAAGAAACTTTTATTCAGGAAAAACCCAAAGACTTAGTCAGCTTATTAATTGTGTATCGAAAATAAAGGAGAAAGTTAAAGAATTAGCAAATCTTGAATACTGCACACCAAACAATGAAAGATGCAGAGCCAAAAAATAAAACGAAGTACAAATGAAGACTCATCTGCAATTGCTAAGATAAATCTAAGAATTAATTTGTTTTGTACCAGAACGTATACAGCGGAGGCCATAAATGGATGTGTAAAGGATCAAAACGTTAATGAGTAAATGGATGTTAATCAAGAGACTAGAAGTGCACTAACACTTGAAACTTAAAGGACTATTAGTGCACCATATAAAAGAAAGGGAAGGGATGACTTTGAGTCTGAAGCCAAACATAAAGAACTATTTTGGATCTTTTCTCCCAAATTGATCTACAAGAAATTTTGTCAAAATATTTTTAAAAATATGTTTACCCATAATATGTGTATTGGCTTGCGGATGTAAATATTTGTGGCCGAGTGGTCAAATGTGTAACTTCCCCTTTTTTGCTTCACATTGGTAATGCTGCTGCTTGATCTTCTTCGTTGCACTGTGTGTTCTATTAATGCATGTTTTCTAGATCTATTCTCTTTCAATATGTTTGTAAGTTGCCTCATTCTACTTATATTTCCACCAGTATGGATGGTCGCCGTCCTTTACCAGAAGATCTAGTAGTTGATATTCTATTGAGATTGCCAGTGGAATCACTCTTGCGTTTCAAATGTGTGTGCAAGCACTGGTATGCTCTCATCAAAAGTCCGAGTTTCATAGAAAAACATTTTCATCACAAGAACAATTGTGCCCGCCTCCTTGTTTGCAACTTGAAAGTAGCACGTGAAGTACACTCCATCGTAAGGTCTGTTGTATTCTCCTTGCTCCCTGAAGAAATTGTTCCAGGTGTGACCCCTGAACAAAAAACTCTCCTTCAGCTTCCGAGGATCACTGATTTCACGTGTGTTGCTGGTCCAGTTAATGGCTTATTCTTAGTGCAGAAGAAGTTTTATGGATACAATGTCTGCTTGGGTTTGTGGAATCCTGCCACCAGAGAGTTCAGGTCTCTGCCTCCTGCGCCTTTTGTGATTGAGGCCTTTTTCTCGGACCATGATCATCAGTTCGGATTGGGATTTGACCTGTTGACTCTAGATTATAAGGTTGTATGGATTCGAGTGTTCTGGGATGAACAGGGAGAAGGTGCTAATAATCGTGTCTATGCCTGTGTCTATTCCTCATGCAACAATTCATGGAAACACCTTACTCCTGAATTCCCTCCCAGTTCTACCTTATCTGCACCCCTTGACGCCACTTGTCTCAACGGGGTTTATTATTGGCTTTGTAGGGGCCTTGATGACATCTACACGATTCGCTCTTTTGACATGGGCAGCGAACAGTTTGGGGAGATGCAAGTCCCAGATATTCCAAGTGAACATTGGGGGACACTTACATTGCATGGCGGCTCACTTGCTATGTTAACCGGAGACCCTGGTAAACCAATGACGTCCATATACGATGTGTGGGTAATGAAACAAGACGGAAATTGGTCCAAAGTTCTAACTGTACAACCTCATATAGATGCTCATTGGCCTCGCAACATCTTGGATAATGATAAGATGGTTTTCGAGATCACAGATACTTCACAGCTGGTGCGATATGACCCTAAAACAAGACAAGTTACCGATCTTGGATTTCACCTGGACCTTAACATTGCTGGCTGTTGGGTTTTCAATTACAAGGAGAGCCTAGCTCCAATAAAGAGAGGAAACGAGACACAGGGCGAGGTCGAGCAAATTGAACACTTCTTCTATACCATACCAATGGATGAGTATATGATTTGGAATACAAAATACTTTAATGATAATAATTGAAATTCAGGAAGAAAAAAAAACGATTTACCTGTAAATATTGTGACATTAGTTCGTATCTTGCCTTCTTATAACATTGTGTTTGAGCTTAAAATTGTTTGGATCAGTCATCTTTGTACTATTATTGAATAAAAAGCTGACATGGTATTTTTTGTTTATGGTATCAAGGGGCATTCCTTTTGGACCAACACAATATAAGCTAAGTTGCGCGTGTACTCTCCACTCATGTTAGATTCTTCAAAAATACACTACTACTTTTAGAGTATCGGCAAGCAACAGACTTTAAGTGCTCTGCATCAATATCTGTATTTTGGTCCACTTGAAAAATCCTAAATCTTGTTTCTAGTTTAACAGTTCAAAAATGTAATATATATTACGGAGAAGGGCCTAAAAAACCCTTCAAGTATAGGGAATGGAACAAAAATACCCTCCATCCACCTTTGGGCTCAAAAATACCCTTTCATCCACCTATATGGACCTATATTACCCTTTCACTTAACAGATTTTTTATGAGTAATAATTAAACTTTTCATTAATGATGTGGCAATCTTTAATTGGCTGGAATTTAGATTAAGCAAAAACAATAATTTCTCCAAATCAAACCCGGATCCAACTAAACTTTACCCGACCCACGTAAAATTTTACTGACCCATATCTTTAAAAAAAACAAGAAGAACCGAGTGTGTAGCGGTGAGTTTCCTTTTTTTTCTCTGTACTCTGAATTTCTCTCCATATAATTTTCTCGTAAAATTTGCAGATAAAGAAAAGCGATATCAATCGCTTTTCTTCATCAAGCATATAATCTCTTGCTATGGCTAAATTTTTATTATTTTTTTTTATATTCTATTCCATGATTCTGCTTTGAGAATTTCCCAAAATCATGTCTATTTAAGAAATAAAATTATGTTGGTTTTACTTTTTGCGTGCGGTGCTTTATATGAATCGCAAAAAAGAAAGAAGTGAAATAATTTTTGAACTCTAGGATTTTGGATTTTGAGAAATTTTACCGCTTTGAGTTTATGTTTCCCAGAGATTGGAGATTTGCTGGACTTTTCATAGTGTTTCAAAATATGGTGTATATTGGTATATGATTATAGTGGCACTTGATCTTGTATTTCACTTCTTCCTTCTTGGAATGTTTCCAGGGAATTTTCGGAAGTTTCATGTTGTTTATGGTCTAATGTACCTCTTTTTTGACTGGGATTAAAAATAACTGGAGCAAGTTGTTGATTGAAGTTTGATTATTTAAGATATGGGTCAATAGAATTTTAAGTGAGTCGGGTGGAATTTAGTTGGATCTGGGTTTAATTAAGAGAAATTCTTATTTTGGTTAATTCCAATTTCAACCAATTAAAGACTGCCACATCATTAATGAAAGGATTAATTATTAGTCTTAAAGAATCTATTAAGTGAAAAGGTAATATAGGTCCATATAGATAGATGGAAGGGTATTTTGGAGCCTAAAGGTGGAAGAAGGGTATTTTTGTTCCATTACCTGTACTTGAAGAGTATTTTAGGCCCTTCTCCGTATATATTATTTAATGTGATTTAGCTGTATCAATCAATCAACTAGCCCTCGCTCTTAAGTGGATCAGGCCATTTACTATTCTGTTTACATAATTTTCCTTAACAAGGGATAATGTACTAGTGAAAGTTAGAAATTATGAAAAAAAACAGGCACGAATAAGGAAAGTAAGGAGTAAGATGTGCATGTCATGCACTCAATGTTCTAGTCATAGTTTCGAGCCTATGCTATTGACTAACTTAATAAATTTGTCTCGAATACAAAAGACATGTAAAAAATTATATACATATGGAGATAAGTCGAACAAGGACGCCATTAGCTCACCATTCATCTCAGAAGATCTCCGCATTACTTAGGCTCCAATCACCGTTGTCGGCTGGCGCTCAAATCCACATCAAGAAAACAGATGTGAAGTGTAGCATGAATATCAGAACAACAGGTGCCCAGTAGGCATCATAGGTCGACTGAACTTGGAAAGTAAAAACAATATGAAGAATATGAAAGTAACAGTAATTAGAGGTCAAATGAACAAAGCAATAACGGAAAGTCTAACTATATAGCTCACGAGTCTAAAAAGAACGAAGTAGTAAAGTAAAGCAATAATCTATAACCTAACTGGACCTCTATAAGCCTAGAAAGTATGTATACTCGTGCACAATTAGAAAGTAAATGTATAACTCAAATGAGTTTGGACTCACATAAGTTCGATAAGTACACAGAAGTACTATGAATAACACTAGCTAGATTAAAAGCTTTCAAGAACTGAAATGGCCGACTCCAGACTTGAACTATGGCGAAGGCACCCGGAAGTGTAAGAATTATTATTAATTATTTCTTACTTATGGCTCAAGTTTACTTGTAACGCAAGTAATACCATAAATAATGTTTAATAAGGAATAGATCTCGTCCTTACATTGGTTACTTAATGGATATACCAGATTAAGTCATAACCTCTATAAATTGGTCCTCCCTCCACCCATTAGGGTTATCATATATTCTCTACAATAATTCCATCGTTGACGGTTGTGGTAACATAAAGTTAGGGCAAGGAGGTAGAAACCAATTTACGACTAACGCTTCCGCTTTTCTCTGTGATGATGTCTTCCGCATCAGGTATGTACCTCTAACGATCTCTATGTAAGATTATCGTATTCAAGATCCTGAAAGTACTTAATCTTACATGTGGTATCAGAGCATGGATTGTTTGAACTGATAATCTTAATGAATATGTTAACTAGTGGCAATAATCTTAAAGTATTTTATTGTTCTACATATATACGTAGTAATCTATTCTACCGTTTTGACTAGCAAAGTATCATTGAAAATTGAGAAAAAAAAAAGTGAAAGAAACTTTATAATAGTTCGTCAAAAATAAAGTATTGAAGGGACAAACTTGTTGAAGTTCATTAATGGAACACTGTTGACTTTAGAAGAACAAATTATGAGATTAATTAAGTGTAAAGATATGACGACATCACTTAAAAGCATATTGACATTGACAAAATCACTATACATACTCATAGTTGTTAATAGGAGTAATTCTTTACGAATATGAACTTATACACCTGCTAAAATTTCATCATTGTATAAGTTTTTATGATATTTATTGAATTTAGTTTTGTGATTTAAAATTAATCTCTTGAAAGTTTAATTTTGTCTAATCAAATTATGTTCAAACTTATTGTTGAATTCTTTTGTAGTAGCGTAATTTTGTGCTTGACTATTTAAGGTGTTTGGACTCTTATGTTAATGAAGTGTTGTTAGCAAAGTTTAATTTGCACAAATTCTAAAAAATCTTAATCTTCCCATAATGTAATAATTATGTTTTGCTTTTAAATTGTGCAATAAATTAAAGTGGTCATTATACTATTTAATAAATAATATGTGTTTATTATGTTTCTATAGTTTGTTAGTCACCAAAGTGGCCAAACTAGAGAAACTAACGTCTACAAATATAATATTTATGATCACTTGACATATGTGGATTAATACAATTCATTGACCGAGTCTGGTTTTTCAACCTGATGCATGTATTATGTATCTATAGTTTGTTAGTCACCAAAGTGGCCAAACTAAAATGTATAAAATTATTCACATGCACAAAATTTTATGACATTATGTGTGAATTTGTATTTATGTAGTTTGTTAGTCACCAAAGTGGTCAAACTAGAGAAATTAACGTCTACACATATAATATTTATGATCACTTGATGCATGTATTATGTTTCTATAGTTTGTTAATCACCAAAGTGGCCAAACTAAAATGTATAAAATTATTCACATGCACAAAATTTTATGAGATTATGTATGCATTTGTATTCATATAGCTTGTTAGTCACCAGAGTGGTCAAACTAGTATGGTTAAGAAAAATATGTACTCATAAAATTGTCATGTATCTATGAAAATTAATGAAATGTCTATATATAGAAAAATAAATAGATAAATTGACTTTCACTATTGCTAGAATTTAAGAATTTACCCAAAGGTGAATCAATCATTCTACTAATAGTGAAAATTATGAGGTAACTTAATCTTTTTAGTCAAACCTATATTGTATATCCAAAGATGTCGTATATGTTTGATTAAAATTATTCAATTACCTATTAAAGATAAAAATGACATTTAAATTATGATAATGTGTCGTAGTATCTAACCAAATGAGAATTACGATATATTTTTATCGCTTTACTGAATTCACATTATTTTCTTATTTGTGAACATGTATATCTAATTTGTAGTTATTCCTCTTCATTCGCATACTTCTTTTGTTACTGTGTTCAATGGATTGAACTTCTCTGAATGGCATGAACAAGTCCAGTTCCACTTAGGTGTGATGGATCTTGACTTGGCTCTGCTGAATGACAAACCTACTGCCATTACTGATAAGAGCAGTGATGATGAGAAGTCTTTTCATAAATCATAGGAGCGCTCTAACAGATTGAGCCTTATGTTCTTGCGAATGACCGTTGCTAACAACATTAAGAGTGCTATTCCACAAACAGAAAGTGCCAGGGAATACCTGAAGTTTGTGAAAGAACGTTTTCGTTCTGCTGATAAGTCTCTCGTTGGTGCACTAATGGTTGAACTCACGACCATGAAATTTGATGGGTCGTGTAGTATGCAAAATCATATCATCGAGATCACTAACATTGCAGCAAGACTTCGGACCTTGGGGATGAAAGTGGATGACACCTTCTTGGTTCAGTTCATTCTGAACTCATTGCCTCTTGAGTATGGACCATTCCAAATTTACTATAACACTATTAAGGATAAGTGGGATATTAGTGAATTGTCCAGTATGCTTACTCAAGTGGAGTCAAGACTTAAGAAACAAGGAGGTCATTCTATTAACCTCATGGGCCAAGGAGCTGGTAAAGGACTTAAAATGAAAGCCAACAAGTTTAAGAAAAAGAAAGCACTTGCTAAAGTGCCACAGGATGCTCATAAGGAACTCAAGGTTGATGTGTGTCATTTCTGTAAAAAGAAAAGACACTATCAAAAAGATTGTCTGAAACGTAAAGCTTGGTTTGAAAAGAAAGGTACATTTAGTGCCATTGTATGTTTCGAATCAAATTTAGTAGAAGTTCATAATAATACTTGGTGGCCTGATTCTGGTGCATCTACTCATGTATCCACTATGTTGCAGGGTGTAACATCCGGCAATTTGAAATAACTATAAAGAGGCTTAGAATTGGAAATAGTCATTTTTAGAAGGAATTAAAAATCTGGAAAATTTGGCTAAGTATGGAAGAAAGTGAGTTTTTGGCCAACTTTGATCAGTCATAAATCCTAGCTCAGGATGAGTTAGGTGTATTTCCAGTTATTTTTGCGAAGCTCGTGGAATGGTCTTTCCAATGCCACCGAGTTTGCTCGATTCCAAGTTCGTATGAGTGAGTTATACCCTTTGGAAGTTGAGCAGTTAGCAGGAAAGTCCGTCCGGAAATTTGTAAGGGTATTTTGGTCTTTTTCCTAGCCTTTTCTTTTGGATATATATTAAGGTGTTAGATTGATTTTTAGATCAGTTTTTCCCTTTTTTAAAAGAGTGAGAGTTAGGGTTCTTGAGAGAAGAGGAGAAAGAGAAGATCAAGCAAGGTTTCGTCAGAGATCGTCGGGGGTGATCCCTACTAGGTATGTGAGCTCATAGTGTTGGGTTGATTCTTTCCCCCACACGCCAAACTTGTTTAATTTCGAGAAAAGATTTAGTTGTGGTTGTTGAAATCTTGTAGTGATGTTTATTGAAATTGTAGTTGTGTTGTGTTGAAGTTCTTGTTGGTTTGGTACATGTTTCCGGTGGTGTTTTGAGTTGAATCTCTTATATGTTGAGGGTTTTAATGATTCTAAGTGTTTGGGGCTGGAACCTTTGAGGTTTATAAGGTTTAGAGTTGGAAAAAGAAGGAAGAAAAGTTGAGTTTTCTGGGGAAAGGGCTAGCGCGTCGCGCCTGCCAGCGTGCCCCAAAAGAGCTTCTGAGCTTTCTCCCTTGGGGCGCCGCGCCTAGCAGTGCGCCCCAGCAGTCCTTCTGAGCTTCGAGGGCTGGCGCTCCGCGCCTCTCAGAGCGCCAAGGACGCCAAGTTTTCCCTTTCATTCCCTACTTTCTCATGCATGTTCCTTGGTATTGTACCTATGATTCATAGTTGTTTTCAACGCTCCAAGGTACGTCTAAACGTCAAGAACTAGTCCATAACATGTGATCAAACACCTTGAATCCACAATTCCAATTCAAGGAGAGTTAGTTTCCAAGTCAATTGAAGTTAAGAGTTAAGTCTAGAAGTTAAAGAAGTGAGTCAAAGCATGTCTTTAAAGTTGTTCAAGAGTCTTTATTGAATGTTTTAACTTCATTTTAAGGCTCAAGTTTCGAGTAAAGAGTATAGAGTTTCAAGTCAAGCAAAGAGTATAGAGTTTCAAGTTAAGTCAAGAGTTTAAAGTTGAGTTATTTCTTAAAAGTTATTAGGGAACTAAGTATTCCCAAAGAAGTTTTAAAGAAATGTTTTTACATTTAAACAAGCTTTGGAACTGAGATCTCCAAAGAGCCTTCAGGCTAGTTTTTTCAGAAAAGAGTAATCGCTTTCTAAATGAAGCAAGAAAGGAAACTGAGATTTCCAAGATAGCCTTTGAGCTAAGTTTTTAAGTAATTATCTCAAATCAGCAGGAAGAAATATGTTTTAAAAACATAAGAGCCAGTACATTTTTGGGAGTAGTATCGAGCACCGAGTTGGGGGAGCGTTCAAGGAACCCACAGCCCCCATAGAACCATGTTATCCACCATGGGTAGAAAAGGATCATACTTTTTAGATGAATCCTTTTCCAAATCGACTAGTGGATCCATTAGGCAGTTCAGGTCTTATACCTTTGATCGGGTAGAGGATGCTCTGGCAGCGTGAGGTCAATCGTTGTATCATCACTATAGCTCTTATGTGATGGTTGTCGGTTAGAGAAACTCCCACAACAGTTATTGTATTTTTATACACAACAGTTATTGTATTTTTATACACAACATTTATTGTATTTTTATACACAACAGTTATTGTATTTTTATACACAACAGTTATTGTATTTTTATACACATGAATTATTGTATTTTTATACACAGCAGTTATTGTATTTTTATATACATCTCAGACTTATTGTGTCTTTGTATACACCCAGAGTCTATAGCAGGTTTTCTTTTCTTTAAATTGAACTTGTTTTAAATTGCATTATATTGAAATGAGTCAGTCAGCTTGAGTTGAGTTAAGCCAGGTAAGTTATTCAGTTTCTTCCAGAACTCTTTCTAGCCTTGTTGCTTAGTTTCCAACTCGCATACTCGTACATTCAATGTACTGATGCCAGTTGGCCTGCATCTTATGACGATGTAGACGCAGGTACCTAGGATCAGCATCCAGCACGTCGTTGATCCAGTTGAGCACTCCAGAGTCAGTGGTGAGCCTCCTTGTATTCTGGAGGACTCTGTTATTTTGTGTTCCTAGTTTTGGTTTATTAGGATGTGCGGGGTCTGTCCCAATATCCATCTCAGTATTTTAGAGGCTTCATAGACAGTCAATCAGCTAATTAGTTTTGAGTCTCTCATCTATGTATATATGTAAATATTATATTTTGAGACTCGAGTTGCCTTTTTGGCCAGATTTTATCAGTTAAGTTGTTTTATGTCCTTGCATTGCATGGAGTTATTCTGTTGAGGTAGGTTTCCGCTGAGTTAAGAAAGTCAGGCCAAAGGTTCGCTTGGGGCCAGCAATGGTCTTCGAGTGCCGGCCACACCCAGGGTGTAGGCTCAGGGCGTGACACAGGGATTCACTACGATCCAAACTACAAATCCAAATAAGGATTTCTTGTTCATGGGAAATCCCATAAAGGCTAAAATTGAAGACATATGGACTTATCGTTTGATCTTGGAGACTGGACATCACCTTGATCTATTACAGACTCTTTATATTTCTTCAGTTTTTAGGAATTTGATTTCTCTTTCAAGTTTTGATGTTTCTGGATTTGATTTTAAGTTTGGACATGGTTGTTTCAATTTATATAAGAATACTATTTTTATGGTTCTAGTGTTCTTATTGATGGTTTATATAGATTGAAACTCGATAATAATTTTTCTGAATTCCTTCTTACTATTCATCAAAAATGTTGGAATTAAACGTAGTTCACTAAATGAAAGTTCTGTTTATTTGTGACATAAACGTTTGGGTCATGTATCCAAAGAAAGATTAAAAAAAGGTTAGTAAAGAATGAGATTCTTCCGAATCTGAATTTTATTGATCTTGATAAATGTTTGGATTGCATTAAAGGAAAGCAAACCAAGCATACCAAGAAAGGTGCCACAAGGAGCACTCAGCTTCTTGAAATTATACACACTGATATTTGTGGACCCTTTGATGTTCCATCTTTAGGTGGAGAAAAATATTTTATCACCTTTATCGATGACTTTTCACGTTATAAATTACCTATTTGTTGAAAGTAAGTTAATGAGGTTGAAAGACAATTGCATAGGAAAGTGAAAACCATTAGGTCAGATAGAGGTGGTGAATATTATGGAAAGTATAACGAATCAGAACAATGTCCAGGTCCATTTGCAAAATTCCTTGAGAATGGTGAAGTTAGTGGGGTTGTTGAACGAAAAAAGTGTGGAAATTAATGAGGTAAGGGTAAATATTTCATTGCCCATGAATGTACCTACTTCCGCACCAATCACAAATGGTGTTCCTCTTGTTGAAGAACATTTTAACAATGTTGAACAACATTTGGGTGAAACACTTCAAGAAGGAACTAACTCACAAGTATCTGACGCAAATGAACCACAGACAATGCCATTAAGAAAATCGGCCATTTCAGATGATTATGTGATTTATTTGCAAGAGTCAGATTTTGACATTCGAATTAATAAAGATCCGATTTCATTCGCATCAGGCCAACTGAGTCTAACAAATGGATTGATGCCATGAATAAAGGGTTAAAATCCATGGAATACAACAAATTCTGGGATTTCGTTCAATTACCAGAAAGTTCTAAAAGAATCGGGTGTAGATGCATCTACAAGACCAAACGCAATTCAAATCGTAATATTGACCGATATAAAGTCAGACTTGTTGCCAAGGAATACACTCAAAAAGAAGGCATTGAAAATAAAGAGACCTTTTCACCGGTCTCAAAGAAAGACTCATTAAAAATTGTTTTGATTTTGGTAGCTTATTATGATTTAGAGTTACATCAAATGGATGTGAAAAATGTCTTTCATAATAAAGACCTCGAGGAGAATGTTTATATGGACCAACCAGAGGGTTTCAAAATTAAAGGAAAAGATCAAATGGTGTGTAAGCTAAAGAAGTCAATATATGGACTCAAACAAGCCTCACGACAATGGTATATAAAGTTTAATGATACCATAACATCTTTTGAATTTAAGGAGATTACCGTTGATCAGTGTATATATCAAAAGATCAGTGGGAGTAAGTTTATATTTCTAGTCATGTATGTTGATGACATTTTACGTGATGCTAATGATTTAGGCATATTGCGTGAGACGAAAGACTTTCTCTCTATGAACTTTGAAATGAAAGATATGAGTGAGGCATCCTATGTGATAGGGATAGAAATATCCTATGATAGATCACAAGGATTATTGGTACTGTCTCAAAAGGCTATATTTAAAGAGTTCTAGAGAGATTTAACATGAACAATTGTTCAGCAAGAATAGTTCCTATTCAAAAAATGGGACAAATTTAATCTCATGCAATGCCCAAAGAATAATGTAGAACGAAAAGAAATGAAATCAATTCCTTTATCTTCTATTGTTGGAAGTTTGATGTATGTTCAAACTTGCACAAGACCGGATATTAATTTTACGGTCGAAATGCTAGGAAGATATCAAAGCAATCCTGGAATTGATTAATAAAAAGAATACTGCAAAGAAAGTTTGTGGCATGTTATGAAGCCACAATTCATGCATTATGGCTGCGGGACTTCATTTCAGGACTTGGGGTTGTCTACAGCATTACCAAGCCGCTGAAAATTTATTATGATAATGTTGCAGCAGTATTCTTCTCCAAGAACGATAAGTACTCCAAATGTGTCAAAACATATTGAATTAAAGTACTTTACTGTTAAGGAAGAAGTTCATAAACAAAGAGTGTTACTTCAGAATATTAGAACTGATCTCATGATTGTAGATCCGTTAACAAAAGGCTTACAACCAAAGATATTTTAAGAACGTGTTCAAATAATGGGTCTTGGTTGTACTTATGATTAATACATTTATGATGTTTTTACACTTTGAGCTCAAATTATGTGTTTCTGATATACATTAATGAATTTCTTGTTTCTCATAATGGTGTATACATTATTGTTTTGAGATATTACAAGATAAGTCTCTATGAGACATTATTGTGGACCATAATGTTATGTGTTTTATAGCTTATGAACCTAGTATGATAAGTTGCTAATGTAGTAGTATATGGAAGGAAGTATGTAGCTTAAAATTTATGTACAACCGCCATAACTCACATTAGTAGTTTGTTATATTGAGGTATGTATGATGGACATTATAGAAGAGATTTATTTTATGCGCAACTAATGTTTATGAAATATTAATGTTATATGGTCATTGGGCCAAGTGGGAGAATGTAAGAATTATTATTAATTATTTCTTACTTATGGCCAAGTTTACTTGTAACCCAAGTAATACCATAAATAATATTTAATAAGGAATAGATCTCGTCCGTACATTGGTTACTTGATGGACATACCAGATTAAGTCATAACCTCTATAAGTTGGTCATTCCTCCACTCATTAGGGTTATCACATATTCTCTACAATAATTCCATCGTTGACAGTTGTGGTAACATAAAGTTAGGGCAAGGAGGTAGAAACCAATTTACGACTAACGCTTCCGCTTCTCTCTGTAATGATGTCTTCCGCATCAGGTATGTACCTCTAACGATCTCTATGTAAGATTATCGTGTTCAAGATCCTGAAAGTACTTAATCTTACATAAAGAACCCAAATGAACCACATGTTAGGATTCGAACCAAGGCGAATAGAGATATGTTGGGGCCTCGAACTGTGGCAAAAAAAATACATCAGGGCGTTGAACCATGGCTAAAAGAGATACGCCAAGGCTTTGAACTGTGGCTAAAAGACTTCAAATACCCCCCCCCCCCTCTTCAAATAACAAACTCTTTCTCATGCGGGAACATATCGTAGAGATAAACATCTTTGTTAATACATGAATAACTTTTATACAACATTTTACCAACAAAACATTATATAAATGAAATACATAAATAACTTTGGTATTCACTACAAGAAAACAGTTAATTACATGGGGATCTTACCTAGGGAAAAACTTCGCAGGCAATAGATGCGGATTTTCTTGCGAATATTTTCAACTCCTCAATATTAGGATATATTATCGGTGAATTGTATTTTCCCAACAAATTCCGCAGGTTAATTTGCTCGCCATATTGCGCAAAATCTCTACTTGCGACATCACCTGGGGAAATATATCGGCGGGTACACTATCTCTAGGTAAATCCGCAGATACATGGAAAAATATTATATTTTTTAAATCTTTTTTTTATTCATAGAAAAATCTCTAGGTAATCTATCCTACGAATTTACACAGATATTTTGGTGGAAATTTATGTGTAATTTTATTACCTGGAAATTTATTTGGGGATTATTTGATGCGGATTTAGCTAGGGACTTATTCTTGGGGATTTACCTACGAAATTTATTACATGGGGAAATATTGGGGGATTATTTGTTGCGGATTTAGCTGGGAACTTCTTCTTGGGGATTTACCTACGAAATTAATTACTTAGGAAAATATTGGGGGATTATGTTGTTATGAATTGAGATGAAAATTTTTTCTTGGGGATTTACGTAGGATTTTTATAACTTGAAATTTTTTCTAGAGATTTTACTAGCTATAGATATAGTGATCCTTCCATACTTGCTTTTAAATTTATATTATTTGAAATATTTTCCTCATTCAATTAAGAATATTAATGAGATAATTAATTATTACGGATTTAACAAATTATATAAAAGGACACTAATAACATAAGTAAAAGTGATTTGAATAGGAAAATGGTAGAATCCAAGATTAAATAAACATAAAATAAAATAAAGTATTTAATTAATTGATGGACGTGTGGAATCAACAAAAGTTGCTCAAGGAAACTAGTTTGTTGACATGGATGGTTTCAAAATGTATTTGAGATGAATCAACATTGGCCTGTTATTGAGATCGAGGAATGGTCATCACCAAGAAATTAAAGAGGTGGAAATTTGGAGGCTTAAGATAGAAAAAGACTTATGCTTAATCGAGGAATGGTCATCACCAAGAAATTGTCCTAGAATGTGGAATCAACAAAAGTCACTTCCAACAATTGTAAGGCATAACACTAATGTACACTTAGGAATCGTTTTGTGTGACGTAAAGTATAATAATTTAGGGATAAAATAAATGATTAAAATATTTGTGTTTGATTGAAGCGGTACTAGGTAGTCTCGGAATTATTTACATGATGGGATAACTTATTCCGAATAGCTAATCCTAGAAAAATTTATTCCCAATTAAACGACCCCTTAATAGGAAACCTAAGCTAATGGAAAGTGATGAGTTGGGAGAAATACAAGGACAATGTCCGTAATAGGCCCTTTTCTTTACTACTTGCTTTATTAATTCTCTGTCTGTTGGGACTTGGGGCATTAGGCCCAATGATGTAACTTTTTTTTTATATCAATGAAACTGAAAAGTTAACCAAAAAAAAAAAAACCCTTATATTCTTGTACTCTAAGCTTTCAATACTTTTTATTGAGTATTAATTTATACAATAAAATTTAGGGAAAAGGGTCAAAAATACCCTTCAACTTTGATTTATTAGTTGACTATGCCCTTACCGTTAAAATGAAGTTATTTTTGCCCCTGCCGTTACTAATTTCATCATTTATGCCCCTATGTTGACGGAAATCCCCAAATTGACTTAAATTAACCCATTTCCCATTTTAAACCCATGCCCGACCCGTCTAAAAACCTAACCCAATAAACATTTTATCCGTTTTCCTTACCCGTCTAAAAACCTCTCAAGGACTTCAACCTGCTCAGGTGTATACCGGACATACTTTCGGTTATCCAACACCGACGAGAAAAGGATCAAAATGGTCCTTTATGTTTTAGTTAAGAATCAAAGTAGTCCTTCTCTTTTAACATGGAGCACTAATAGTCCTCCATGTTTCAAGAATTGGTACACTTTTGGTATTCTTCCAAACATATGTCTATTTTTTAATAGAGTCTTTCTTTTGCACGTGAGAAAGTCCCCCCCAAAATTTTATTGTTGCTCCATAACAACATAGTTGCTTCCATGAATCGACAGAGGGACAAAAAAACTGAGGTTTTTTTTTGGGGGGGGGGGGGGGGGGACCTTTGTCACGTGCATAGGAAAGGTTGGGTTAAAAAATAGACAAATATTTGGAAGAATACTAAAAATGTACCAATTCATGAAACATGGAGGACTATTAGTGCTCCATGTTAAAAGAGAAAGACTACATTGATTCTTAACTCAAACATAAAGGACCATTTTGATCCTTTTCTCAACACCGACTTACCATCCGGAAGCCATTTTTCTTAAATCTTACAAACTGAAATGCCCCTTTATGATAGAAAACAAACAAGCTCCAGTACTCTGCTTCTTCTACCCTTTTGTCTTCACAACAATTGAACTTTTTTTAAGCATTATTCTTCTTGGGAGCTCTGAACAAAATGAGAATGTCTTAAAGTGACCTTTTTTTTTTGTAATACTAAAAGAGAAAACCAATTTACCAAACTGAAACGGCACTAGACAACTTGTATCTTTCGATAAAAATACACACTTTCCTTACTTATCTTTCACCATTACCAAAAAAAAAAACAGAAGAATCCAAGTATTCCTCAAGAACCCAAAAACAACATCTTTAACAGCATGCCATACATTTTCTTTGAATCTTGAAACAAAATAAAAAGTGTGAAAAACACTAAAAGATCCAAGCTTTAAACTTCAGAAGATAAAAACAAAACAAACCTAGAAACAGATCTTCTTCGTGTACCTAAAAATTGGAGCATCTTTAAGTGTTTCAACAAAAAGTAAACCAACCCCATGAAACCCCTACAAAATTTTCAAAGACTACAGAGGAAGATCTTGTAGGCATGATGAGTTATTATCAGAAGACAGGTCTTGGACTGGTTAACAACGAATGAAATTGGTTAAATGGGTTAAAAGTTTATTGGGGGATTTGAGATCTCTTGAAAGAATGGGTAAGGAAAACGGGTAAAATTATTGTGTTAGGTTTTTAGACGGGTCGGGCATGGGTTTAAAATGGGAAATGGGTTAATTTAAGTCAATTTGGGGATTTCCGTCAACATAGGGGCATAAATGATGAAATTAGTAACGACAAGGGCAAAAATAACTTCATTTTAATGGTAAGGGCATAGTCAACTAATAAATCAAAGTTGAGGGGTATTTTTGACCCTTTTCCCTAAAATTTATTAGACAATACTACAAGTCCATTGGAAGTTCTTATATTTTAAAGTTCACACACACACACACATATATATATATACTAGATAAGAAATGCCCGTGCTATGCACGGGCCCAACGTAGGGCTATTTATCGATCGGCTAATTTCGCTTAATATGCCCTATAAATCAATTTTAAAATTTACTAATTTGCTAGCCAACCAATAATAAATATGTTGGTTCAGTAATGGATTAGCAATTATTGGACGGTTATCAGGCAGTGTAACGGTTAATCTATAATCTCTACGTTACCTTTTTTTTTTATGAACGTACCTTAACAAAAGGATGGCTTTGGGTAAATTGCTGCATACTTTTCATTTACATATCCTCAATGTTTTTCTGAGTTTGCTAACTTGCTCTCCATTATTTAAAGCAAAATTAATAATTATTAAAAAGTAAATAGATTTTTATGGCATTACGCTTTAGCTTTTAGGAGTTAGGACTAACAAAGAAAAAATATATAATTACTTTTATATACTATGGTAAAATATTAAATAAGCCTAATATACATAGACTTAAAATGTAAGTATGTTAACTCTTAACGAGTTAACATTTTACCCAATAAAGAAATTGAAAAATCCACCCTCACACCAATAAGCCGTTAATTACAAAACTTTAATCCGCTCCCCAACCGTTTATTCAATAACTCAATACCAATAAGCCAATTTGTCATTGACTTATCGGTTAGGGTTCAATTTTGAACACATCTAGCCCAATGTGTATGATTTTGAAAGAATAATTATAACTTCTTTTTTTTTTTAATTTGATTATCATGAACAAATATTGTCACTATAGAATAAAAATAATGAAATAAGCTAAATAGTATTGTCGAACTATTTTTATAAATATATATAAAAATTTCAGAAGTATAAATGATATGATAAATACATAATTAAAATTTCTCTTATGCTCAATTGACTCAACTTCACTATAAAGAGGTGCAAAATCAAAGATTTAAATTTTTTCATACAAATAGTCTGCATCAATTATTTTACATTTGATTTGTCATTTCATTTGCAACAATTTAAAAACATATTAAAACATCATCAATTATCTCACAAGATGAGAATTGCACACATTCACGACGAAAGCGCTATATTACACCAAATGACATCACAATTTGAATTCTAAATTTTCTTTTCATTGAAGTTGTCAAAACACTATTTTAAAGCGTCACATTATTAATTTAGAATCGTCAATAGCGCCAAATCACCATAGATTTGAAATTACAATATCAAAAACTCACAAAATTTGGTTGAGCATTTTTTAAGCATGAGCCTAACATATCTTTTCAATTGTTACATGCAAGTAAAAATAGTGCACCAAAAGAACTGTACCTTCAAATCATAATTCTTCCATCTCTTTTCATTTCTATGTATGTTCATAGTTATAGAACAATTAATGGTAAGTGACTTTATTGGAACACGTGTGTCCAAAATAGAAGTTTATCATGAAGGCGTCGTAGAAAATTCAACATAACATGAATAAGAGTTAATCAAGGACCAAAAAGTGATTTAGCATCAATTTTGATGTCAAAGATACTGGTTATTCTAAAATTTATCTTACCACCCTTAAACCTTTCAAGAATATTGCCACCCTCGTGTTGTATCCTCTAAAAATACATAGCTTTTTGGATGATTCACCACACAACATCATGCTGCCTCAAAACTACATGCATGATCTTATTCACCATTGCAAAATGACTCCTCTTGATTGAGTAATATAATGCTGAAAGAACTGTTCCACTGCCTAAAAAAATGAAGAAAAATATAAGTAAGCCAATTCATGAATGATCATATCTCTCACGAAGTAACTAATATAATAGGTTATCTCTTCTTTTGATGAAGTAAAGAAGAATAGGTCTATCTCTAAAATGAAATTAGACACAACTTAATAATTAAAAGGTTAATAGGCCAAATAGTCGGCAAGCCACTATTAAAATAAAAAAATTCAGGTCCCTGCACTTATATAATCTCAATTGCTTCTTTAGACTTATATCTGTAACAGAGTGCAATAGATCAATTAATTGGACATTACAGATTCCACAAAAAAGGTCCTTGAAACATAATTTCGTCTCAACATCTACGTAGAAAGACAAACAAACATCACTCTGAAGAACAGAAGTAGGAACATCTCATCTTCAGTAGCAGTAGCTACTGGTTAATTCACACCAAATACAATTCAAAACAAAGAAAAAACTACCTACTAATTTAAGGGAGAAGCTACAGTCAAGTAGGCATGTTACAACAAAGTTTAAAAAGATATTTTAATAAATCCGAAAAAGATTAATGAGTAATAGCACGCTAAGTTTCGGTAGGAGATATCTTTCCAAATTTAAATAAATTTTAGGAGCTTTTACATTCTATAAAGGAGAGCTTATCTTTGTGACTGAAAGTTCTGCTACCATCTTTAGCCATCAGTTTCTTTCACAAGTTTAACTTTCAAGGGTTTACATTACCGCTCTACCAAGAATCAATAAACAAAGAATTTTCATGTCAAAGCTTAAAGTAGAAACAATTTTTCTAATGTTACACACAAAATGATTCATATAAGAGTTTTAAAACTTTCTTATTTGAAGTCTAACGTTTAATCAGATTGTGTCAGTAAAAAATCTGGTCCTTTTCTTCAGAGGAAGCACTCTAAACTTATGCTAGTAATCAATCTCTAGCACGGGCCTGACCACTTAAAGTGAAGAATATTAATCAGCTAAGGATAGTCCTTGTATATAGAGTCTCGCAATCTTAATAGATATCCAACAGAAAACATGAGAAACGTAATCAACAACGGCGTAAGCGAAAGCAGATAAAACCACATGATATTATTTTATAAGCCTGCTAAATTAGGTAAAAATAAGTATCAGACAAAGATCTCCACCAGAAAAGAACCAAAAAAAATGCCAAAAACTACATGAAAAGAGTTTACTTTTGCTACATATTCGGCTACACTGATTCCCTATGAATATGGCGGTAGTTTACTATTTTCAATTGCAAGAGGCACACTAAGGAGATCAAATTGGATATGTGATTAATGAGATGGTGCTATACAAGTTCATATTCTTGGAAGACGATACGCTACAAAGCAAACACTTTAGTCATAAAATATAAGTTTTTGTAGCTGCTCCATGTACTACATATATATAATCTCCATATGAAAAATATCCAACCGATAATAAGCATGAGAAATGTTTTTTTTTTGAAGAGGCCAAGGCATGGAACTATCACAGATCAAAGAGTATCAAACTTTTAACAGCCAATACATTCTAAAAGTTCCATTGACTATGATATCTGATTTTATTTTATTTTTGTTAAGATTAGTTGAAAAGTTCTTTTTCGAAGGCTTATCTTACTTTCCTTTCCTTATTTAATATGGTTTTGGAAGTAACACAACTCTACATTTTCATATAGTAACAGATATAACAATAAGTGCACACACCTATAAAAATAAGAGTTCTCTTCTTTTAGCGTAGCAACAAAACGTAGAAGGAAAAACATTATTTTGCACGTCCACTTCATAGTTAGTGGCGTAATTGCGTCGATAGTAAGCCTCTATTCCATTTTGGAAATACTACGTTCATCCATGATAATAATATTGTAAGAAGAGCTGATATTGGAGGAAATTAATAAACTAAGTTACAACTAAATATTTGCAAGCAGAACTTGTCCAGTTGCGCATTTTGGTCACAACAAATGGCACATGAAAACTTAAAATATCAGAGTTATGTTTGTATACCATGGTTAGTAACAAAGATAATTTGTCTGGATCATTTTTAGAAGCAAAAAGGACATAATTTTAATGTAGGGAAAAGTTCTATAGGAAAATATATTTACTAAACTACATATGTATAATTTTCTGGATAAATAACCAAAGGGTAAGCAATTGGCCAAAATCTCAAGTCTACAACTATGATTTTCGTTGTTTTGTAAGAAAAGTGGAATTGACGTCGATTGTGTTTCTCAATATTGTATTGAAAAGTTGAGTCCATAATTTTTATATTAGAATTAACAAAGTTTCTTTAAATATTTATAGAACAAAAAAATTAAGTTGATGAAGGTCTTTATCGAGCACTTGTAAGGTGAAGATCCTACTACGAAACAGATGGAGTAATCAACCATGAAACAACAACAGATTATATTAATCAAAAACACAAACGAAAAGTGTAAGGTAATTCAAACCCGCAAAAAATAAGAAGATATGTGTCCCTTTTCTGATGTAAGCATTAGATCCCACCATAACATAATTCTTTAATTATTTTTCTCTGTTGATTTCGAGGAGAATAAGACCACACATTTGTAAGTCTTACTTATTTGTTTCTTTGTATCACATAAGCACACCTCCTGTTGAGGAGAATGGCAAAAGCATTTACTCAAAAGAAGAGGTCTATACAAAAGTTAAAAGGAGTGGGCTGAACAATGTAAACAAAGTAGAATTTTTTCTAGCTAAGACATTTTTTCCAAACATCGGGTGGACATCAGAAATCTTTCAACAGAAAAATCACATATGCATGCTCCATTAAATTTTAAATCTTGCTACAACTCAAAAATAAAATTAGAAGAATGATCATACCAATTAAGTGATTGTGCTTTTAATCTCCTGGTGTGGTAGGTTGATGAAATTGTTACCAAAAAGCAAAGATTTCCATAATTGAAGTTCTTTGCTTCATGTTAGGACTGAGAGAATTCCCTAAAATTTAAGCGAGACACGATTTAGAATTTAAAAGCCTAAAGAAATAAGTAGAGAAAATTTCAAAATTCAAAATAAAAATGATTAAGAACTAACCGATGTGAAAGAATCATCAATTGTAATACAATTTTTGTGCTCTTCTTTGCCTGATGTGGAAGAACCATACAGTCTCATTCTCTCTTTTAAATGGAAGAGACGGAGAAAAGAGATAATGGAACGATCTAGAACCGAAAGGAAGTACAAGTATGAATCAGTCCTCTGACATTATTATTATTTTATCCTTGAATAATAATTATATTTACAAGTTTGACCTTGGTCTTCCCATCCTTCTCATGTCTAATTGGTTCTTGAATATTGCTGAAATTACCATTTTAACATTAGCCATCCATGGCTTGATGATTCTAGAATAGTGGTGAAATTACCATTTTAGCCTTGATCGTCCTTGGTCTCCACCTTTCTATATAATAGAAATATGAAAAAGTGTATGAAAACATATAAATGATAAAAACAAGTATTAAGAAGAAAGAATAAGAAAGCTGAAATTTTACTCCCTCTTAAAATTCCCTCCAGTGACCTTTCATTTCCTCAGATAACATTTCAAGACTCTCCACCTTCAGCTAAAACGTTCTTTCTTTATCATGCCTTTGTTGGTTCATTAAGAAGACAAAATCAAAAATCAATTTGCTTGCTGAGCTATCCGAAATCAGAGGTTAATCTCTAAACTTTACATTTATTTTAAATATTTGATTTCGGTTTTTTAATTTTACATTCAATCGATCTTTCTTCTTCTTCTATAATAATGGTTCATTAAGCTTTTCCTTTACTGAATGTTAAACCATTGTTGGATTGTGTTGTTTTGATAGCAAATACTTGTAAACTATCAAAATACTTGCTAACCACTGTTCTCTAAATACTTATTAAGGATCAAAATATTTGGATTTCAAAATTTTATTTGGCCGAAAGTGGTTTGCTAGAATAGCTTTGTGATGTTTTGATTTAAAATGTACCTTTTCTTTTTAAATTCTTTAGTCGAAGTAACAGGCAGGTCCTTTTTATTAAAGGCGAAATCGCTCCCAAGTATATTTGTTACTGAAAGAGTGAAATTTTTGGTGAAATAGGAAATTGTCCAGCGTCTAAATTCTATTATTACGTGCTTAAATATAAATATATATGTTACTTTTGGTTCAGAAAATGAATGTTCACAAGCATCGAAAATGGATGATAAATAGACTTCTTCCCAGTCGAGTGGCATATACAGATGAATTTATAAAGGGCATGGAAGAGTTCATTAAATTTGCTTGCAGTCAACCGAAGTACTTGTCCGAGAAAGTCATAAGGTGTCCTTGTAAACTTTGTAAAAACATGAAACACTTGACACCTGATGATGTTAATGTTCATGTTTTCAAAAAGGGGTTCACACCAAGATATTGGTATTGGACTTCACATGGAGAGAAAGCCTCTCCAATTAATTTGAGTGAACATGTTCTTTCAAGTGATTCAAGTAGTCATCAAGGGTGTAGCTTTGACATGCCTTCAAGCAGTCAAGGTAACATTCTAGGAGAAAACTCTGAACACGTAAATAGATATCAAGGTATGGTTTATGATCCTGCGGGTATAGAATTTGATCATCATGTTGAGCCTACTGTAGAAGAGTCTCCAAATATGGGTGCTACCAGATTTTATGAAATGTTGAATTCAGCTCAAGAACCCTTATGGCCCGAATGTAAGTATTCAGGTAGCTGTAAGGATGATGAGTATCAAGTCTGAATACAATATGTCTCATGGTTGTTTTAATGCAATGGCACAATTAATGAAGGATACAAGTTATCCAGATAATAAGATACCTCATGATTACTATCGGGCAAAAAAGTTAGTGTCAGGCCTTGGTTTAACTAGTCAAAAGATTGATTGTTGTGTTAATGGATGTATGTTATATTACAAGGCTGATCAAGAGCTGAAAGAATGTAAGTTTTGTAAAGAACCTCGCTATAAAGAACGTGTGGGAAAGAAGGGTAGCAAAAAGGTTCCTTACAAAACTATGCATTACTTGCCACTTATTCCTAGGCTTCAACGACTATTTGCTTCAACACGATCTGCCAAGCACATGAGTTGGCACTATGAAAATCGCAGGGAAGAAGGTGTGTTGTGCCACCCTTCAGATGGAGAAGCGTGGAAACATTTTGATCGAACTTATCCCAACTTTTCTATAGAGCCTAGAAATGTTAGGCTTGGCCTTTGCTCTGATGGTTTCACTCCTTACTGTCAATCAGCATCACCATACTCTTGTTGGCCTGTGATTGTTACTCCCTATAATCTTCCTCCTGATATTTGTATGACTGCTCCATATATGTTCTTAACATTGATTATTCCAGGTCCTCATAATCCCAAGAATAAAATTGATGTGTATCTTCAACCATTAATAGATGAGTTGCTACTATATATTATGGACAGATGGTGCACTAACTTATGACGTATCAAAAAAGCAAAATTTTCTCATGCGAGTAGCATTGATGTGGACAATAAATGATTTTCCTGCCTATGGCATGCTATCGGGATGGAGTACAGTAGGTAAATTAGCATGTCCAATTTGTATGGAACAATCAAAATCTTTTAGCTTGAAAAATGGAAGAAAAGTTACTTGGTTTGATTGTAACCGTCAGTTCTTGCCTCTCAATCATGAATTTGGTAGAAACAAGAATTCTTTTTATAAAGGAAAAGAGGAAAAGTCTAGGCCTCCTCCTAGGTTAACTGGAGATCAAGTGTGGGAAAAAGTGAAAGGGTTTCCAAAGATCACTGAATCTGGTCCACGCAAGTTCTATGGCTATGGAAAATCACATAATTGGACCAAAAAAAATATTTTTTGGGATTTGCCATATTGGAAGACACATCCAGTTCGCCACAATATTGATGTAATGCACACATCTGTCTACTGGTAGTTGTTTGATTTGAAAATCTCTGAGATTGGGATCGGTTCTCTATTCTTTAAATAAGTTATTTGGAGTAGATATTGAGAGATTGGGGTCACTTATCTATGCTAGTTCATTTGATATTTTGTGTAGTTCTTTAAGACACATAGCTCTCGTCTATCCTTGTTTTTCTTTTGAATTCAGTTTAGTAAAGTAATATGTGGGATGGAAGCTCCAAATCATCCTAACCTGTAAAACTAAGTAAAAGTGAAAGATCAATGTTCTCCATACTAGGATCTGGTGTATTATTAGTGTAGTAGCTAGTAATAATTTCAAGTTTTGTCACTCTTTCTTTTATATCCAATTTGTATTGAATAGCTCTCCAAGTTATGATCGAAATCTTGAATAGAACAACTTTGAGCCAAACACTGCTTGTATGTCTATTTAAGCTCCATTTTTCAGATTGTATCTTTGGAAGAGCTCATAGTAAACTGGCCAGTTGTGCTAGGCATCCAAATGACTTTATCGTTGTTGTTCCTTGTTATTTTGATGTCCTGCTCTTTTATTTTAAACTTGTTGTCATCATCTAGTTACTATTAAAGATTGTTCCAGTTATATATGAATGTTGTAAACATTAATGAATAGATATGATGTTGCATATAAAAAACCACTAATTTTTACAACTACAAAGACCATTGAGTCATTCTATTACTACCGAGTACTGGTGCTATAATTCAACATGGCCCTTCATTTCTTCATGTGGTTTGTTGTATATTTCATTATCTCTGTATGAAGGTTCAAAGGACATTGTAAGCCAGTAATTCCAATAGCAAACTTGTCAACAAAACATGGTTGTGTACCCTTCAACTATATGTTTAAAATTGTTCTCGTTGCACTACTAGTCGAGTTGGTTGCTTTAGTACTTGGGCAGGTTGTCTTTTTCTTTTCTTTTTTTTGTAGTAAAGGAAATATTATATTATATGTTTTTTTTCCTAACTACGGAAATTTTATTAACAAAGTGAGAACTCACGCTCAAGTAACAAAAAACATACAGTCACTATGGAAAATGTCCCAGTTGCTTTTAAGCATTAGTATCACTGTTATTGTACTAATATCATTATTGAATAATCGGAACTATTTATTCTAGTTGCTGGCTGTGATTTCTGTTTCACCAATTAGGCATTTTATTTTATTTTTCTTCCCTTTTTAGCCAAGAAAGTGATAGCAAATTCTGCTGTCAACTAGCATAAAATGTGCTTCTCTATGTGGAATGGTTCATATCTATGTGGTTTGCTTATATTTGTTGACTGGCAATCTATCACTGGTTTATGCCTGTCATTTACATATCGATTCAGAATTTTGTGCTGCAATCAACATTAGTTTCCCCCAGCATTTTATGTCCATGAATGTTAACCTATCACATTCTGTATATGGTTCATATCTATGTGGTTTGCTTAAAAGTATCCCAACTCCTTTACTACCTATCTAGCTCTAGCAAGGATAGAAATTAAGCTTGGACAAAACTCTAGCCAATTTAGGCTTCTTGGAAACATAGTAGTATATACCTTGGATTATCAATCTCACAATTGTAGACAAAGTTCGTTTCTTTCCTTGAAATATGACTTGGTTCGGCTCCTGCCACACTTGATATGTACATCCCGCTAAGGCCATTCGATAAATGATAGAATTAGCTCCATTTGTTCCACAATGATGTTCCAACCATACACGCTCCGTTGGCCAATCCCAACTAGGTCTTATGATTCCCTACCATTTTAGTAGTTATCCCCGTATATACTGGACAGAGAAAGAACAGATGCCCAAGAGTTTCATCTGCCCTTTTACACCGCTTACATCGATCCCCCATTTGATCAACCTATCTTTCGTGGTCAACCTTCTTCTGGTCAATCTTTCTCAACTTCTTAGATTATTCTTACTTAGCCATGTAATCCGCGCTTCATCAGAAACTCATATGTTGATATTGATAAGAAAAGATGCAGAAAGAGAAGCGCCGTGACAAGTTAGCTCTGTTGAATATTATATTATTTTCTTTCAAAAAAATTAAATGATTGTGGTTGAAGCATTACACTAAACCAGTGGAACATGGTCCCTCAACACTATAATACTGATACGCCTTTCTGTTTTTTTCCTATTCAAGGTAATATATACTTACTACTGGTAGTTAATATTAAAGCTAATGAATGATGCATGCATGCTTGCTTATTTTAAGAATTGGATTAAATTATTCAATATATTTTTTACTAGCACTATATATGGTATGAATAACTTATTCTTATGCAGACTCAGTTTGAAAGAAAGAAGCAAGAAATATTGGCTGTTCAAAGTGCATCTGTTGTGGAAGGAGAAACTAATTCAGCTAATCAGCCTTCTCAATTAAGTGAAATGGATATCTTGGTGCAATCTGTCGGTGGAAAGAAAAAAGGAAGAGTCAAAGGTCTTGGCTCTTTGGGTCGAACTATAAAGGCGTCTAAGAAATCAACATCAACTTTGCCGGAAGAAATTGATGAGATGATTAAGTCCAAGATAGATGCTTCAAATGCTTATTTGTATGCTCAGTTACAGAACGAGCGACACAAAAATAAGAAAATGAGGAAGGAATTGGACTTGTTGATGAAGCATGTATACAACAAATCATCTTTAAATGAACCATCATCTAAGGAAGACAACCAAACTTACGAGGATGAAAGCGATGATGACTCTAACAATGAGAATGAAAGTGATTCTCACCCTAATAACGTGGATGAAAGTGATTCTAACCCTAATAGTTGGTAGTATTATTGAGGGTTCAAATTTGAAATATTTTGTTTTGGACCATTTTAAGAATCATACATTATTGATGTGGATGTTATGAATTATGTTTTTTGTTAGTTGTAATGGTTTACATTAGACTTGTTGAATGTTGTTTTTGACAAATATTGGGGATTTGAAATAGATTTTTATCTAATTATTAAAGTATCTAGTGATTTAAATGTGAATTATTACTTGGAGATTTTCATAAGGATAAATGCTAAATATTTTTTGCAACAATTTTTTCTTGCGGATTTACTTGGTGTATTTCGTAGGAATTTTCCTGCAAAATAGTTTCATAAATATCGCAAGAAATTTTCTTTTTTTAATTAGGAAATTTCACGTCCAATATTCCTTCGGATTTACCTGGAGATCTTCATGGGGGATTACTTGCAAATTTTTTCCATTATAAGCCGCAGGCGAGCTCCTTTTCATAAAAAATTTTACCAAATAATTCTTGCAAAATTTTGATAGTTAATCGCAAATAAATCCGTAAATAATTTACCTGTGGATTTATTTCCGCAACTAAATTACCTAGGAATATTTTAAATCCGCAAGTAATAGTTACTTACGAAGATTTTTCTATCAAATTTTAATTTGCAAAAAAAATCCACAAGTAAGCAATTTACCTGGGGATTGTACCGTATTATCCCTATGAAAATCCCAAAGTAATCAGCACTTTTCTTGTAGTGATTCATGTATTAGATGTAGCTTTATCCACCTACCAAATGACCACTAAGGTAAAAAAAGAAAAAATCGCTCAATGTTCGGTATCCATATTAGAGCCCAGTCGGAAAATCTCACATTATGGGTAAAGTGCTCCCTAACACGGATGACTTCATAGCCAAAAAGATTCAAATCCGAGACCTCTAATTAACAATGAATAAGTATTTATTACTCCATCATATTCCTTGGTATTAAAAACTTGGATAAAAGGAATTAAGGGGAGTTATATAAACTAAAATGACAAAAGAAGTGTAGGAAAGTGAGGAAGTAGTCAACTGTTGGAGGTATTTCTACAACACCACTCAATCAATCCAATATCTCTTTTTCCATTTTTACCTTGTCGTAATTGCGGCACTTCTTCTTCATCAGCTTATAAGGTTAGATTTCTGATTATTTTTTTGAATCTGAATCTGAATTTGTGCTATTTGGGGATGGATACAGGGTTTTGCTGCCATTGTTTCTGTTTATGCTAATTCTTTTTATTTTCTTTCCATCTTTGACATTTCAATATTGGGTAAGTTAAAATTGTTCCATTTCCAAGGATTTGTAGATTGATATTAGTAGAAAAGGGTAATTAATGTTTCATGCTCCTTAATCCTTAAATTAACTGCAAAATTGCTCTATATACTAACTTGATATGTAGCTTTAAAAATAATTATTGACTAGTTAATGAAAAGACTAGAAAACCACATGTCTCCTCTTATTGACTCTATTTGGCTGATTATTGATCCGTCCAACCCATTTCAGCCCAAATCGAAAGAAAAAATCCAAGATAGTCCTTTATTTTTGGCTTTAGATTCGAAATCATCAATTGGTGCACTAATAGTCCTCCAAAGTTTTAAGTATTACTGCACTTTTATCTGATGCTAATTTGAGATATTGATACACGAAGACTAAGTATGTATTAGATTTTTTCCTTTTTTCTTGTTTTTATTTTATTCTTTGGTTATGCTTCAGATATATAGTCAGCTTTTATTTAGGAAAACCCAAAGACTTTTATTAATTGCGTATGGAAAATAGAGGAGAAAGTTAAAGAATTAGCAAATCTTGAATGGTGCACACCAAACAATGAAAGATGCAGAGCCAAAAAATAAAACAAGTACAAATGAAGACTCATCTGCAATTGCTAAGATAAATCTAACAATTAATTTGTGTTATACCAGAACGTATACAGTGGAGGCCATAAATGGATGTGTAAAGGATCAAAACGTTAATGAGTAAATGGATGTTAATGAAGAGATTAAAAGTGCACTAATACTTGAAACTTAAAGGACTATTAGTGCACCATATAAAAGAAAGGGAAGGGATGACCTTGAGTCTGAAGCCAAACATAAGGAACTATTTTGGATCTTTTCTCCCAAATTGATCTACAAGAAAATTTGTCAAAATATTTTTAAAAATATGTATACCCATAATATATGTGTAATGGCTTGCGGATGTAAATATTTGTGGCTGAGTGGTTAAATTTGTAACTTCCCATTTTTTGCTTCACATGGTAATGCTACTACTTGATCTTTTTTGTTGCACTGTGTGTTCTATTAATGCATGTTTTCTAGATCTTTCCTTTTTCAATATGTTTGTAAGTTGCCTCATTCTACTTATATTTCCACCAGTATGGATGGTCGCCGTCCTTTACCAGAAGATCCAGTAGTTGATATTCTATTGAGATTGCCAGTGGAATCACTCTTGCGTTTCAAATGTGTGTGCAAGCACTGGTATGCTCTCATCAAAAGTCCGAGTTTCATAGAAAAACATTTTCATCACAAGAACAATTGTGCCCGTCTCCTTGTTTGCAACTTGAAAGTAGCACGTGAAGTAGACGCCATTGTAAGGTCTGTTGTATTCTCCTTGCTCCCTGAAGAAATTGTTCCAGGTGTGACCCCTGAACAAAAAACTCTCCTTCAGCTTCCGAGGGTCGCTGATTTCACGTGTGTTGCTGGTCCAGTTGATGGCTTATTCTTAGTGCAGAAGAAGTTTTATGGAGACGATGTCTGCTTGGGTTTGTGGAATCCTGCCACCAGAGAGTTCAGGCCTCTGCCTCCTGCGCCTTTTGAGATTGAGTACTTTTTCTCGGACCATGATCATCAGTTCGGATTGGGATTTGACCTGTTGACTCAAGATTATAAGGTTGTATGGATTCGAGTATTCTGGGATGAACCGGGACAAGGTGTTTATCCTCGTGTCTATGCCTGTGTCTATTCCTCATGCAACAACTCATGGAAACATCTAACTCCTGAATTCCCTTCCAGTTCTACCTTATCTGCACCCCTTGACACCACTTATCTCAACGGGGTTTATTATTGGCTTTCTAGGGGCCTTGATGAGATCTACACGATTCGCTCTTTTGACATGGGCAGCGAACAGTTTAGGGAGATGCAAGTCCCAGATATTCCAAGTGAACATTGGGGGACGCTTACATTGCGTGGCAACTCACTTGCTTTATTAACCGGTGACCCTGGCAAACCTATGACATCCATATATGATGTGTGGGTATTGAAACAAGAGGGAATTTGGTCCAAAGTTCTAACTGTACAACCTCATATAGATGCTCATTGGCCTCGCAACATCTGGGATAACGATAAGATGGTTTTTGAGATCACAGAAACTTCACAGCTGGTGCTATATGACCCTACAACAAGACAAGTTACAGATCTTGGATTTCAGCTGGACCTTAACATTGCTGGCTGTTGGGTTTTCAATTACAAGGAGAGCCTAGCTCCAATAAAGAGAGGAAACGAGACACAGGGCGAGGTCGAGCAAATTGAACACTTCTTCTATACCATACCAATGGATGAGGATCTTAAAGATTTGGAATACAAAATATTATAGTGATAAAAATTGAAAAACAGGAAGAAAAAAAACGATTTACCTGTAATATTGTGAGATTAGTTCTTATCTTACCTTCTTATAACATTTGCGCTTGAGCTTAAAATTGTTTGGATCAGTCATCTTTGTATTATTATTATTGAATAAAAAGCAGACATGGTATTTTTTGTTTATGGCATCAAGGGACATTCCTTTTGGACTAAGACATTTTAAGCTAAGTTGTGCGTTCACTCATGTCAGATTCTCCAAAAATACACTATTTTTAGAGTATCGACAAGCAACAGATTTTAAGTGCTCTGCATCTATATCTATATTTTGGTCCACAATTATTGTTTCAAGTGAGTGACAACACAATTGGATAAGGTAGGTCCAAGACACCACCAAGAAAATGGGCCCCCAGAAAAAAATAAAGCCCATTAAAGAAGAGAAAAGAGCCCAGAGCCCATGAAGCAAAAAAGTAGAAGTTTGAAAAGAGTAGTTGATAAAATGATGAAAGGCACAAAGTGACAGTTAAAATAGTGTTTTTCTCCCGCGAAAAGCCTTAATTAATTCGTTGATCAGAACTGGAAAGGCAGCTTTGTCTCGTGGGGGCACTCTCTTATTCTGTGACATTCTTTTCATCATACCCCACCCCCCCCCCCCCTCTAAAACACCCCACTCACCCCCTCCTCTTTCTTCTTTGTCCTTACAAGATCATACAATTTTCAGAGTTTTTTTTTTTTTCGTTTGGTTTGTTTCCTTTACTTACTGTCAAGTGGTTTTCCGCTCTTGCATCAAGATTTTAGAACCGCGTAAAAAGGGTGATTAGAGTATTGGAGGAGGTAAAAGAGTAGTTTTTTGTTAATTGGGATTTTGAAAAAAGAAAAGAAAATGGTGAAAGAGACAGAGTATTATGATGTTCTTGGTGTAAGTCCTATAGCATCTGAAGAGGAAATTCGCAAGGCATATTATCTCAAGGTTTTTGAATTTCCTTCATTTGTTTTGTTTATTTACTTTCTATGTTTGAATTTTGTGCAGTTTTTTAGACTGTTGGAGTTGATCTAATTTACTTGGCATTAGTTGGAATTTCGAGATTCAAACTTCTAAACTTTGATGGTGTGAATCTGGACACAAAAGTTTTATGTTTTTTGATATAAAATGAATATATTTGAAAACAATGTAAAAAGCGCGGTAAATCATGATAAGTAACAATTTAAAAGAAATTCTAGTCAAAAAGAAAATTTGGCTGACTCTCGAAATTTTAACTTTGCTACATAAATTAAGATAGGGAGAGTAGTATTGTTTAAGTTTCATTTGTTTAAACTTATAGAATTTGATAAATGGATCCAAGTAGTATGATTCTTGGGATGTTTGTTTTGGAAATGAAGATTTGTTTCATCTACTTTCATTTTGATTTGAAGTACAAATGGTAATGGAAAATGTCTTATCCTTTCTGATTTGTTAAATGATGTTGGAAATCTGTTTTTTCATCTTGTGGTGCAGGCCAGGCAAGTTCACCCTGATAAAAATCCAGATGATCCTCTTGCTGCACAAAGATTTCAGGCAAACACATTGTTTGTTGCTTATTTTATGTTCACTTTTCGGTAAAATTTAGGCAAAAAATTATCTGTTTTTTTTTTTTTTAATGTTTTTAAATTGTAAAAAACAGGAATTAGGAGAGGCATATCAGGTTTTGAGTGATCCAGTACAGAGAAATGTATATGATCAAAATGGAAAGTCATGTGTCTCCAGGTAATCTTTCTAGAAATGCTTCTTCTGAATTTTATTTGGTTGTTCGTTAGACTTATGCAGGTATTAATAATACAAAGATTAGTTATGCTAGGTTTAGTTATTCCATCTTCTACTTTGCATATAATTGTACATAAATTGACTCAAAATGTATACATGCTTTATTTATGTGGGATTGTAAAACGATAACCAAACACCATACTTGGTGTGCAGAGTGCCAAATACATGGTATTAATTTTGTTAGTTTTAAAACATGAATAACTCTCTTCCTAGCCAGCAACCCTTAAGATGATAAATGCAAGTAGTTTGCTAATTCACAAATTTCTATGTAAAAAGATGTTTTTTTCTATTACCATCAATACTAATTTTGATGTTCTCTTTGTAGGGAAACTATGCTTGATCCAACTGCTGTGTTTGCCCTCCTCTTTGGGAGCGAACTTTTTGAAGACTACATCGGACATCTATCTGTTGCATCAATGGCTTCCTCTGAATTAGTCAGCGAAAACGACAACCCTGAAAAGCTCCATGATAGACTCAAGGCAAGTATGTCATTAACATTCAAATTATATATGTCTCCACTTTTTTGGCTGTTTGTTACAAGAGAAAAAAGAACATAGCTTGCTTTGTTATAATAGAACTATGTTATGAAGGGTGTCCAAAAGGAAAGGGAAGAAAAGCTTGCTAGAACACTCAAAGATTTTCTTCAACAATACGTTCGTGGTGACAGAATGGGATTTATACGTCGTGTAGAATCTGAAGCAGAACGGCTTTCACAAGCAGGTCAGCTCACTACTCTTGTGTTGGTTGCTGTAAGTTTTACAGAATTTACCATGACAAGTGTTAAAATGACAGCATTGAATAAGCACAACACGAAAATGCAGTGAAATCTATTGTGACCTTAGAAGAGAGCTAAATGAAGAAAAAAATCTTAATTAGAACCTGACATTTCTGTTAACAGCATTTGGAGCTGAGATTCTTCAAACTATTGGATACATATACACAAGACAGGCAGCACAAGAGCTTGGAAAGAAAGCAATTTACTTGGGAGTTCCATTCATGGCCGAGTGGGTTCGCAACAAAGGTCATTTCTGGAAGTCACAGCTAACAGCAGCAAAAGGTAAAACTTACATTATCTCACTCAAGATCCAGTACTCCCCTGCTTGTCATATATCTGTTGTATCTTTGATGCAGTGGACTATAATGTTTTATAGGTGCTTTTCAACTGCTACAACTTCAAGAAGATGTTCGTCGCCAGTTTAAAATGGATGGTAGTGGCCCTGAAAACGACGTTGAATCACATCTAAGATTAAACAGAGAAACATTAATGAATTCATTGTGGAAACTAAATGTCGTAGACATTGAAGTGACTCTTTTACATGTTTGCCAATTGGTAAGCCTTGGATCAAATGTTGCTATGTTTCACGAGCTTATTCTTGAAAAGAGACCTTTGAGTTACTTGTGAGTAATCTTTCAGGTACTACAAGAAGGCAATGTGAAGAAGGAAGAACTCAAGAAACGTGCAATGGCTTTAAAGATTTTGGGAAAAGTATTTGAGGTAAGGATTAAGCATAACTTGTGAAATGTACTTGTCATATCCCTTCTAAACACAAGTCTGTCTTGTTGGTTATTGAGCTACTATACGAATTCATTGTAACATTTTCATTTTTTCCCTTTTTATTCTATAGAGGGAGAAGTGTGTTGGAACGTCGAAAAAGAAGGCAATAGGCGATATTAATGCTGATGAATCTAGTTCAGATAGCAGTGATGATGAAGAAGACTCACTAAGAACACTAAATTATAGAACTCCTCTACTCACACAGGTTCTCTTTTTGCTTCCATTTACTCTTTTACTTACTATATACTATCTATTGAAACCAATGATATTTCGAGACATAAAGTTAAAGATAATGTTTTTATTCCCCTGAATACAAGATTAGAGGTTGACTCAGCAATTCAAAATTCATCTTAACATTTCAAATTCAAATCTCAGACTCTACACTAAAAGTTGGCGATGAGATCTTAATACATAAATACTAACTTTTTTTTGGTCTGTGATATTGTAGGGAATTGGTAGACTCTTTAGATGTTTGTGTAATCCAGCATTCGATGTGGATGATGAAGAGATTGTATACAAAGGCAAATAATATGGATGAACTAATTTCTTCGCTTCGATTCCGTAAGCTAGCTTCGAATTAATCAATCCCACTTATGAATGTTTATGCAATACGGATAATTGAAAAGAAAACTCAAAAAGGCGTAAGCCAATTAATATTTGTGCAGCTTGTTTTGTAATTGGAAAAACATGTAATGAAATACTATGTTTGTTTTAAATGATTATACAAATTTATTTTTAATTTCATGTCCTTTTCACTAGGAATCTTTATTTTACACATAATAAATCTTAAAATAATACGTAAAAAGTATGAAAAATAATTTTTTAATTCCCTCCAAAAGATTTTTTTTTTTTTTTTGATTCTTTGTTTTTTCAGTCAAGTAGATCATAACTATCATTATTTCTACAATTATAGAAGTTTGTTGGATTATCTTCTTTCTGATTGTGTTTATTAGATTACGCAAAAACAATGATTCCATAATTTTAGTAAAACTGCGACATAAGAAGGAAAATGTCACTAAAATTAGAGACAAAGTTCTACTAAGCAATAGCTATTATTTACTAATTTTAGATTACTTTCATTTGCTAAAAAGTAATGCCAATTTAAGAACTTTATGTTCACATGTCTATTTCATCACCTATCTTTTTTTTTCTTTTTCTTTTTCTTTTTTTAATTTCATCACCTATATGATTACTGTAATTTCTGCAAATAATATCCTTTTTCCCACTTACGTCACGACCGACGTAGAAAATATTTACACAAATATCACTAGTTAGCTAATTGTAACCCGATAAAAATAGACGTAGAATCACAAGTTAAATTATATTAATAACGTGCTGGGAAAAAACCTTAGGTCAATCAGTACATACAACTTAAACTCCAACTGTATTAATAATGCTTGAAAAAAAACCTTACGTCAATCGGAAAACCTAATACATTAAAGGTGTCAAATGAACCGAGTGAACTAAATCTTAATTGATCAAAGAATAGACGGAAATAAATAAACAAATAGTTACTTAAACTTAAATGAAATAAAACTTAACATAATAACTTAACCCCTTTTGTTGATTCTTGGTACTTCCTTTATGTCAAAAAACTAGAAGCTGGTAATATTTTTCTTTTCATTCTTTCGTTCAGTTCTTGTTAAAATTTCAATTTGTTTCATTTATTTTCTTATAATTTATTTAAATACCCAAAAAAAAACACTTTAATTAATTTGGAATGCATAATAACTCAATTTTTAAACTAACAAAATCAAACATATTGAAATGAACTAAATTAATAAAATAAACCTACCCAAACTTGATTTTATAGGTTGATTTTGCTTCCCCTACATTAAACTTTTTAAGAAAGCAAACAAGTTATACAAACATATAGATTAACCTAGAGGAGCAATGAAAAGCTTTTTTCATTAGGAGTGAAAATAGAATTTCTCCACTTAAAAAGTTATTTCTCCATATTTTAGGAGTGAACTTTGAAACAGGAAATTAAATGTCTTTCACCAAATACTCAAAAACACATGAAAGGAGTCATTAAGAGTTTTGACATAAACCAACAAGTTCAGTCCAACAGATTAAACAAACAGAACCTGTTTGGCTTAAACAGCCTAGATTGTCCAGCATAGTTTTTTCACAAACAAATATGTACAAGGGCGTTTCAACCTTCTCGCCCTATTTTTCTTCTCTCCCTCTATGACGGCTTCGAAACTTGGTAACTTCTCCTCCATAGAACACTCAGTGAGCTGGATGGAGAACACGCGCACGGTGAGCTTGGACAGAGCAGGCGCAGTGCACTGATGTTAAGTTCAGGCATCCGCTAATGATGAGGGAATGTCGCTCAGGGCATGTGTGCAGAGCAGGAAATGCTTCGCATACTGCTTGAACGGCGGGAGGTGTGAGAGCAGTGCATTGGCTGATGTTTAGATTCATAAGCCCTTCGTCCTCGTACCTGTGCTTCTTCATAGATGCCCACATCTCGTGCTTGTTCTTGACCCGACTCTGAGCTAGAGAGTACATTGCCCTATCTGTGATGTACTGACAGAAGTATAGGCCGAGGGATCTCAAGTGAGGGCAATTGTTTGCCAAAGCAATCACACTCTCATCTGCAGGCATTAGATAATAGCTATGTTAAATGGATGACTAAACCAAGAAAAATTATTCCAATTGGAAACATCAGCAACTTTATCTCAAACTTCAGTAGAAAAAGGAAACAACTAATAGCCCATCAAGAAGTAGGCAGTAGAACATAGGTGAGAGTACACTCGACAATCCAACGAGAGGAAACAGAGACCTCTAAATCTAAACTACTTAGAACACTGCTATCTTGTTGCCATTGCTCTAACAGGTTGAGAGCAATGATCATGAAATTTCATAACAAAAATATCCACACAAAGTTGGAGACATCTAACAATCGGTCGGCTGAGGAAAACTTCCCAAGTTTGGACACCCCTCCATAGAAAAAAAACTTCTTCCGCCTAATATGCATTTCATCATTCATTTTCAGACACCACAAACCATAGGAGTTTATTTGATATAAAATCTAAAGTAAGGTCTTTCATATCCCTCGTATACATCAAAATCATGTTTCACTTTTCATTTCCTAGAAGAAAATATCTTGCATGAATATCTCCTTCTAGTTAGTTACTAATAGGACATGAATAAGTTTTCTTTGGTAAGATTTTTTTTGCATAAAATCTCTAGAATACTTGAATACAACTTATGCCCTAATAAGCATGGCAAATCCGAGTCAGTTTAGACTGTTTAATAGTTAACATACCACTGCTAAGGAAAGACATTAAATACAAAACCTAACCAGATACATGTTTTACCTGTTATAAGGACACAGCCACACAGATCAAGGGCTCTGAGATCAGGACACCCATAAGCCAAACTCATTACACCTTCATCACCAACTTTATCGCACCAACCTAGATTTACAGTCTGCAGTCGGTTACAGTAGTAACCAATAGCCTGCAAGGAGTAACACGAGTCATATAAGTCGGAAGAAACAACAGTTTAGTACTCCTACAGGTCATTTGAGAGGACAAGACATATACCTTCAATGCCTTATCAGTTGCAGCTTTAACACAACCACAAAGGTTAAAGACTCTTAGGTTTCGGCAACGCTCAGCTAGGTATGCAACAGCGCTATCACTGAAAGCAGAACACCCACTGATATTCAGCTTTGTGAGGTTTGGACAGCCGTGAGCTAAAGCATAAAGGGAACGATCAGTTAGCTTAAAACTCTTGCTAAGATCAAGGTCTTGCAATTCATGACAGTGATTGGCAATTGTCTCGACACCAACATCCTCAAGTTGTGGTAAATCTTGTCTAAGAGTTAGAACCTGCAGCTTCGTGAACTTGGGGGCAAGTGTCAGCACTAAATTGTTCATATTCCTCTTGCACCTGAGGGGACAAAAAAACTTAGAAACCGATATAACACCACAAATTAACAAGGGAAAGATAACTCACAAATATCTATGTACCCAATTCATAGAATATCAACTCTCAGATTACAAATACCAGCAAGATAGGGAAATACAATCAAATTCTAATAAACAGGAGGGGGTAAGAAACCAACACTACAAATCCAGAAAATGCAAGCAAGAAACATATGAATAAGCCCTCAAAAGGTAAAGGAAAAATATAAAATAAAGGCAAATGCACAATCATATGCAAGTTATATCTTCTCCGGTTCAATGCTTCTGAGCACTAAAACATAGATATCAACTTCCAGATGTCCAGGATGAAGCACATAGGAAAAAGGGTAAAATTTAGCCACAAAGTAGAACAATAACCATTATGCTATGACCATATTTCATATTTAGGGCATCTCAGATACAAACACATGTGATAAGACCTATGGGATTAAGGCTGTTGAATCACTATCCTAATCTCTCTAATCTCCTCATTTCCCCCAAATCCCTTGATGCCAGTGCAAGGCAAGCTTTTCAACTTAACTTTGCTCATCCAAGTCTTGGCACTCACAAATCCAAATTGGAAAAAATCTTCAGTCAACCCCTTTTAACATAAAAAATCTAACCTTTTCCAAAAGAACAAAACGGAGGTAGGGTAAAGGAGAAGGGGTTACAAGGTGGGGACTCATACCCTCCTCACCAACGAGATAAAAAAGTTCAGGTAGTCAACAATCCACTGAGCTACTATGATTCCCCTTTTAACATCTAACCTTAGTTCCAAACTCAAAGCTTTATTCAACAACATTTACAAACCCCTTCCTCCAAAAAAGTAAACAAACAATGAAAACCTCATGTGTTCCTCCATTTGATCAATTGTACATAACATCTCAAACAGATTGATCAAGGTAAACAGGACCAAAATAGTCCAACACATAAAAACTTGTAGATTTTTCCTATTTCCTTCAACTCTTCTAGAAGACAAAAATTCAGTCTTTTGCTGACTCGACTCCCCTGACCATTTACAATCAAACAAATGAAGAACAAGAACTACCCTTCATCAATCACATCAAGAAAAACCACACAATCAAAATAAACCTTAAAATTTTATCAAAATCAAGAAACAAGAAAAGTCAGTCATACCAAGAAAGGGAAAGACGAGTGAGTCCCCAAGAAATTGCATCTCTCCATCCACTACAAACACCAGAAGCCACAATCACCGTCCGATCATCCACAAGTGAAGCAATCCTCAACAACAACTCCATAGGTATATCCTTCCACTCTCCCATCATCATCACCCCACCCCCCATTTTACAAACCCCACCTCTGCTACCATTGTTCACAAACAGCTTGTCCAAGCTCAAATCTTCTACCCCTATCATTTGGTACTACTCAAAGTTGTAATCTTTTTACACCCCCACAAACTCCTACCTCTATATATACACAAAACAAAGAAGGAAAAGCCCAAAAAGGGTATCTTCTTGTTGCTGTTTCAAACAAAAATACAGAGAGATGAGTAGGAAAAAAAAAGAGATAGACTTGAATGTATAGTAGTGTATGTATTGATCAGTATTTCTAGGGGAAAAGGGGGTTTTGTTTCATTGGGGAAGGAAAGTAACAACATGTGTCATCACATAAGTTGTACACACAAGTAAAGTCTGTCCAAGAAAATTCTAGAAATAATCAACCCTTGGAAATCAAAATGAAAATGTTTTCCACCCCTCCGTGCTATTTCATGTGACATTATTTGACTTGACAGATATTTAAGAAAAAATAAATTCAAATTTGTGAGGTGTAATTGCAAATTTATTACATTTATAACTTTAAATTTATATTATTTCTAATTATAGTAATAAAATAATAAATACTCCTATTGCATATTAAATGAATGTTTGAAACTTTTTCATTGTTCAAAATTCAAGATAAATATTTTAATATTTTTATATTTATTCTTTCCTTTAATAAAATTTCATATTTTCTAGGAGCTAAATTATACTACTTACAAAATTATATTTATTATTTCACAAAAAAATAACAGTGAAAAATATCATTTACATTATGTCTTAGAGTAATAAGGAAAAATCATTTTGGTAAGAAAATTTGGCCAGAATTTGGCCAAAATGATATTTTATCTATGTTATTTTACCTTTTTGAACATTTTTACCTTATTAACTTTAATATCTTTTAATTAAAAAATAGAAAAATAATTAGTTTATTTTAAAATTAGAAAAAATATTATACTACAATTTTAAATTTCTGACCAAATTCAAACCAAATTTTCTGGTCATTTAGCATTAAATTTCTGGCTAAATTCTAACCAAATTTTCTGATAATTTAGCATTAGTCGAGTAATAAATATAGATTGCCTCAATAAATTCATTCAATATGGAACACGAAAAGTATTTTTCTTGGGATTGATGAAAAAAAGTGGTCTCATTTAGGAGTAAAAAATTTTCCAAGAGGTTATAATCACTAGGAGACTTTCAGAACCTATATTTTTCCGTGGCCAAAAAGATAATAATCCTGTGTTTCATTTTAGTTTTTTAGCCCATTTAGAAAAAATATTTATTCCCTTTTTATGATTTTTTTTTTTTTTACTTTAACTTTTCACATCACAAAATTTAAAAACATTTTGATATTACCAATGTATTTTAAATTTATTTATTTTAACAAATTATACAATATTAAATTAAAATTAAACAAACACTAAATTGATTTTTTTTTTATCATATAGACATTACGAAAAAGGAAGATTTTAGGGGTCGAATGTAAATTGAGTAGATTTTTGTGAAACATCGTAAAGGGAAATGAATTGGAGTGGGAGATGTGTAATAGTACACGTGTCGTAAGGATATGAAGGGATCATAATCAACACAAGTTTTTTTTTTTTTTTTACAATAATAAAAACCAAAATGAATACAAGAGTCATAATTAATTCAAATTTAAATATATTTCAATCATTATCAATTAGCTTTAGACTATAAATATTAATAAAATAAATTTGTTATTGACTTGAAATTAATTATATTAAAGCTTTCAACGTGGATGAAAAATTAAAAAGCACATAGGGTTAGATTTTTAAGATATCTATTTCAAATAGTGAAATTTAGAGTGAATGCAAAATCAAATTACATTAGATTGGATACATTTTATTTGTAATTTTAATATTAACTTTAATTTCTTAAAATAATTTAAGAAAAAAGTTTTGGAGAAAATGAATATGTAATTTCACAATTAGTAATCTTGTATTATCTCGATGTGATGTAAATGAGATAATATAATATTACTAATTTTAAAGAGGCGTAAATACAAATAAAAAATATTTTCTAAATAATATCATGATCAAATGATTTTTCATAATAAACGAGATTTGGCAATAATCTTATGCTTGTTTAAAGAGATCTTCACAAATAATTAAAGTATATTGGTTATGAACACATAAAATATTCAGACAAAGCTGCTCCTGTTAACCAATTGAGCTGTCTTCTTCAATTTCTTTTCTTCAAATTGAAAGCAACTTACTGGATCAAAGTATTTATTCAGCTTTGTAGCATATTATTCTATATACTAGATTAAAAAACGTTTTGAATTGTTTTATTGCGGTCAAACTTAGGAAACTTAATTTAAAAAATTTCATTATTTTTCTTAAATAACTAGAAAATAAATAAATTTATGAATGAAATCAAATGTAACAGTTGTTTTATCCAACATAACACTCAATGTTATAATTTTGACTTCATCTTTTATTAAATAATTTTATTTAATTAATCTTTTATTAAGAACTACTTATGGAGCAAGCAATATGGAATAGCAAGGACGTTGAGTTGCAATAACGAGTAACGTAATGAGTTTAAGGTTCAAACGTTATCATCACACATTTATAATTTTATCTATGATTAGAAAAAACTCAATTGGTAATTCATCAAATTAGATCTTAATTTGATGATTTCTATGTTAGTTATTAATTGGTTAATTGACAGTCAACGTCTGATAATTTGTGTTTGGTTTGATATATACCGTTTAACTGTTGGTTACTTTCTCCATTTCAAAACAAGTATCGTTTTTTAAAAATTTAAATAAGAAATTAAAATATGTAGATCGTTGGAGCTGAAAAGTTTACTAACTAAGAAAAAATTAAATATTTTTAAGATATACAAAAAAATGTAGAATATATAGATTAATGATCTATTATATGAGATGAAATTAAAGTTTTGTTTGACATGCAATTAGTATTTTGAAGTTATATTTTTTGCTCATAAACATAAAAAAAAACTCTTATATAAATAGTGAAAACTATTAAAATTGTCTCAATTATTTATACAATCTTATCAAATAAGCAAAAGTTTATAACGAAAATATAATACACTATCACAAAGTTATACTAAAAAGAATACAATATTTATTCACCGAATTTTAATTTAATAAAAAATATATTAAATTAAAAATGAGTTGTAGTATACTACTCTTTAATAAAATTGAACATGGTTAGTATCATTAGTAACTATATCATCTTATTCATATTCCGTAAATATTTCATCACTCCTTTAATTAATTTCTCTCATATAAAATTGTGTAGATATAAAAGATTTTTTAAAAAATAATAATATAAACTTGTGCAATTTTTGTATTGAAAAATGTGTAATCGTGATATGAAATTTCCAAACCAAGTTTTTAGAGAATTTGAAATTTCATCTCATGATTTAAAATTATAAAATACAATTGCATTTCCAAACACAAATTTTATTTCATAAGTTTGAATCACAAGCTGAACTTGCATGCCAAACGTCTACTAAAATATGATAGTATATGATTCAAAATTCAATGGAAACAAAAGATACTAGGTAACTCTTTTTTATCTGTATTAGCTTTGGTGAATAGAGGTCGGAAGGCGACATATATCCTGTGCAATTAGAATATTTAAATATGATAGTATATGACATTGATAGGCATTTGGACAATATTATTTGCACTTTAATTTATTTTAGAATTTAGAGTTCATTTCAAATTAGTTATATATCATCCACTTAATAATTTCTCCTCATAAATAGTTAAAATACTGAGGGGGCTCCACAAGGTAGACCCTTTTCCAATTAGATTTGTAGGATTATGATTGTGACTTTGATGTGATTATTGTAGGGTTGTGAGTTGTGGTGAATGAATTAATATTGAGCATCTCTCTATATATATAGGTTTAATAAAAAAATTCCAAAGACAAAAACTAGAAGAAAAGAATGGTGGATAGAAAAAGTAAGTGGCAAGAAGAAAATGGGGGGATGGTTGAGAAACTTCCAAAATAGTGTACAAAAACGAAGCCGCTCTATAAAAAGTTGGGTCTTTATAGCCTTTACTTTATGCTTTTGGCATCATGGTTTTATTATATTTTATATCATATAATAATAAATAAATATATAAAGCAGCGAATAAGATTGTGTCACGTATCCTTATTTAGTCTTCCGTTAGAGTGAAGAGCATATATGGTCTAGTTTTTTTACGGCTGGGGCATCAATGTCCCAAAAGTATGACGGAGGATATCTGCATACCATTTACAATAGTTCAGAAGTATATTTGTCATTTTTCCCTTTATTTTATACACGACTATAATTTGTAATTTTGTATTTGGTGCTTATCGTTTTATTACTATAAATTGATTAGGTTAAAAGATAAAGCCACATCAACTGCAATATTATTATGCGGTTAGAAAAGGATAATTTTAGATCTAAAAAAATTTTGATGGCACTTTTTTTTAATAGATGAAAGAAGGATATTTTTAGATTATTTATGAAATGAAATGACATTTTGATCCTTTTCTGTATTCATATATAAAAATACTGTTTTGTTCTTTGAGGTTGGAGGTTTGTACTTTAACCTAAACATATTTTTGCAAAGTAGGACATACTATTGCTTTAAATTGTGGTTAAGTAGTATTGAAACCAACACCTTTCTATCTTAAAAAAATAAATCAAACTAAATCAATGGATTAAGAATATATTTTACTTATAAATATGATAATTGAATTCTTATCTTTTTTTTTCTATAAATATCGACACCATTTAATAAAAAAATAAGCATAACATTAATTAAATAATTTAAACTGAGCTCGAACGAAGAAAATAAAAAAAAATCATTTGACGTTTTTTGTCTCAATTGAAATTTACTACTTCATTCGTCCCAATTTATATGACTTCCTTTCCTTGTTAGTCAGTTCCCAAAAGAATGACACATTTCTATAGTAAATAAAAATTTAACTTTAAAATATTTATTTTACCCTTAATGAGAAAATTTATAGCCACACAAATTTCTATCAATTCATTTTAGACCACAAGTTTAAAAAATCTTTCTTTTTTTCTTAAACTTAGTGCGAGTCAAACTACCTCACATGGACGGAGGGAATATAGAGTTTCAAGATAATGGTTTTGCTTGATCTCACTTTGATTTATTCTTGAAAGCAATAAGTGGAAATTAAAAAGGAAAATAAGTCGACGTGGGGTGAACATATATAATTAGCAATTTAATAGGACACATTAGTCATTTTAGAGTGTGTTAATCATATATATTTGACGAAGCCACTAATTAATTTGTACATACTTCAACTTAAGTAATAATAGCCAAATATGCCAAAGAGTTGATATACATTCCAACCAAACAAAGTTTGGAAAAAAACTTAATGTTTGGAATTTGTTTTATTTTTCTCTAATAAAAGAAATTAAGAAGAAAATAAACTACGTAGGCACCTAACTCTTATTTTTTGAACAACTTTACAAAATGTATGAGCATTGTAAATATCAAATAATTTTAGCAATTTTTTGTCAAGCAAATGTATTTACATTTGTTTATTAGTACAATTTATTTTAAAAAAACTCATGTGTGACATATTTCAATTCCTCAAGATCATTTTACGTGTCGTGTCTTGTTTTATACATTTCTTAAAGAAAATGATTAAGTAGAAGGTAAGTTGAAAATTTTCTTACTATCCTTATTTATTATTTTTTTCCTATTTTAAACTCCTCTCTTCTGCATCAAGGATAAAAGTGGAAACAAACAATTAATTATATCTTGACTTTTAAATTGGTAATTAATTTATTTCTTCACTTTTAAGTACTTATTTAGTTTTGATTTTACGTGTCCTTTAAGAAACAATAATTAATATGAATATCATACTATAATACTCATATTAATTGATGTATAATCTTAAATCATGAAAAATGATTTAGGAAATTGTAATTAGTGTTGAGAGTAAAATAATTTTTTTGGGTCTTTTCTTGATATGTCAAAAGTGATAAGTAAAAGTGAAAATATAATTTTAGAAATAGTAAAGTGAATTGATCAAGTACTCCCTCCTTTCATTTTTATACTTGTCAAATTTGAACTTGACACACCCATTAAGAAAAAAAATCACATATATGACTATTTTATCACACTATCTCTATTAATTAATATTTCGTATTAGGTCTGAAAAATAATTTAAGGTATAAGTAAATAATGTCAAGGATACAACATGATTTTTTTATATGATCTTTTCTTGATATATTAAAAGTTAGAAGTAATAAAAAAAAAATATTTAAAAGTAGAAAATTAAAAACGAACAAAGGAAGGAAATACTTTGAATAATCTATTTTTAATAAAAAGTGACAAAGTAAAATAAATTGAAGGGAATATAATAGTACTGTCTTGTAATAAGGCTATTATCCTAGGAAACACTAGTGGGCCCAAGAAAGCACTACCTTTTTTTAGTTATTTAATTTTGCATTCTAATTTTTTCTATTATCAAATTCCAACTCAAAATCTTTAATTAATAAAGAAAACTATTATTCATCATAATCGTCTCTATATCTAGCTCTGATTGATCCCCTTTTTCCTTTTCCCTTTTAAAACTCAACAACTTACCTAAGCTAATAACATTTTGAATTAATTCTTACTCCTATAACTGGGGGTGTTCACGGTTTAGATAAAAAACCGATCCAAACCGAAAAACCAAACCAAATCGATAAAATAAAACCAATTTTATTTGAGTTTGGTTTGGTTTGGTTTTAGATTTTTGAAAACCGATAGTATTTGGTTTGATTATGGTTTTATTCGAAAAAACCCGAAGAAATAACCGAACTGAACCGTTAAATTATATACATATATTTTATTAATATACATACTTAATATATTGTTTTTATAAACAATTTTAAAGATCTTATACATATTTTCGTTAAATTTTCTTTATAATTTACTTATTGAAAGCAAAAATGCCCAAGATGAAACATTTATCTTATTGATTTCATGTATATGAGTGTCTATAACAATTCTTTGTGGGACTGAAAATGTTATTGTCTCTTCCTTCTAGGCCAATATAGTGAATTTTAAAGCTTTACTGATAGTAAATTTAGTGATCGAAAGTTCAGTAATTTAAGTCATTCTAACTATTTTTCGTTTTGAATGGATTGTTGTCACTTTTTTCACATTTTAAACGAACTGTTTCTTTTATTTTTGTGTATGGTTAATAACCGAACCGAACCAAACCAAACCGAAACCGATGATCACCATATCGATAAATGTATATTATATTTGGTTTGGTTTGGTTTTGATAATTTTAAAACCGATTAAGTTGGTTTGATTTTGATTTTGACCAATAACCGATCCAAACCAACCCGTGAACACCCCACCTATAACCATATGTTATATTCAATAATATCTATAGTACTTAGTTGGACTAACATAAATTTACATAGCTTAATTCATAACGCTTCCTATTCTCATACTCAAAATATTTTTATTAATTAATATAAAGATATCTCATTTATCTCATCCTATTTTAAATAATATCTCAAATTGCGTCCCCTTTTTAAATTTCTCCAGTGATCAAATCAGACATTTTCAATCTTATCTTGGTGTATGCATGCTTTTCTATGTCGTCTTCCATTATGGGAGCACAATATATATAATGTTTTCTTTTCTTAAATTAAACTTTGTCTGAAATGTTTTATCATGAATCTTTAGTTGGTTCTTGTCTAGGTACATATTTTCTTGAACCTAGACAACTTTCTTTAATTTGATTTATTGATCTAATTAACTTTATCACTTAATTAATCTCATTATAACCATGTTAGACATTTTTAAAAAATGTAGATGGATCTAGCTAGCTAGATCATAGAGTTGATGATTAATTTATGGAATTGTGTATAAATAGTGTTCCAAAAATATGAATATAAAAAGTTGAGAAAATTCTTGCTATAATTAAGTTAGTTGCCTGTATATTGTCATCACATTATGAGTGTCCGTCAAGCACATGTTACACTTTACAATAGCATCTAATTTGGTCCTATTGTATGTTTTTGCCAAGAAATAAAAAAAATATTTTTATATTTAAAATTAATAAACTATAAATTTTTTGTAGTACCACTACAACAAAAACAATTTTTAGCGACATTAAATATTGACATTAATAAAGAGTGTTAAAGTCTTTACCGACATTAATTAAGTGTCATTAGTGTTGGGGTTATTTACCCTGATTTCTTACCATAAATAAGTTTTCCTTTTAGGAAAAGGTTTTAATATTTTGACTAGTCCTTTTCTTGTAGGAAAGGTTTTAGGACTCTATAAATATAGGTTTGTTCCTTCTAACTTAATTAGCATTCACAATGTAGTCCTAGGGTTTTGAGAGTTGCGGTTATGGAGGAGAATTTTGTGCACCTCCTTGTATTCCGAGTGAATTGGTTGAGGTTGTTTCTCTCTATATTTTGTACTCTCATATTTATAGTGGATTATTCATCTCCTTTGTGGACGTAGGTCGATTGACTGAACCACGTTAAATCTGTCTCTTTTGGTGTGTTTCTCGTTTGTCTTCTTACTCGTGGTCTTTCGAGGTTTGCTTTGCTAGCTTCCGCATTACACCTGCTTATTTTGGTCCTAACAATTAGAATCAATGTCGCTAAAGCCTTTAGGGACATATACAAAGAGTGCTAATACATATTTAGCAGTAATTAAGAATTAATTGCCGCTTATGATCATTTTTTATGTAGTGAGTATAGGGCATCATTCCGAATTTAAAATCAAATAATGTTTATGTTGTATTGATGGGTTATTATTTGTTGATAAAACAAGAAAACTTTGTAAATGGAACCAGAAGAATTGCTTATATAACCATGAGTTAAACTTATTTGGATTGTGTTATAAATATTTTGGCTAAACCCATTGATGATAAAAGTGAAATTTCTGTTTTTAAATTTTGATTAATTGAATTTGTTGCCTCAAGTATTATTTTGCGTCATTCTATATATGAGCCTCTTTAACACTATATAGGAATGTCCACTTATCTAAACCATCGAGTGTTTACAATCTAACTAATCATTTTAACAATTTAACCTCAGCTAACTAAAATAATAAGGTAACAACGTAATTAAGTAATAGGCTCGTGTATGAAAGATATGTGTCTTACTTTTATTGGTAGACTATAAACACCCAATAACTAGTTAGTTTTTACCTATAATATAAAGCATGATCATGAGCGATAATTAATTATTGCAGATGGATAGACGATAGATAAACTAAGCAATAATAATATATTAATTGATCATTAATTTCATTTGATATTTTTTTTTTTTTTAATTGCGTTCTCAATTAAATTATATCACAGAAAATAAAAGATAGATGGAGTACAAGTTAATAAGAGGTTCATTGACTATTAATTTTTAATACGTCTTATCTCAAAAATTTAATCGAAACACGTGGAATAAAACCATAAAAAAAAAAACTTAATTCACATGAAATGTGATGTATCTTTTTCTTTCAACAAAAACTTCCAAGCAAATACTAGATGCTACGATACAATGTTTTGAAGGATTAGTTTATTTATTGGATAAGAATTAATTAAATTATGTTTATTCAAGGGTGTATAAATCTATATATAATGTGGGATATCATTAGTTTTTTCTTTGTTTTAATTTTTTCTTTGACAACAAGCAAAGTACTATCAATTAGTTTTTAGTTTTTTTCTGTGAAGTTTATTTCAGTAACATAAAAATGTTTTTTCTCATAATTAAACTAATACTTGTTATCGCCAGGTGTTAAAAATGTGGCAATTTAACCAGGATGTGACATGTGTCTTACCGATAATCGCGAGAGTGATACGTGTCATATTATGGAAGGTAGTTGCCAAGATTCTAAGAATTTTTTTAGATGGCAAACTACGTAATCCTATTGTGAACTAATGTATAATTAAAGGATAAGATTTTATGTGATGACAATATTCCAACTATATATATATTGACCGTTTCCTGCTTTTAGACAACTAGCTATAATTAGAGTTGTCAATATGGGCTGGCCCATTCCATCCAGGCTAACCCATATAAGCTTTGAAATTTGATGGGTCAGGCCGGGCTAGCCCATTTTTTATGTGGGTCAGAAAATGGTCAGCCCAGTCCACAAGTATGTGGGCTACGGGTTTGCCGGGCCAGCCCTCTTTTCGTAAAAATATATTTTTTATAATTTTTTAAATTAAATTATAATTTAAAAATATTATCATAAATATTGACAAGATAATATTACATGGTGTTAGTGTTACTACTTGTTAATCAAATCCACAAATAAAAGTATAAATAGCTAAATAAAAATATAAACCTAATTGTTTTTCAATGATCATAATAAAACACAAAAACTATGACAATATTTCATAGGCTACGGCCTATGTAGTGATTCCTAAAAAATTTAGGGAGTTTTTATTTTACGTAATACATATTTTATAAACATAATTTGTATTTAAATTGTAATATTTCAAACTTTAAACTGATTTTGAGTTTAGACTCTTGTTATTTTAATACTCTATTTTATCTTATTTTTTTAATTAATTTTTATTTGGCCCACGGGCCGGCACTATCCATATTTCTCAAGCCCCACAAATCGGTAGGCTTATTCAGGCCGGGCTAAAAAGCCATTTTCTTAAATGGGCTCCAAAAATTGTAGCCCAGCCCTATCAAATCCCGGGTTAGGCCAGGTCGGCCCAACGGGCCTAGCCCATATTGACGACTCTAGCTACAATATATATCAAAAAAGCCACCCTCATGTTAATATTTGATTGGTTTAACTAATAAATGTTGTTTTTCAATTAGGTCAATATTACTAAAATAAGTAGGGAAAATTGTATGAAATAACAAACTATTAATTCAAATTAAATGTTATAGCCATAGTTTATTTTATTTGTAATTCACAACAAACATCTCATTTTTTTGCCATCTGGTTCGGTATACAATTAGCCATTTTTGGTATACAATTATCCATTCGGTATACAAATGTATAAAATGTGTTTGTGTTTGTATAAAGCGAGAGAAAAGTGTATATACAAATACAAATACATATATTTTCGTCCTATACACTTATAATTATACAAATACAGATCTTATTATACAAATTACAATGTATAAATGAATTTATACAAAACTGAACAATTTGTATAAAATTGGATGTATCTAGCGAATTATACAAATCAAAAGCTCCATAACAAACATAAAATTTGCTATGGAGTGCAATTATACACACTATAGCTATAACATACAAATATGATTTTTACGTTGTGATATCGTTTGATTTGGTATGGTGTTTTAAAAAAAAAAGACTTTTGGAACTTGTGATCTAATATAATCCTTAAATGTTTATATATAATTGCAGATCATTTCATTAAGGGGGCATTTGGTTGGGAAGAAGTTGCCCCAGGGTAACAATTCTGGGATAATTAGCTATTCCACCATGCATGTGTATGAAATAACTTATCTCATCACTATAACAAAAATGGTTGGATAACTAATCTGATATAATAAATACCTAATACCTCCAACCAAATATGGAATAAAGCAATCCTACATTTTATCATGTGATTATTATACCTTATACCTCACACCAAACGATCCTGAACGGTTAAAGTAATTTATTTCTAATTATATAAAAATAGCATTCTTCTTATAACAGACTAAAAAGAAAAGAGTGTTAGTATATTATTACTTGTTAGAGGTATCCAAATCAAGGGTTGAGTAATATTCTAATGTGTAACAATTAACAAACCTGTGTGTATATTTAATCTATATAGAGTACGGTTTCAACTTTTGAAGGTACGGGAAAATTTTAATTCTTTCGTTGATTGGTTACATAAATTTTCATCTTGTTGGTAAGAGTTCGATATAACTTCTCATCTTGGAATTTTCTCTTATTTTTTTGCAATTACCTTGAAGGTGTCTTAGCCATAACTTATTGTCTCCGTTGATTTTCATTTTGGACAACTAGAGGTTTTATTTTTTCTCTAATTTGAGAAGATAAAGTAAAATTGGTGTCTTATATTATATATATATATATAAGCTACAACGATAGATTAATGAATTTAAGGAAGAAATTTATAGGAGTCCGGAGCCTAAAAGGCAAAAAAAATTGACAAAAATTTTAAAAGGGCACATCAAATTTTTTTCTAACCAAAAGGGTAAAATCGCTATTGACGCAGCGATTTTGCTTTGACGCCGTTAACAGATCAAAATCGTTGCTAGGGCAGCGATTTTGTCCAAATTTTTTTCTTTTCAGATAATCGTTGTCCGTGCAGCATTTTTGCAATTTTTTTTGTTTTATAGAAATATGGCAGCGATTTTTGTTTTTTTTTTTTAGTTTCAAAATCGCTGTTGTTGCAGCGTTATTCCTTTTTTTATATAAAAAAAATTCCTGTTTTGGCAGCTTTTTGGTGAAATTTTTTTTTTTCTGAAATTCCTGCCAACTAGACAAAACGCTGCCTAGGCAGCGATTTTGGTGAAAATTCTGGCAGCGATATATATAAAAAAATATTAAGAAAAGATTTCCACTAATTGGCAGAGATTTTTTTAATAAAAAAGTTTCCACCAAAAACGCTGCCAAGGCAGCGATTTTGTTTTTTTAAAAAAAAAGAATTTTCACCAAAATCGCTACCAAGGCAGCGTTTTCTAAAAAAATAAAAATTTAGTCATTTTAATGTTGACTAGTTGGCATAATTTTTTTTTAAAAAAATCACATTTGTTTTTTCCACCAAAAAACTGTCAAGGTAGGGACTTTTTTTAAAAAAAAAGTAATAACGCTGCAACAACATCGATTTTGAAAATAGTAATTAAAAATAACGAATAAAAACAATTCTTTATTTTTTCGCAAAAAACGCTGCACAGGCAGCAATTTTCTGAAAAATAAAATAAAATAGGACAAAATCTAGCAGCGATTTTGATCTGTTAACGGCGTCAAAGCAAAATCGCTGCGTCAGTAGCGATTTTTGCCCTTTTGGTTAGAAAAAAAATTGATGTGCCCTTTTGGAATTTTTGTCAAATTTTTTTGCCCTTTAGGCTCCAGACTCAAATTTATAGCATAAGTTGCAAATTAAAAAGTTTTTTTCTTAAACAACATTGTTCAATAATTAATTAACAAATTAAATCAAATCAATCAACTAATTAATCTTGGTGTATCTTAACTGATAGAAATCCAAGAATACTATCTTATATTTGGTCGATCAACTAATTAAATAATCTTGGTGATGACATGTTTTTTTGCATTTTGTTATTTCTTTCTAACTAGATTTAAGATGAAAAAGATCACTTGAGGAAATTAATTGATTAATATACCTTGAAGCCGTAAATAATGTAGAAATCCCACATTTAGGATTAGAGAAATCAAGGATTGTATTGCTGAAAATAATGTTGAGTTACAACCTCCTTATATAGGGAGAATTGTAGAGTCCTAAGTTCACTATACTTAGAGCCCTACTACAATACCTATTACTACTATAATAATAATAATAATAATAATAATAATAATAATAATGCAATTATAAATAATCTAATCCTAGTCGTAATATAATCCTAATCATAATATAATTCTAGTCGTAATATAATCCTAATTAATATAAGTTGTCTAATCCTAGTGCGACTCTAATTCTACAGCAGTGTTGTAAACTTATTAGTCAGCTTCGTTGGACCTGTTCCTTTAACATGTTCCAATCGTCAGCTTCCTTCTTCATCAACACTTGTTGCAGACACGTCAGTCAGCTTTGTTGGACCTGTTCCTTTGACATGTTCCAATCGTCAGCTTATTTTTTCTTCAACACTTCCCCTCAAGCTAGTGAGTAGAGGAACGGTTACTCCTAGCTTGATTTGAATACGCAGAAAAAACCTTTGAATACCTAGCAAAAACTTATTTTGTCAATGCTTCGGTATGAATGTGATGTCTAGTCGTTGCTTGTGATAGTTCATCTGCAGATTGATACGAGTAGTTCCACTAGTAAAAACACTTAAGAGCAGCATGATTATTCCTACCACAGATTTGACATGACTCAATATTATTCCTCTCCTTATTTTCACTTTGAGAACTTTTATTGTTCAGAGAACCTGGTCCATATTGACTATTCTTAGAACATGTTCCCTGTCCAGCAGGCTTGAAACCTGTTTCACTGGAGTTAATGTTGTTGTTTACTCTTACCCTGCCCTTTTGAGCAGATAATACCATGTTGTGGCACCTCTTCTTCATCTTCCCTTATATCAAAACTCGTGAGAGCATAAACAAATTGATTAAGAGTGGAATATGGTGTCTTACCTAATATGACAAAGGTATTGTATTTGAGACCTAAACCTCTAGCAAAATAAATTACTTTTGTTGCTTGAATATAAGCATTTTTCAAGTATTCCCACATCTCATTGGCAGTTGAGTAGCCCACAATTAGGTGCATGTTTTTTTCGATCAATGTGCTTGAGATCCAACTCCTTAGTAACACATTTTTCTCATTCCAATCAACAATGGTGTCACTATCTTTTGCATCCTTCTCAACATCTACAACTTTCCCAGCAGTTTGTCCAGTGGAACAACTGTTTTTACTTGGTTCATTCTCTGTGATGAGATATGTTTGTTTCATCACGTGAATCAATTGGGATATTTGTGTGTAGCTTGTTGGCTTTGATTTAATGGAGCAAGCGACAATGAATTGGTGAAGTGAGGAGGTCGACATAGTATTGGTAGAATGGGTCATAACAATTTTAACGTGTGGTGTTTTTTTTTTTGTGATCAATACTCACAGAGCAGAAGAGCTTTTATGCTCTGATACCATGTAGAAATCCAAGTCTAGGATTAGAGAAATCAAGGATTGTATTGATGAAAATAATGTTGAGTTACAACCTCCTTATATAAGGAGATTTGTAGAGTCCTAAGTTAACTATACTTAGAGTCCTACTACAATACCTATTACTACTATAATAATAATAATAATAATAATAATAATAATAATAATAATAATGCAATTATAAATAATCTAATCCTAGTCGTAATATAATCCTAATCATAATATAATTCTAGTCGTAATATAATCCTAATTAATATAAGTAGTCTAATCCTAGTGCGACTCTAATTCTACAGCAGTGTTGTAAACTCGTCAGTCAGCTTCGTTGGACCTGTTCCTTTGACATGTTCCAATCGTCAGCTTCCTTCTTCATCAACACTTGTTGCAGACACGTCAGTCAACTTCATTGGACCTGTTCTTTTGACATGTTCCAATTGTCAGCTTATTTCTTCTTCAACAAATAAAACACTTTCACTACATTAGAACAAGGACATGTAATATATGACCAAGTAGCAAAATTTAGAATTTTCTTTACCTAATATTTGTTTTGAAATTTCAATTAATTTAAATTTACATTGCATAGAGCTCGTTAAAAGAGGAAATATTCCCATCAAGAATTTTCTTATTTGCAAGGCTGCTCAAAATAGAAGTTTGATTTATGAAAAATGAAAGTTTTTTTTATATTCCACTTCCACCACAATCTTAATAGGACCTTTAATAAAATTAAGGGTGGAAATTTTACACAATCTCATAGTGTTAAGAGCTAATTACATTCTATTCTTATTCTTTTCCAAATTATAAGAATCTCTTAAATTTTTTGGAATTCGGATACATCCCAAAACATCTCAACGTCTCCGTTTTGGATACATATCTCAATGTACTGATACATCGTATCTCTATTTTGAATATGTCACCCAATGTCCCAATACATAGCATAAAGTGATGTATCCAAGAATAAGAGAGAATAGAGATTTTTGTAATTTTTTCAAATAATTAAAATTTTTAAAAAATATGATAAAATAAGTTGTGTATTTAAGTAATTTTTCCTAAAATTAATTCCCTATTCGTAAGCAAAGAAGGTTACCTATCTTTGAAAGGACTTTTTTTATTTTATTATTGAGAACCTCCTTTTCTCTAACCCCACTCCAAAAAATTAATTTTTTTAAAAAAGGAATGTACATGTAAGTTGACTTGTTCATCTTGAAGTATTGTACAACTGAAATAATGCAATAATTGACGTAAGAAACAAAGTAGAGGACGAGGCATCGCATATTATGTGGTAGGCTCGTGTTGCTTCGATTTTTGGAGAAGTTTGTTTTAGTTGACATTTGTACATGTTGGAGTTCAAATTAATAAAGTGATAGTATGTAGAAGTTACGATATACTTTCTCTGTTTGATTAATAATTATTCATTATTAATTTGACGCAGAAATTAAGAAACAATAAATGATATGAGTAATTTTATTAAATCACTCTTATTAAATATAAGTCATTTAAACATTGAAAAATTTTCTATTAGAGAAGGCCCTATGGAGTAAAGAAAAGTGAATGAATTCTTGGAAAAAGAGGGAGCGTGCTTATATAAAATAGAAAATGAAATAAAGAAAATTTCATGAACAGATAGTGTCAATTGTATGATAGATAGCGCTGCCTACACGCGAATCAGCTTTCGAGGTTGAGCAGTCTCAATTTCACTACCAGATTTGTGAATGAATGTTGGGTTGGGCCACCTCGAACGGCATGAGCCGCAAGCGGGGAGACCCGTGTGGCTTGGATCGAAGAATAGAGTATTTAATAACAAGGGTAAAATAGACATAATATGATAAATTATTCATTGATTTTATAGACTAGACATACATCCTAAAATAATATAGTGGACAAATAAAAATGGACATAGATGATTTACACGCCTCGAATATTGATAAATCAAACAACAAAAGTAATAGGAGTATTAAAAAACATGCATAGCATTATTTATATGACTTGATTCTAAGTGATTGATAAACGAATATAAAAACTTTGAAATTTATTAAGAGAATATGTACGAGAAAAGCATAGAAATAAAAGAATTCTTTTTCATCAAGAAAACTTTTTGTATCAAGAAATCTTCAATAGGAATTTAACTTTAAAGAAACAATATTTTTGTGACTGAAAAAAATCACTTGAAGATCTGTTCAAACTATTATTTTCGAACTTATTTTTTTGTTGGTCAAAATCATTTTTTCTAACAAACTCATCTTTCAATTATTTTTTAATTCATTGATATATCAAACGTTGTTTTGAATTCATCTTTTTTATTTTAAAAAAAAGAAGAAGAAAAGAAATGTCATGTCTCTAAAAAGCAAAAAAATAAACTCTCTCTTTCAAACATGTCATCACTCTGTTGAAATTGTCTTTTAAAATCTTCCCAATTTTTATGACCTAATCAATTTATTCTGAACGGTTTTATTCTTCACAAAAAGTAATTGGCATTTGAGAATTATTAATCTTTTTAAATTTTGTTTTTCAATTTATTTGAAAATCAGTGTTTGATCATGAAAATATTGAATATAATTCTTGTAATTGGAATTTGAAAGCCATTAAAAATCATGTTTTCACTTTTTTCCACCCACTTTTAATATATTCAGACAATAAAATATTATTTGCAAAAGTTAGAATCAAACACAAATCTATCTTCAACTTTAATTTTAAAATTTTTGAATAAAGTAAAAAATATTTGATTTCTAGAAAGATGAGGATCAAAATTAACGAGAGTAAAGAAAAGAAGGAACCCTCTTTTTAAGTCTTATGTACTGTTTTTCTCTCAATCGCTTTTTGGTATTTGGAAGTGGAGTAAATTGTTGGCTATAACCGAAAAGAAGGATATGTCTTTCTTCATCCAAGTAAGAAAAAGATGGGACGTTCGTAGTGTGGCTCATAGAAAATAATTATTGAAAATATTAGTGCATGTTGCAACTTTGATATTATTTCGATCTCATTAATTAATGCCCCTTTCAATATTTGACCATTTTAAGAATGTTTTGCAGTTTAATGCTATTTTTTTCTCCGTTTATTTTTATTTATTTAGTTTAACTTGGTATATTTAAGTAATAAATAAAATTTCAATTTTACTATATTACTGGATATAATAAATTTAATGTATTGAGAAATAATTATGATTAATAATAAGAATAAACGAGGAATTAAATGATAATTTATCTCTTGATTTATAAAATAAGGGTTTCACTCGTTATATGTATAACTCGATCAAACATCTCAAACATGAGTTGATAATTATAACCATGCAATATTTGTATGAAAGTCTGTATCATCTTATTAAGGACATGTTTTTCTAAACTGAATAAATAAAAATAGATCTTTTTTTAAAGTGTAATGAATAAATAAAAATGAACGGATTAAGTATACATAGTTGCCAAAAACAACTTGACTTTGGAAGCATTTAGTTAGGGAGTTAAACAACATATAAAAGATAAAAGTGAAGGACCAAATTAAAGTTGATATGTCTATAAGGCTGGCAGCTGATACCTTAATTTTGTATACAACTCAAGAATCTAATCATATACACAGTTTACAATATTATTGAATTAGTCTGTAAGTTTTTTTTTTTCAAAAAAGAAAATTGTCCTAATTTTTATTAAGACAATCTATTTTATAATTTTAAAGGAATACAATTTTTCAGAAAAAATATTAATAGCTATGTAAACTTTTCCCTTTTATTTATTAATATTATACAAATTTATATACTACATAATTATATACATATTAATTTTTCTAGACATGGATAGGGTTGACCTTTGTATGGGGTGATCCGATCCAATTTCCTTTAACAATATAATACCGTATAACACTCATCCAATATTTGCTAGTTATAAATAGTGATTGAGTTATAATTCTCACTAAAAGAGTTTCAAAATATATAAAAAAATAATTTTAATTATATATAAATATAGTAATTTTTACCTGAAGGAATTCATCAGGTTAGGATATTGAATGCCCTTTGTTCTTTTTATTTATTTATAGTCAAAAGAGCCATTAAGAACGAAAATATCCCTTGATTCTAAAATTGTGATTCATTTGACTTTAAGAAAAAAAAAGAGCATTCAGTTCTTTCTATGCAACTTAGACTATGTTTTAGATATGATAACTCTTTAAGAAAGGAAGGAATCATATTCAGAATTTAATATATATATATATATATATATATATATATATATATATATAAAGTAATATATAATTTATAGACATAATATAATTAATTCAAACTGAAATTTCAACTAATAACACATTTTTATTTTTGAAAGGCTTGTCTAAATCAAACTGCCACTTTTAAGGTGCCTTAGCACAAATATAGGTTTTTAAGGGATTTTTCTTTCTTTTTCTTTCCTTTTCTTAAGTATTTTTATACGCATATTCCTCGTATACATCGTTTAATATCATATATTCTATGCGTTAAATAATACACATAATATGGTACGAGTAAGTTATATTAGAATTAGTTATACAAACAACGTGTGACAATAGCTTTAGATGTAATGATAATATTTAACAAACAACAACAATAGTTTTAAACAATTTGAAGTGTCTAAAACTAATTTCTTCCTTCGCTGGAAATGAAGAAACAAAAGAACGTTTTTCCTCTTACAATTTGATTCGGAAAAAAATGACATTTTCAGATCTCTTATATATGAAAACAAAAAATTCTAATAAATAGGCTATAAAACTAAAAATAATAATATCATATCTGACAAACATATGTGATATAATTATTCTTATCTCAACAGAGAAGTAAGCACTGCGCAAGCTCTTTTAAAGGCCTAAAATGTTCTCCAAAACATTCTATCAAATATCATAATCTAAAAAGCATTTCACAAACTTCTTTCCATGAAAACATAATCATCTTCAAACTAGTGAAACTCAGCATTCAATTTCAGGTCCATTTACTCAAGGATTATGCTATAAAAGCTTTAAATAAAGTGATGAAACTTTATAGAAATTTTTTCATTGGAGGTGTTTGACTATAGAATTTGAGAGCTTAATTTCAAATCGGTGTCACGATGTTTATTTAGGAAATTTGCAACAAATTTCGACTTCAACTTTAAATCATGATTTCAAATCTCAAATTTTCTTAAAAGTATATTTGAAATTTCAAATTATTTTGATATAAAACCTGACCAATAAGTTAATATTTATAAGAAAGACCTATAAAATTAATTTTCATAAGGAAATACTCATGTTGATATGAAGAGATTGTCTCTACCATTAATCATGTGGGGAAATTCTGTCAAAGAATAACTAGTTACTGCTATTGATTTATTGGATCAATGAATCTTTGTAAAAATAAGTATATTTAAAAATTTGTAATAACATATTACTATGTAATCACAAATATTTATTTATTAAAAGAACACAGATATATGTGATTTATTAATTCAGAGACTTAGGATATTGAATATTAGGATACCTTATTTATGAACTATGATTTGATCATTTGGTAAAATTGTATAAAAAATTGGAAAGTTCTAATAGTTTTTCACAAATTATAGAGTTTTCATATTTATATAAAGAAAACACTAACTTAATAAATTCAAATTACATATCCAAATAAAATTTCAACTTCAACTCAACCTGATTGCAAATTAAATCATGTCCAAACGAACCAAAGTCGTAACTATGTGATGAGTTCACATTCATTTATGCAATTTGACAAAACACAACTTTATTTAGTCACTTATATGTATGAAATAATAATAATAAAAAAAAAATCTTATCCAACTCTTAAATGCATTTTATTTAGCTGATGGATTGATTTGGGGAAATTGGAAAATCTAGTCAACATCCATGTTTTTTGGGATGTTAAAATAGGTAAGAAATGGAAGAGGATAGCATAATTAAGCTTCAATAAACTTTTTTCTTGTACCTTTTTTTTTTTTTTGCAAGTTTGAATGTGTTTAAGATGAAAAATTATCAAAATGGCTTGTAATTAAGGTATATTTATACTTGTTAGGGAACACAAACATAAATTACACGATAAAAGATGTCAACTCATGATATTCCAGTCAATTTCTCCAATCTATTTGAACCAAGAGGATACCTCAAACACAAGCGCAAAAAAAGAAAGAGGAGCAGACAACAACTATAAACACCAACAAATGAAGATGACAATACAAAAATAATCAAATCCAAGAGATGCCAAATTTACGTGGAAAAAACCTTATTACCTGTATCATAAAGCATGTATAACATGATAAATAGGAGTTTATACTAGTTGAACTGTTTTAAAATATTACTTGTATTATAAAGTATCATACCAAACAAAGCTTATACAGCTCTTTCCAATTCCCCTGGGCACACAAATGTAAAACATACCAAGACAGTTGCAGCAACAAACTAAACATAACATGGCTGATCAGGTTTCTATTTACTAAAATGTGGAGCAAATTGAGGTACAAACTGCTCCGCGATCTGGTGGAGATGGTCTAACTCCCCATGAAGAAGACGCAAGACCTGCATTTATGTTTGCAACCGGTTAGTTCATCACTTTGAGTATAATGACAAGGAAGATATGCTATCCATACTCAGTAAGCAAGATTTGTGTGGTTACATCAGGTTACTTTTCGTTACCAAAATTAAGTTGTTTTATGTTGCAGGATTTTACTGGCCATGGCAAATGGCCTGAACATTAGTTCTTGGTCAGTTTATCACCAAATCGATATGATAGGTTGAAACTATCTACATCTTGACACTTTATGAGCAATAGGATGTTAGGCTGCACACTATCAAGAAGTAGAGAACCGAATGCAAATTGCTAGGAAGTAATAAAGATGAAAATTCCAGCTCCCCATCCATCCAAAGTGGATTGACTTCTGATTTCTGATGTTAAAATATATCACTATTGTGTTATATACTACTGCATCACAGCTATAACATTGACTGTATTTCAGTTGAAGAATCCTTTGTTTACTCTTCTTTAGAGTTGCATAAGAGAAAATTATGAAGAGAATACAGATGGACTGGTATACATGAAGCTTCAAAACGAAAAGAAAAAGATCTTGGACATGGATCAGGAGGCTGATGATATATTCAGTGTTCTTCTATTAATTAGCAGTTAATAACAAATTAACTTCATCAATTGCAAAATTTACCTCTCCCATTGATGGCCGCAGTTCAGGGTCATTCTGCACACACAAGAAAGCTGTTCTAACCATGTGGTACACTTCAAATGTGTCATAAGAGTCGCCTATGCGAGGATCAATGATCTCATGCAATGCAAGCCTTTCAATGAGGGGAATTGCCTGAAAATGCAAAAGAGAAACTTCCACTAAAATTACACTGAATTTTTTAAAATGAGAAAGTTCACTAAACTAGCTAGATCTTTGAAAGGAATCACATTTGGCTGTGATGCCAAGTAAAAAGCCCAGAGACACACCCATTGCCTAAGGGAATGATGGCTGTCCTCTCTCATTGCATCTATGGCTTTGCGTCCAGACATTAGTTGTATAAGAACAATGCCAAATGCGTAGGCATCTGTTCTGACAGACACAATGCCGTTCTCAGCATATTCAGGAGCGAGATATCTGCATGAAGCAAGAGAAGCTTTTGGTGAATAGCTGATAAAAGGTTTCATCTATTGACAGTAGAACATTCTGCGTAGCCAATGAATAATAGGACTTGCTCACACCCCAATGTGCCAAGTATCCTTGTGTATATATCATCGTCATTTGTCTTCCACTTAGCCAGGCCAAAGTCACCTAGCTATGAGAAACAAAAACAAACAGAGTCATCCATAACATTAGCTTCCCAATTGTTTTTATTCAGGTCACTGTCCAGCTTGGAGGACCAGAAGCAGAGGGGTGGGCGAGAGGGGGAACAAATGTGGTAACTCAAAAGTATATGTTCATTCTAGTTAGTCCAACCATTGGAACAGTCTATGTGTTTGAATCAAAATGTGTAGATTTACCATGGGAACATAGTCATGAGTGAGAAGTATATTGCTCGGCCTCAGGTCACGATGAATAATTGGACCTCCACGGCATTCTTCATGAAGAAAGCGCAGGCCCTTTGCAGTGCCAATGGCAATGGCATATCTGTGGTGCCACTCAAGAATATTCTCGGTATTCTCTGTCAAGATATTAATCCAAATTAACTTTTTATCTTGAGCTTTAGGTTGTTGGAGCAATGTTTGAGTATCATAATTATACATACCGAATAAGTGCCACTCAAGAGAATTATTGCAGATGTATTCATAGACCAAGATGTTAACATTTTCCTTGCAACAATAACCCAAAAGCATCACAATGTTTTTGTGACGTGCAAAGCTCAAAACATAAACTTCAGAATGAAACTCAAAAAATCCTTGTGTGCTTGCTTCCTTCCGCACCTTTGCAGCAATGACCTGACCGTCTTTTAACCGACCTTTGTATACATGACCATATCCACCTTCTCCAAGCAAGTTATCCTTTGAAAAATCATCTGTTGCCAGCTGTATTTCTGAGAAACTGAATCTCATTGAATCCTTGATGTATAGTTCTGTCTTTGCTCCACAAGCGATACAAAGAAATGGTGTATTAGAAGATCTCCATGATGTAGGTGGTCTTCGTTCTTTCTGGAAAACAGGAGGGATTGGATGCTTCATATCTCCTCTAGCAGACCTATCTGTTCAAATTATCAAACATTTAAAGAAGGAAGGACAGATAACTATTCCCTACTTTGTATCAAATCCCTTACAATTTAAAACTAGAGATTGTAACATCATTACAGATCTATATAACTCAACTAGTTTTATGAACACCAAAAGCAGACGAAGTCTGTTTTGGAATCATGGAAACTGTAAGGAAAGGTATTTCTAAGGAGTCCTCTGCTGACTTCTTCCTCACCTATGGTGAGAAGGAATCCAATCTACAAAAGGACCACATACATTCAGAAAACAGAAGTTTCTTAAAATCATGAAAACTGAAAGGGAAAATATTGTCAATAATTGCTCTTCTGATCTCTCCTTGCTATGTAGAATAGGATTCCAACCAGAAAAGGAGAACAAACCCTCAAAGTTGGATGACAATACACTTCCGCAACTTAAAAGTATCACACAAAAAACAACAAAAATAACATACCTAGTGTAATCCCACAAGTGGGGTCTAGGGAGGGAATAGCTGCATTTATTTTTAAGATTATCATCATGCTACCTCACCTGATCTTTCTTGCATAGAATTGAAACTAAGATCTTCGTGTGAAGTGCTATGCTCCAGTTGATTATATACCACCAATTCATTCTCTGGTATTTCGGAGCTTTCCACAGAACCTGAATAGTTGATTGAAACAACAGACTGCTCTGTGTTCTCTGCAGTTGGAGGGGGTGCCAAGGGTACTTGTTTGGACATAGAAAAGTATAACTTATGCTCTATGTTGTCAGCATCAACTATGGAATAAGGTCTCACAACCTTGACGAATAAATTATCACCAATTAATGCAACTTTGCAAGGTATGTGTTTAAGGTAATACGTCAAATCCCGCCTGAGGTGCCTGTAAGGGTTTAATCTTGTCAATAGTAGAGAATAAAAAAATGTCAAGTCAAATAAACATGGGGTTCTATCAGAAATATAGAGTCAGATAAACATAAAATTGGTAAATAAAGTTTGACATACATGATGATATAAAATTAATTCAAGTGGCTTAATAAGATGGAAACTTCCTTGTAACAACTACAAAATGCTCATGGTTTTTCATGGATATAAAGTTGGAAGGAAATGATGATTTATCCAAGAGACTCAATTGTCAAGGATAAGTACGAACTTTCTAGTAATAAGTGCAAAAGACATGGTTTTTCTTGAGTCAAATAAGAGAAATGTTGCAAGACATTGTTCCACCTTTGATAAAACTATAGAGCTTTAGATTTATGTGTTTCTGTTTGTATCAGACAGTTCAGAAGCGCAAAAATTGACATCCTGAATACTAATATGGAACAAACAAAAACTCTTTATGCTGAGAAGAAGTGTGTCAACTAAGCTCTAATTAATTGCGGCAAGACCTTATTGTACATGCATGCATATCATGGATTTGATGTAGTTTCTAAAAGTACAATAGCTTAATTTTGCTGTTATCTTCATGAAATCAAAATGTTTATGATCGCATCAGTGAGTTGAGGGACTAGTTTCATGGACTTAAAAAGTATCTCTCATGTTCCTTCCCTTTCAATTAAACCAAACTATAAGAAAGTATTTAAATTAATAACTTCCCTTTTCTCTTCTTCCAACAAAGAAGCAAAATATCTTCCAATAGAAGCCTGATTTTCAAACCACCATAGGAAACACAATATATTGCAATCACACAATATTAATCATCTATGCGAACATTAAGCATAATAGTATATATAGATTAAAATCCCCATTTTACATACTGGATGGTGAGTTTGTTTTTTATTTACAAATCAGAATTATGACTAACAGGTAGAGACTTATCCATGCATTTGTAATGAGAAAAAAGTAGACAGACAGGGTAAAAATGAAGGGGGAGCATCTTGTGACGAAAGCAATGTAGAAGAATAAAGAACTCTAAACAAGGGTCCATGCAAATTCCCTGAAGATCCATTAGTATCTCTTAACTAGTGGAGGACCAAAATCAAAGCTACTCATCAAACAATCGAACAAAATGCAGTTGAAATAGTTCCTTCAATGAAAATATCAGTTCTTAAAAGAAGAGTTAAAAATCTTATCTGAGCAAAGATTTTATGTTTGCTTAATAATAATTAAGGTTCCAACTTTAAGTTTTGGCGGATAGAAAAAGATATATTTATTTACTTATGGATAATAAAATGGCCTCACGATGCATGGATAGATTCCTTTTCTATGGACCAACCACATTGTAATGTTGTGATAAAAGATGGTAGCAACACTGAGACCAGAAATTCTTTGCTCTTTGCCATGTTTATTTCTTCATCTTGTTTAAAAGCCTATTAGAAAGTGGAGCTTTTTATGTAGCCATGGTTTTCTAGTGCATTTCGTCACTAATTCATTGTTGCCTCAAGTCTCAGTATAACTCAGCTCCCAAAGATAGAGACAATATGCAAACTACAGCAACAGGAATTACCATGGTCACATCAGGGAACATACCTATCTAACACAACACATGTTGTATTGATAGTTGTAACCTCTTGTACAACCACCTTCCTTACTGGAGTCCCAGCAGTAATTTTGACTTCAATGTCGACCTAAGCACAGTTTAATAATTTGTATTAAGAGAAAAATTAAAAGGGAGATAGAAATATATAAGAAATAAAATGATTGCTTTAGAAAGCAACATATTGAGATGAGATAGCTAGAAAGACGAGTAAAAGAATAGCTTGGGCATTTAATTAAAATGCCACTCCATCCGGGTGATAGACCCTTCACTTGCCTCCACGATGACTATAGTCTACTACTCTCTCTCTCTCGACTAGTTGGTACAAAGTGGATGCTTTTCATAGCTTAGGTCATGCAAATGCTTCTTAGGTAAGAAGGCCATTCAAGGAAAATCCTGGAATTCCTAGATATTCCGCCTGGATGGATAAAAATACAATCTATATAAAGCCCAAGTATATAGGGGAGACAGTGTCCACCTAGTGCCAGTTAAAATATATAAGGAAAACGGGACTTAAATGAAAGTGCAAAAGGAATGTTAATCATTGCTTCATCAACATATAAAGTGGAGTCAACATGATACAAATAACAGTCCAGCCCTGATTCAGCCTGTAGGATTTATGAACCTTGAAGTCTCTTGTGATATTTATTAAAGTAACTGAAATAAAGGAAGGGATGGTAGCAGAAATAGAAAGATGTTCATGATCCCATATACAATTTAAGAATATAAAAAAGAAAGTTGTCAAGAAGAAACCAGAATATATATTTATCGTAGCCCCCTATCCTGATTAAATAAGACAATATTTAAAAAGCAGTTTCTAAACCAAGTTTGAATACTTAAGGGAGTTGTAATGTTTATTCCTATAGCGAACATTTGAAAATTACTTTTTCAAAAGCAAATCTGTCCTGCATCCGATAATTTTTTACATTTTGTTGAATATGCTACCGTACTGATTTGAACTAACTCAAATATACTGTATTGAAGCACATCAGATCCAACCCACATGTCCCCAGTCCCCAGAGAAGCAAACTTGCTACACCAGTGGGTCTTAAAAATTTCCAGGATTTCATACGTATGACTTCTATGGATACTTCTAGCCACATTTCTAAGATATATCAATTAATAGTTTCTTCCAGTACAGAACTATTATGAGGATCAAGTGTATACATTACCCCTTCACCTTCACAGTCTTGGGCACTTTGCATGAGCATGTTCACATATGCATCAATCTTCTTTGTTACTTCTTTTTCGATCTCACGTTTATGAGTTCCAAACATGGACAGTGGCTCTGCTTCCATTTGATAACCCACTGTGCACAAAAATGGGTTAGGAAACCATACTGTAGGCATGCATAATACTACACAAGATAAGTAGTCAGCTAAAGACAGTGGTCAATCGCACATTTAACCGGTCAGGTAATAATGGAATACCACAGTTCCACATTTACCATAAAAATGGCATAATATAGAAATTACATATTCTTTGTACACACTTCAACAACCACAGGAAAGCAGAACCGCTCAAAATATAGCACTACTGAAGTTATAAACTGTCAAGACCCAAAATATGGCTCCTTAGTAAAGTGACCTTTTATCACAACTTAACCGCAATATAAAAAAATAATCCTTGATGACTAAAACCATTCTATTTTAACCCATTAATTATCAAAAGGGAAAGTTAATCTGGTTAATGGGAATGGTGAAAATTGAAAGCCGCTATAACGCATTAAAAAGCAACAAGAAAGAGTAAAAAATGACTAAAAATATATCCTTGTTTACTTGTAATGGAACTAACTGATAAGTGAAGAAAGTAGAAATTTATTGTTCATTAGTTTCTAAAGTGTGCAGGACACTAAAAGCAAGCTTAAACATAATAAGCTACATCAACATCTTACTCTCATCTAATTTGTGAAAAAAACTCTATATGGAGAAAATAGCATCTAATAGGTCAAAGTGCAACCTCACAGAAAGCATAATACATCTCCATATAAGCTTAAGACGGAAAACAAATTTGTTCTTCCACATGTTTAATCATCGCCTCGATTTGGGTCCATTCACTTTAATTGAACATATAAAAGTTTAGGCCAATATAATGATTTCAAAAGTTTGAGTTGAGCCTAAAGTTGGATCATATTGTTCGGAGGACTCATCACCATCATCATCATCATCTGTAGAGTTATGAAATACCACAGGAATAGAAAACTATAACCTTACTAATCAAGTAAAACTTGTCAAATACAACCCTCTAATCATGGATTCAAAGGTAGCTACAATTGGTAAGATTTTCCTCTTCAACATAAGGAAATGAAATCACAACTATAAGAGTTACTGTCACAAAATTTAGTCAAAGATGACTAAAACGTTGTATCGCCATCCAACTCGAGCACTAAAAGCAACAATCATCAAATAGAAAAATGAGATAATTGCATCAAAAAGTGAGGCAAGACACTCACTAGGATGAAGATATTTATGCAAAACCCCAAGCACAATAATGGTATCGCCCGCATGAAGGATGCTACCCTGTGATCTGATCTCATCAGTAATGCGCTTGATTTCCTGCTCAGGGTGATCCCTGGTTGCATCTAAAGCTATAACAATACGACCCGTTATGAGACTATCAGCATCTGTATGACTATTATTGTTACCCATAGATGATGCCATTTCTTGCAATTCAAATTTCCCAACAAAACAAACACACAAAAATAGCCCTTCAAAAAACAAAAGATATAAAAAATGTCAAGCACCAATTAGGGTTTACTTCTTTGGCAAATTCAAAAGTACACTCAATTGATGAAACTCAAGCACATATTTATAAAGGACTTGAAGCTGCAGGTAAAATAATCAAATTTTGCGCCAATAAGATTGTTCGATAATGAAATCCTTTTAAATTTGTTGAAACGATTGGAGTTTAGAAAATTGTTCGTCTCAGCACCCAAAAAGAGTGATTGAGGGGAATAATTAGAGTATATTCTGAAGGGATATTCTTGAATATTTTTCTGGCGGGAAATGGAACGGCCGGCCATGACGGAACAAAAAAGAAGAAATTGTGCGAAAAATAGCAACAAGACAAGGAAATACTGTATCCAATTTGGCTGGGCATTTCTTGTATCACCTATTCACCAACATTTTTCATTTTCATCTGAAACTCCGATGAAACAAATCAATATTCGTATATACCATTACTTCTTCATTCAAAAGCTCTGCAAAATTTGAAAAATCATCGCATTGATTCAACTTCACAATCATAAATTTTAAATCTTAAATCCAGTACAAATTCCTTAGCTAATTGTGGAAAAAATGGACTTCACATTGTTTAATTTGATCTTATATTATATTTTGGAAGTACTCTTAAAGGTGATACACATAGTTCAACTTAATTAAAATGGTTATTGGAAGAACTGTGTTACACAAAATGAATCAGCTGGTCATATCTTTCTCATTTATGTACAAGGCATTGCATCATTACAGATCGAATGAATATACAGGTACACTTTCCTATTGAATTATATTCTTCATCTTCTATCTTTTCATGCTAACCTCCTGTCCAGCTCCTAGAAACTCTGATTCTATCGTGAATTCTTCCCCTTTAGGTAATAAATTGCAACATTAAAGGTGCTAGTGGCGGATTTTATACAGGAGAATTTAGAAATGTTGCACTAATAATCAAAACCACTGTCATAAAGTAATTTTTCAACTCTTTTTACTAGAATTTTTCCTAATTCCAAGAGTTCATCAATTGCCAAAAAAACAATGTTTAAACATTATAGGTTTTCAGCTGAAGGGAATTCAATTGAATTGGTAGTATTTTTTCCAAGTCACCTCTATTGTTGAGTGCAAGCAAAGCCCCTTATATTTTTCACTTGATGAAATATTCATAGAATTTATTCTTATTTTTTGTAGTCACTTATTTGCTCCGAATACGTTTAATTTCTGTGGATGAATGCCAAGAGATAATGAAAAAAACTGAAGCAAATTTGATGAAGAATGAAAGTCACTAATTTCTACCCAAAAAAAAGGTAACTATTCCATTTTATGCATGTCTGCTGTGTGAAACAAATACAGTTCTAACAGTTTTTCAGCCCAGCAGGCAATAGTAAGTATCGAATTTAATCGCCCTAGTTGATGACAGATACCAATGAATTTGAGTTCAGAATATAGCAAAACTATCAATTACCAAAAATTAATTATGACAACGGCAACAATATTCTGAAACAGAGGAAGTTGAATCTCCAGATATTACAAAATTCTGGATGGGACTTTAATGGATAGGGAAGGGGGTTCGAGCTGGTGTAGGGGAATAATTTACAAAATTTCACTAATAGGCACTTCCATAACCTGTTTGGGACCCAGGTGAGTTGATCGACTGACTGGACTAAAAGGGCACCTTGTAAGTTGTAACCCATCATCTAGAATAGGTTATCGCCCCTCTTGAGCTCCTGTTCCTTGTGCTACTGGGGATGTTAATTTTCAGCTCTGGGAAACACTTCATAAGTGGCAAATGTTTAAGGCTAGCATCATCGGTATAATTTATCACCATCAATCCTCTAGCATAGCCGGAGTCTAGCTCTGATATCAAAATACCTGAATATGCTACTGATGTCTTTTTTTTGAGATAATATGCTACTGATGTCAAAACTTCTCCGAGTAATGTGAGTGTTTGGCTCCTTATATCTAGAACAAACAATGATTGAAGAGTGCAGCAGCCTGCCTGCAACCAATTATGTCAATCAGTACGAGGAACACTGATTAATAGCCCCCTCCATCCAATTTGCTTGCCGCACTTTGACTAAGCATAATTATTAAGAGAAACACAAATATTTAGATATTTGTTGAAAAACATGTCCGTTATATTTTGACTTTCCATGCAGCAGAACGATACAAGAAGGAAAATTCTGTCCGGTAAAACATTTTGTGGTATTTCAAATGTACTAAAATGTTCACTCAAGGAAGGGAAACAACTTGTGGGACGTCTCAAAAGGAAAGTATCATAAGCACTTTTTGGACAGACAGATGTAACATATTTCCCAAAACAAATTTGGTTGTGCTATAATAATGAGTATGTTTCTGTATTGCATCTGCAGGAACTAAGCCATTAATGGCAAGTTACTCACTCCTGCTACGGTGAAGGTTGAGGAATAGTCACATGCTTACAACTCGGTGAGGCCAAAGGTTTAGTTTACCATCTTTATGTGGATTCCTAAGTTCACTGGGTCACTAGTCAAAGATGGTTTTTTGTTTGTCTTTTTTTTTTTTTTAATTTTGTTGCTTTTCTTGGGCTCATCTTTTAAAGTGGTTCTTGTATGACACATTTAAAAAATTTCCAGTTGGAGGATTTTGGCCACAAGAGGATTTAGTTAATAAATCTAAGAACTCATCGTGTCAATTTCAGCTGCATACTGGGATATCTAGAAGCGAAAGAAACTGACACTTTTTGGGAAGCAAAGCAAAATAGAAGGGAGTTGCAAAAAGCTTAGTTTTGTAAAATGTTACCTTCTGTGAACTGTATACAGTTTCATGATGTCCATGGGTAGAGTCCTCCCTATAATATTTTAGGCCATTTTAAGTTAAACAGTAGGCATGCCCCTTACTTTTTCTTAGAAAAAAGTTAACAGTAGGCATGCATTTAATATCCTATAGTCAAGTTTAAGAAATGTAAAGGAGTTGGGATGTCCGCTCTTAGCTTATGATAAAGCAATAGCCCACCTTCTTTATTTTGATCTTTGCTTTTAGTGAACAGGTCAGGCTCTACACCTAACACCCCACCCCCTTTCAGGTTCAATAATGCTCATTTATTTTTATTTTAAATGGGGCAAGCATAATGCAAGCTTTACCAGCCAACCTGATCTGACCTTCGAACTCAGGTAATCACAAATGATGTTACATCCTCATGGAATTGAAGCAGACAAAATAAATCCATAGCAGCACCATATATGCCGTTCAGAGACTAGTGGCAAAACCTGCATCGGATACTTGGATCTATAGGAAATGACTGGCCATCAGAAGTTTTGGCTTCTCCTCGTCTTCTTCAGTTTCTAGTGATACAGCAGCTTTCATTTCCTCGACCCTTTTATCCCATATGCCATCTATTAGCTTCCATGTTTCATCACTAACTATCTGGGTCTGCATAAAAGCATGAAATGACATCAATACATGAGTATTCATCATAAAGATCAATTAATAGAGCATCCATCATGCTTACCTCCATAGGTCGAGGTGCACCAAAAGTTGCAAATCCAACATTTCCAGGTGCAAACGTCACCCTCCCTGGAAGTGAAACTCCATGGACTCCCCACCGTCCAGCATATATAAGGGATCCATATTCATTGATGGGACTCACAGTAGGCTGACAAATGAAAAAACTTTAAAACTATAAATGCCATTACACGACAACAGGCAAGTAAAAGAGTACTATGTAAGAATCAACTGTAACCCACTGCAGGCCATGATAGTAGTTTGTTCATTGGTGATTTACCCCCCTGAATAATCTTAGTTTATATTCCATCAAGTAACTTTTTTTGCATATATGCAGCAATAGGATTTGGCACCCAGGTGCAGCTTCCAAAGCTATCGAGAGCCATGATAATAGTAAGTTATATAATGGGAAAAGGAAATGGGTATTAGAAGGGGGGGAACAAGAAAAAGCCGCCTTAACTAAGAGCATCTGCAGTACACCCCCTCACCACCACTTCACAAGCCTTCAACTTTCTAATCTCCCTACTTTCCCTGAATCACCACATTGCCCCATCCCCCTTTGAGTCTCCTCTCCTTGTTCCTGTCACTGTGCTAATCCTCACCCAACATCAATTGCAATTTAAATCTACTGAAAAAGGTGAGAAAATAAGCTACCCAAAAAAAAGGGGAAGGGGTTGCGGCAATTGATCTAGTCACCTGGACAAATATATAGGATGCTAACAGCAGCAGAATGGTGAATCAAACAAAAACAGCTACGATTAATCATAATAAGGTAGGTCAGATTGTGCTGTGCCACATTGCATTTTCCAAATGAACAGGTGTGCTAGTTCTCTTAAACGATGCAACGTGTAACCCAAGAGCCTGGACACAAGTCCAGGTGCGCACCCAGGTAAAGTGACTTACCTGAATGTTGAGCCATCTTATAACACTAAGAAGCATATAGAGAGAAGGATAACCTCTAGATGCAGACACCAAAGCTGTGAACGAGCAAAGGCAATCCGTCAAGAAAGGGGATTCATCCCCAAAGTTCTATTCTTTGATCAACCGAATTACCAGCTTTATCTCAAAAACCGCTCTAGTGAAGTGGTTCGTGAAGGTTAAATCAGACTAGTCAATCAAGAGAGGGGAAAAGGCAAGAAGCGAAAATCCTACTCTCTTTATCGGGAAAAAAGGCAAGAAGTGGTTGCCTGTATGCCTCAGACAGAAAACAGAATGGCATTTTCTGAGGAACCGGTGTTCGAGATCTCTAAACATGCAACATGTTTCCCAATCCCAAGAGTTTCGATACAAAAGCAGTTATGCCAAATCTACTCCAAAGACTGCCAAACCATAATCCTCCAAAATATTTTATTAATGAAATAAGCAGGCCCATCTTAATTTTTTTCCTTATCTTCGGGAGGGAAGAGAAGAGAATAAAATTGCATTAGTCTTTCCTCAATTATGTCAATAATAAACACTGGAAAGAGAAGTAAAGAATCACCTGAGGACTTTTAGGTGAGCTTTTGTAAATGCTCCAAATTTCATCGGCTTTGATCTCTCCCTTCTCAAGTAACACATCTGATCAACAGACACACAAGCATAAGCCAATCAACGATAAGTGGCCAATACCAGTTGCACAATTTTACAAGTCTTACTCATGGACTCGGCGCCAATAAAGGGAAGACAATGCTTAAAGTGACTAGACAATCAAGGTTAACTAACTTTACCTGTAATTGTCTCTACAGCATCGTGGTTCTCCTTTAGAATAGATAAGCATTTCTCCACGGCATATCGCATGTACTCATCTCTTAGTGCTTCAATTTTAGCAGGGAGCTGCAAAACACAATAACTTGTATTAAAAATTAGATGTTTATTAGATTTAACATTTACAAGATCTAGTATATACTGACATTTGGTAAGAGATCTCTCTGGTATCTGTAATAAGCCTTTCCCAAGGCAGTCAACCCTGTCTGCAGTATCAAAAATTCTGCAAGCCTGGAAGCTTCTAAAGTTGCTTTTGCAGAGATCCAGCATAGATTGTCAACTCCAAACATTTCTTCCTCAATTACTCTGGCTACAGATTCAATCTATCAGTGTCCCATGTGAAAGAATCAAACCAAGAAAAGGAGGAAAAAACAAAGATACAAAAAGAGTGGCCTTTTAAGCAGATTGATATTGTACACATAAGGGGTATTTCCATGGGTTTGCCTTGGCATCATGTTCATGCCATTGTATTGAATCTACATTGTCTAACAGTGCATATTCTCTCAAAGCAAATACCAAACTCAAGGGGATCATGAATAAACAAGAGAACAAGTACAGCTAAAACTGCAGTCTAATATCCAGAAGTCTCCTTTATATTAGTGACTTACCGATTTGAAACACATACTTTGGAAAAACGTCATTTCACTATATGAGACGTACAAGTCTAGTCTAGTATATAACAAGGTAGATACTCAAATTTGTGTCAACTATCAGAGTATTAGACTTATGGATCATATTATGCAATTTTGAAAAAAAAAACAATAATAAAGCATAGATTTAGGACTCATTTATTTGCACTTAACAAGAGTCTGAATCTGAATTATTCAGATCTCAGCCCATTAAGCACATTTGTTTATTTGAAGTATATATCATTGTTCACTTTAAATATCATTGTGCACTTAACCGTCTTATAGTAAATATCATTGTTGGATATGAACAGTGAAGACGAGAAACAGAGATTTCAAACATAAGATCCATAAGACAAATTCACGTCAAGTGTTTATAGAACAGAAATACTATTTTATTTCCCACTTACGAGCACATGCACGGACTATTGAGTTCACATAATCTGCTTTCCTTTTAAACACTCTGCCTCCAATCTCCATGAATTGCATATTGGGGTGACTACGAATGGATTTGATATCCGTCTGTCATTATATCGAAACCAATTGGCACAAATGTGAGCAAGTCACAAATTTAAGAAATACTAAGATTGACTAATATGATTATGATATTTATAGGAAAACAACCTCAGTGAATGGTCGGTAGGGATCTGGAAGGTAACAAGCAAGAACTGCAACAGCAGCTTCTCTGTAAGCTAGTCTTAGTGTTAACTCCTCAGGGACCTCAGTACTATCTTCTTGACCCGTTTCAAATGTGCCTTTTTGCTGTAATATTAAATGATATAACATGAACATAATGTACTAAATCAAACATACAACAGATGCTGCATATCTCAATTTTTACACCTACCCTCTTTAATGCCTCAAGGAGTTCATCTCGTCCTATATAGTCCAAGTCTTTCCTTGCGGTCAAAATTCCAGCTTCATTCCTGCACAGGAGGAGGTGTGAGCTAGTCCCCCCAAATGCAATCAAAAGGAACTATAGTTGAGGATTATGTACAATATATTTTGAAGTTCAGCTCCAGTAAAATCTTCTGTTTGCTCTGCAATTTCCTGCAATAGAGTGTCCTTTTCCCCTTCTGACTGGAAAAATTTGTTCCGAGCATGCACCTGAGAGAATTGAAATGAGAATCAAAACAAAACATACTGACACAAAAACTCCAGACAATCTTCAAAAGATTAACAGATGTCAATCACTAGTGTGCAGCGACACATACCTTCAATATGGCCAATCTACCGTCTTTTGAGGGCAAACCAACCCTAATAATCTTGTCAAAACGACCCTTCCGTAGCAAGGCAGGATCAAGAATATCCAATCTATTGGTTGCACCAATAACTAAGACCTGATAACCCAGCATTAACAGCAAACCTAAGAAGCTCTCATAACTTCTTTACGGGAAACCATCATCTTAACTACAATGTACCTGTGATGTTGACACTTTAAATCCATCCATTTCTGTCAGTATCTGAAGAAGCCCTTGTTCCCTCTCTGCACCACCCTAAGAAAAAAAATACATGTCGTTTACTGTATAAAGTTATTCCAGTACAGCCCATATGTATATTTATTAATGAAATTAGTGAGGGAACCAGCTGAAACATTGGAGAAGCACTCTAGAGAAAAAGGATTTTAGTATTAGAAGTAATACAGAATATACACATTCTAGATTTAGCTACCCAAAACAAGAATGACATTGAAATGAGATTAGACGGGATTGATACCTAAATTTAGACAATTCAGATATCTAAAACTCGGTATTCTGGGCGAACGGTATAACAGATAAGATAGAATGGCTGAATAGAAGGGTGCAACAGGAAGATATTTATGCTGGTGAAAGGCAAATTTTGTAAAAGAATTGTGAGACCTGCAATTCTACGTAGATTTCCAAATATGCTGGTCCATAAGTATGACATTATGATTATTAAAAAGTGTTAAGAACGAGATGAGATACACCTAAAGTCATGTGAAATGAAGTTGTTTGCCAACAATGTCAGTGTCCATGCAACCTATAGAAAAACTTACAATATAGGCAAAAGATCTTTATAAGCGATATCAACTTGTTGGGATTAAGGCATAGTAGTGTTGATACACTTACATCAAGTCTAGTGTTGGTCAAGACTCCAGTCTTTTTAGATTGTTTAGAGGAGAACTGTATGCTGGTAATGCAGATAACCTCCAGCGTCAGGAAACCCCTAATTTATATGTAAAGATAAGTTATTGAAAGGAAACAGCTCCAACGGAGCAGACCTATTTCCAAATCCAACTAGTTCGGGAGTGAATTACGGTTACTGTTGTTGTAGTAGTGATAATGTCTCCAACAAATTATTTAATATTGCATCTGTCGATACAAAAATGGTGAATAATAGCCGAAGTAAAGAAGATCATCAAATTTACAAAGGAGCACCTGAAAACAAACTCTCCACTAGATGTGCTGAAGTTAATCTACGTCCCTTAATTTAAACCCTTGCCCCCAAAAACTCGCCCTCTCTTTCTTTCCTTTCCGGTTTGTTGGTTGTATGGGTTTCAAACTAAAGTACAGAATAACATGTAGGAACAGAGATAGAAGAAGGGTATGGAAACATATGCAAATGGGTGTAGACTTAAGATTGCATGCATCCAAGTTACGTATGAACTTAAACTTCTTTTCATACAATAATTACCAGCGAAAAGTAATACCTCAAAACCGAAAATTGCTTCTGGGAGAATAATTTCAAATATGCAAAATGAAAAAAAAAAGAATAATATGTGTATCATACCCCACCAATATCTGGTCCACCACGTTTGCTGCCAATTGCGTCTATCTCGTCAATGAAAATAATAGAAGGAGCAAATGACCTAGCACTGGAAAAGAGATCCTTCACACGTGAAGCAGCCACACCAACAAACATCTGCATAGATGTGAAAGGTTAGAAGCTAGAAATGCTGCCAAACTAAAAAGAGAAATTCCTGAATCAAATATTGGAGTGCAAACATAGATAGTATCCACATATTATGGAAGTATAGAAGGTTAGGCTAAGGGCCTTACGAAACATGCTTCTGTTCTTTTCTACTTCCTCCCACTAATTTTTCCTATCTTTGGTTACACAGTTGAAGGTTAGACTGTTAAGAGTATATTTCCTGAAGCCACCAACTCAGTTTGATAAGGAGAGCAAAAGATCCTGATTTTTTAGAGAATGGGTACACTATTTTGAGGACATGCTTGCTGCACCTCTATTACAGACAAACAAACAAGGAATTCTGACTAACAGAGCACACCCAAACTTCACCGCACAAAGGAGAAGCACAGATAACTGTCTACCTAAACATAGTGGCAAGGGATATAAAGAAGGTGGAAAATTCTATCACCATTTTTGGACCCACATGCACTTTGAAATCAGCAATTCAGTGGTCTCAAATATTACCATTTTCAATAATATCAAAGCCTTAGACTTCCGCATGAACAACACAAGGTGTATTTATTACAAAATAGAACGCAACACTCTCATGGAGATAGTAAGGAACTTGTACACAATATTCTAGTAAACAAGCTCTTCGGAATAGAAGACGATGGATCCACTACCCAATTCATCCACTTTAACCACCTCCTCTTTATACTCAAAGGAAGTGATCCTTCTCCTCCACATTTACTTCCACTTCTCAAATCCTTGCTCTTTACAATCCCCAACTAAGTAAATTGAGTGACCATCTCATCTTCAAACTTAAACTATTAGAGAGAGCACACTTTTTATAACTCTATTATTATGTCCAACACGCCTCCTCACATTGTGCTAGATTCTTTTTCAAGGGCCAAAATACAAGGATAAAATCACTTTTTGAGTGGCAGAGAAATCTGAACCATGATATCTTAGCTGATTTGATACCATGTTGAATTTTATAATCATCTTAATCTAGTATTTTGGGTTGGGCTTTCATACTCGATCTACAACAATTGGTATTAGAACCAATTGGAGGGAATGCATCATCATCTCCTTGTATAGGCTGGGACAACATCATAAGAGCTAACTTTTGAGGTTGATTATTTAAGCACAAGGTCCACTTTTTAACCATGAAATCAGAGCTAACAGAACTCGTTTTTACAACCGCTTTCTACATTCATGTTCTATGGCACTTGACTAATCTCTCTCAATTTAGGCTCATCAAGCCAGTAGCTTTCTCTCTTCTTGTTCTATCGTTATAGCTTCTCTCTCTCAATACAGCCCATGGAGCTATTCTGGGCTTTTATATATATATATATATACATATATATCTCAATACAACCCATCAAGCCACTAAAACTGTTGCAGATACACTCATTAGCATGTTGAGCCTCATTTGTCTCCCTCTACTTCATATTCACTCCTACTGAGACTCCTCTCTCTCTCTCTAACTTAAAAAATACTAGTAACAAAAAAAATTCTTTAGTACACGTGTGGGATGGAGTTAGACAATGCACTTCTCCCTCATTGTTTGTGCAAGGGTAGAAAATGTCCAAAGTCACTTCACCCTTAACCTAAAGGTTTTGGATTGGATGAACAAATACTTCCACACCAAACATATGTTAGCCGTTAGGTAAATTTTCCTAGACTGTACTGTAGAAAGTAAAGACAATGTTCACACATATTAGATGTTTTACATTTGCTAACTGATACATACCAAGACTGACACACATAAGGTTATTATTTCTGAGGAGTTTTTGGACATTAACAATTGAATCATGCCCAGGGAGACCACAACATAGGGCTGGCCATCAGAGAATCATCCATATGCTTTACAAGAATCCATATTAGAGTATATCCCTGCTTTTGTGGGGAGCTAATATTGATTGTTGATGGTCCGCAATTCAGCATTGTAGCATAGCAAATATAGCGCAGAAGGCAGGTAAATGTTTATGAAAAGTTTATTAGCAGGAAGGAATGACTTTAGACATTCAATCGAGCTGTGCTAAATTATAGCATCCAAAAAGATATCCCACAATGTTTCTTTCAGATCTAAAGGACCTATAGACAATAAGCTTAAACAAAATTGAAAAGTGAATAAGGTTTATATATATAGGTTAATAAACAAAAAAAAGAAACAAATGAAAAAACTTGCAAGTGTTTACAAGAAATAAATACAGGTTCAAGAAACAGAAGCTAATGAAAACCTTGTTATCTTTTCTTATTCTTTTTTGAAATGGGAAGTAAAAAGACCTTGGTATCTTCAACAAGCAATTGTTTGAATCAGCAGGGAAATCAGGAAAATGTTACATCTGGTTTTGCCAAACATAACTGGAATGTAGCTTTCATTTTGGAGTTCATTATAGCAGATATAGTCATACATGCTGTGGTTAACCCTGTAAGCGGATGTTGTTGCCCAAAACAATAGTCAATTAAAGAAACTTTATTAATCTTGCAGCTGTTAGAATTTACTCTTCCATTTAAGTGTGTCGGAATTGCAAGTACTTCTCACCTCAACAAAATCAGTACCATTAGCAGCAAAAAAAGGTAATCCTGCTTCTCCAGCTATAGCTTTTGCCAGAAGTGTTTTGCCAGTTCCAGGAGGACCATGGAGAAGCACACCTTTTGGGCAATAAATCCCTTTGTCTTGAAACTCTTCTTCATTCCTCAATATTCGAACAATCTCTTGAAGTTCTCTCTTAATATATTCTTGGCCAGCAAAATCATCAAAAGTTATACCAGTCTTTTCTTCTGCTGATATGAATTTTGCACTGATGGCAGATGGTAAAAAGAAAATTAGATACGCACAGTGTTTTGTTATTTAAGTAATAAGATTTTATTGATGTTTGGGAAAAACAAACGCCCATATACAAGAGATATGCCAAAAAGTAGAAAATCTACAAAAACAAATGTTTTTTCTACAAAAGGCATTTAATCTCCTATACCTAAGGGGATCTCATGGGTGCACCAAAAATCAGTAAGGGATGAGGGCTACTCCTCAACTAAACTAAATTTATCACCATCCCTTCAAAAGCTCTCCTATTTATTTCTCTCCACACAATCCACTAAGTGCTAATGGAGCTACGTTCCAAACCCTATGTCTTTTCCTCCGTCTGCCACAATTACAGCTGGTCAACATTGCTTTCAAAGTGACTGGCATCACCCATTGTACTCCAAACCATGCTAGAGTTTCCCACCATAATCTCGAGAGTCGAGACAGACCAGCAATGAAGAAGAAGATGGTTAACATGCCCAGGCCCTTGCACATAAACCACCAACTGACATAAGAGAGTTTTCTCTTCCTTAAATTCTCGGTGTCATGATTACCCCCTCTAGCTACTAACCAAGTGAAAGAAAAATACACATCTCTTGGAATCACAGAAATCCAAATCAAACCATAAGGATAGTCAATCTCCTCCCTGGTCAACATCTTCTCTTCTTTTTACAAGGTAAATAATTTTATTAATATTTGGGGGAACCCTATATACAAGCCATACACCAAAAAAAGAGAACCTACACCAAAATATGGTTCTCAACAGAAGAGATCCAATCCTCTATACAAATTGGGACCTCGCAAGTACCAAAAAGAAACTAGGGACGAAACACTACTCTTCATTTTAACAATATCAAGTTCCACGCCTTCAAAAGCCCTCATATTCCTCTCTTTCCAAATGACCCACATGATTGATAAGGGGGCAATGTACCAGGCCCTCGGGCTTTCTTTCCCCTTTTATGAGTCCAACTTTGCAAGGCCTCCCTCACTGTACCCGGCACGACCCATTGCATCTCAAACAAATTTAGGGCCACCCTCCATAACCGACTAGCCACCTTATAATGCAAAAAAAGATGATCTACACTTTCACCTTCCCTTTTACACATGAAACACCAACTAATATAGATGACTCTCCTCTTTCTTAGATTCTCCGTTGTTAATAACACACCCCTTGCCGCCAACCATACAAAGAAACAAACCTTCCTTAGTGCTCTAGCGATCCAAATGGAGTCTTGGGGGTAAGTACCTTCCTCTCTCACTAGCAACTTCTTATAAGAAGAGCTAACGGTGAATAAGCCATCACCACTCTCTTGCAACCTCCCTACATCCATTAAGTTGTTTGGTGTGTCTAGGCTATACAAAAGCTCTATCAATTGTGAAATTCTTTCATCTCACAATGATTTAGGTTCCTTTTGAATCTTAAGTCGCAGTGGATAACACCCTCATGAGACCTACAAATTAGTTGGATTGTCCTCTCTCGCTGGCCAGATTCACGATATAAATTAGGAAAGGCTTCCTTCAACTCGATCTCCTTACACCACTTATGTGTCCTCAAACTAATCCTACTTCCGTCCCCCAACCTTGAAAGAGATATGTCCACAAAAATGTTCTCACCCCTTCATGATACTCCTCCACAAACCATACCTAAACAAAGTAACAATGTTTTTGATACTTGATCCACCATCCATTATACCATATTTATCCACCGCCCCCCTCCAAAGAGCATTCTCCTCCATCCCGAATCTCCATATCCACTTCCCTAACAAAGCTTTATTGTACATCCTGAAATCTTTCACTCCAAGCCCTCCCCATTTCTTTGGATATGCTAGCAAGACAGAAAGAAAGTATCCCAAAGACTTCAGACCCATTCCACCACCTATTTGCTATATCCACATAATCTAGTTCTCTGAGCTACATGTTCTTGAATCTAAACGGAATGCGCAAACTGCTCCTTCTACTCCCATCTAGCAAGATAAGCGCATGATCAGGTCAATCTAGGTAATGGGATTTGCAACACATTTGGGACCAACTCCTCTCAATCAGTGGATACCAAGAATCTAACAAGTCTGATTTTGATGTGGAATCACCTGCTCTGGCCCAAGTAAAATTTGCCCCTGTCAAAGGAAGATCAATAAGATATTGGTTATCAACAAACTCTAAGGACTCCTCCATCGCCCTAGAGATCACCCTTGCAATCCACTCTCTCCTCATGAAATCTTATAGTGTTAAAATCCCCTCCTAACACCCAAGGGACCTCCCACCCTATCATAATAGTGGATATCTCTTCCCATAAACTCTCTTTACTTCCCTCCCCCACCGGGCCGTACACCCCCCTTCCCCCGAAGCATAGCTCCTCACCACTTCCTAAGATTTTACCCGCATTGCGATCATATACTCCCCTTACTTACCTCCATCACCTAATTTTCTGTCATCCCCAAAAACTTTGATATCCCATGCATTCCCTAATGCCGAAACCCAATCATATTTTGCCCATCCACCACCCACCTCAAGACTTCTCTTAAAGGCACCAAAGTCCTCCCCCCCCCCCCCCCCCCCCCCCCAAACTCCCTACTCCCATTTTAGTAATAGCTCTCTTATTGGGTCATTCATCCCCCTTTCACATTCTAAGAAATAATTTTTACTTCTATAATCAACAACTTTACCCTCACACACATCCTCCCATCTCATGTACCCCCACTCTACTCCTACTCCTACATCTCCTCTTGAACACCAATAGGTTAAAATTTACCCTCACCAGCAGTCCTCCAATCTCCTATACCCCCGCTCCTACTCCTACTCCTACCTCTCCTCTTGTACTCCAGCAAGTTACCTTCTTCCTTTTTATCCTTCCGCAAACTCCTTTCCTTACCCACCCTCATGTCAACAATCTCCTTTTCTCTAACCCCTTTTGCCTCTTCTTCAATGTCTCGAAGGAGTTCTAACACCCTACCCTCCTTCCCTTCAAAGACCACCCCCGAAAATTCCCCGAACTTCAAGTATTTCTCTCCCTCCCTACTAATCAAGCTTCTACCTTCCTCAAAACATGCTAATGGCAACACATCATCTTCCTGAACATCATAACAGCCATATTTAGTACCCAAAAACAGTTAACAGTTACCAAAAACATGACTAGCATCCCTTTCTCCCTTAGAAGAAGCAAAAATGGAGTTGGAACCAGTAAAGCAGGTTCAAAATTCAGGATCTGAGATTTTCCAGCCGGACCCAAGGCATTTTCCGGCTCCGGCGACCTCACCGGAGGTGAACCAACCCTAGAACCACTTCCATCCCGGTTCGCCCAGCAACCTAGAGTGGTCGTCACCCTTCGAAAAGTCGGAACGAGTTCCCTTCAGCCCTAGATTTACATAAACCAGCTTGCCGAAACTGGAATTCCGGTCGCCTGGCCTTGTGAGAACTCCAGATCTAACGATCTACCAGCCCCCTGCTGCATGGCTGCTTCTCATAAAATGATTTGACATAAAAGTCTCTATTGTTCCCCAAACCCCATTCCCATACATCATGTCCCTTTGGTGAGCATCCTTGTTTATGCAACAACTCTAACAAACTTAGGAACTCCACCTCTTCTTATTTCCAAAAAATTTCTCCTAAACTGCAAATCACAATAGCCTCCCCATCTTGTAATCTCCAAACTCGCTAGATTGTCATCCCCTTTCGGCTTGAATGTTATATAAGTTGGGGAATGCAATGTTCAAAGCATTATCCACGCACCACTTATACCTCCAAAATCTTACTCTCCTCCTATACCCTACTCTAAATGCCATATTGTCGCTAAATTCTACCCATGTGAACTAGACATACATATGAACTTTGAACTTGTGCCGCATTTCGGGTTTCTCACTTTCATAGATAAGTTCAAAGTCATCAGGGAAATTGGTCCTAAAGGACAACTATACCTATCAAAGCTCACAGTAAAACCCATCTGATTCAAAACATACATAATTTCAAGCTTTACAGTGACAAAGACGAAACTTGATAAAATGCGAGGAAAGGTATAAATCCAACTTCTCTAGAACATACAAAATTGAAAGGAAGTTTACAGTCAATAAACATATAACAAGCAGTGAAAGTTTTCAATTACCGGCTTTTTCCTAATGAACCAAGGGCACGCTGCTTGAGTGGCTCTTTTATCTTTTTGGGAGGGCTGCCCAAATCGCAAGGTATTAATTTTGAATAAATTGGTCTCATCTTATTATCAATCCAAATGTACAATAGAACTGAAAGTGCCAGCCGCATAGACCACACAACTGCTGTCGCGACAGTAGAATAAACTTCAGCAGGGATGTTATTCACATTATACACATCAACATTTACAAGTTGTTGATGCAACTTCCTCCAAACATCATTCCATCTATCTATTGGCATCCGGTCAACGACATGACGCTTGAAAACAATTTCCTTTTTAGTGTCCCCTCCTGAACGATTTGTTTTTCCATCCTTGTAATATGGAAGAATCACTACAAATAAACCGGAAACCAAATAAACAAACTTGGGAATGCGGTAAGATACCATCTATTAGATATTGCATAACTGATTCCTAGAGAAAAAACATCTTGATAAGTGATAACTAAGTTGATAAGGTTAGATATTGTCAGAAATTAACAATAGATTGTAACAATGACTTCCAAGCCTTTCACTACCTAGAATTTTATCGGAGATCCCCAAAGGTACTAATACCTAGAATCATATTCTTTTAATTTGTAACCTTTTACCTAAATGCATGCACAATAGTTTAGTTGGGTGATTTGTCAATTTTCTTGGGAGGTGCAACCATACAAGAAGTGCTCCAACCACACACACTTACCCAATTTTCACCATGTGTATTGGACGGAAAAGTTGTCTGCTACCTAGAAATAAATTCTTTTAATTTGTTATGATGCTCAATCGCAGGAAGACCTTCTATTGCTTAACATATGGTGTACAAAGCTCAATCAAGCATCATAACAAAATGAAAATAAGAAACACATAGAGAATAGTTAACCTGAAACTGTCTGTCCGTAGTTCGAATACTCCATAAACTGCACATTGTTTGCATTCAGAAGGTTTTGGAATTCACTGTAGTCTATCCTATGAGAATTTTCAGGATCCCACTCTGTCCCCTTCAGCTTTCCCTGCATGGCCAGCAATTTCCTACTCCATTCTGAAGCCAGCACAAGCTGCCTCTCTAATTGAACATTTGCCTTTCTTTCAAACTCCTCTAAATTATTTATCCTTTCACGCTCTGCCTCCTTCAGTTTCTGAGATCCCATTAAACAAATCATAGCATTAAAACTAATTTCTTGTATGTAACCTGAAGTAACAAGTCATAATTATTTAGTTGTTGTTAACCCTTAATTGTTTTACCACGTACTTCTAATCCGAATAATGCAAAATATGGTTATCTCAGGAATCATAATCATACTTGAGATTGTTCAATAAATTCCCATAAACAGATAAAAATTCTGCAACCAACTAGAGCATCCGGTAACCAAAAGGAATAACTCTGTATCAAGTTCCACGGAATTCATTCAACAAAACAATTCATGCAATCTCCATCACCCTAATAGGATTCCTAAGTTAACTAATTGTTATAAGTATTATGTTTCGGCAGCAAGCAAAAATTCGATTATCAAATTCCGTAAATTTAACCTTCAAAACCAAGGTAATACTAATCAGCAATCAGCAAATTAGCATGAAAAAATCTAAAACTAATAAAAATTCTTCCCATCTACATCAATGCAAGCATGCGCAAAACCACATCATTCAAGAAAAAAAAAGAGAGAGAGAAAGCTAACCTCAAACAGCTGCTGAGCTGATTCAGTTTCATCACCAGCAGAGTTAGAATCGGAACTGGAAGTGGAGGCAGCAGCTTTACAAGGGTAGACATTGAAGGGCTTTGAGCCAATATAGAGGGAATTCCGGCGAGGTTTTAGGTGCAAATTGAAAGCGGTGAATGGAGATGAAGAGTATCTGGGTAGGGTTTTAGGAGGAGAGAAAGAGGGTTTTAGCAAATGCATATTGGATGTCATCTTCTTCGATTAGCTCATACGTCCTCTTCTCTTATCTTTTATTCTTCTCAATCCTTGTGAATGTCCTAAGTGAAACAGAACTCCATTTTCATCTATATGTATTTCAATCTTTTATTTTCATGAAAAAATATTTACTACTACTATTAGTTTTGGGCCGGCAATTAAAAATTTTGTGTGTATAGCTATTTCCTTTTTTCTTCGATCTCCTGTTCAGCATCTATATTAAAGCTCAATTATTTTGGATTAATGTTGTATAGAGGTTTATTTCTTATACATCCTACCAAACAACTTGTAAAGTCTCTATTTCTTGATAATATAAGCCTAAAAATCTATATAATTATAGCTCATGCCATGCTTGACTAGCCAAGTACACAAACGATCCTACATTTTCTTGTTTCTTTCATATTTTTATTTGTATAAGTATTTCACATTATTGACTAAACTTATGAAAATTGATCCACCACTTCTTATTCTTTACAATTATTTTTAAAAAAATATTTGATTGTGTCGCATAAATTGAAATAGAGGGACTAGTGAAGTAAAGGCATTTTCAATTATTTATATATTTACAAATTATGTTAAAAGTACTATGAATCACAATAATTAATAGCTTAAATTAGTTTTAAAAATTACGATCAAAGAAAAAATTGTTTAACTCTTAAAATTTTATCAGTGTCATATAAATTGAGATAGTATTAGTAATATATATTAGGTTTGTGCTTATATATCTTATACAGTATATAATACAAAGTTAGGAATAGATAAAGTGATGTAACACATCTCGATAATTAACAATGATATTTCTTCTTCTTTTTCCTCATTTTTTTATACAATAAAATATAGGGAAAATTGTATAAAATAGTAAACTATTAATTCAAATTAAATGTTATAACACAGTTTCATTTAATTGTAATTTGTAGCAAACAGTTGTCATTCGCCTCTCTCCCCAGCGAATCACGCTCCCCACTCTCCCAGATCTCGTTCTCCATTCTCCCTTGCCTCTCTCACTTTATACAAACACAAATGTATAAATTGCGTTTATGTTTGTATAAAGCGAGAGAAAATTATATATACAAATACATATATTTTCGTCCTATATACTTATAATTATACAAATACAGATCTTCACCTACCAGTTTTCTTTTCCCTTTCTCTTTTTCTCGCTTTATACAAACATAAATTATACAAATTACAATCTATACTTTGTGTTGTATAAAGCGAGAGAGAGATTTGATATACAAATGTTTTATTTCAATTCAATCGTATACAAATTCAAATATTATGCAGATATACAAACACAATCATTGATACATATACATAGTAGCTACATATATACAATTATCTAACCGATATACATATACAATCGCTGCGCTTTATACAAACGAGAGGCTGCCAACGATTTATACAAATCTGATGCTTATGCAAACTATAGTTATATAGCATACAAATATATTTTTATGTTTGCTAAACATAAAATTTACTCAAAAATATATTTGCATAATGCACTAATTAATTTACAAAAGTTTCTTTTAAATAAATTTTGTCAAACAAATAAAATAATATGCATTAAAATTATAATTATAAAATATTCATCAAATATTTCTTATATAAATTTCATTAATAGAATTAGAGTTAGATGACCAATAATTTTTATTATTATGTCTTTTTAAAAAGTAACTTATATAAAAATAAAAGATTTTCTCTTTTAAATACAATGTTTGATATGTCATTCTAATAGTAGTAGACTTGTGTTTTTCATTAGATAATATGAAAATTTTGTTTTCCAAAATAAATCCACTATTAATAATCAATCACAACAATAATTCAGTGAAATTTCTTAAGTAGTATCTAAAGAGAATAGAGTATACTCAAATGCATTTTTCTTAATTGACATATACAAATTGAATAACTATAACATACTCATTATAAAATCAAGCCATCAACAGAGAGAAAGTTAATACCATTAACATATACTAGACGAGAGATGAAGTCAAGAATTTGTTTCAGAACTTTTGTTTTTAATGTAGCTATTTATATATATATATATAGTTGCATTCTAGCTAGCTATTCAGAAACGGAGTTGGGATTCTGAGTTTATGAGTTTTGGATTCTAGAAGATAAGAGCTTACTAATTAATTATACATATAACGCGAATATTTAAACACAAATGAAGTAATTGTGAAGCTGTAGCTCTGCCCCTAATCATAACACACTATAAGCTTATATAGGAACATCAGAAGGATATTCTTTTGGGAATCTTCTAACAGCATCCTTAACAAATTTCTCTTGGTCTTGAAGATTTAATGGCATTTTGTCATAAACATCTGTAAACAAATCTGTCAATGAAGGTTTCTCCACCTTCTCTGCTGCTTGAATAGCTTCCAACACCTGATTCAAGAAGTAGTTATAAGTATTTAGCAGATATCAGATGAAGATCAATGTTGTTCTGCCAATATTGAACCTGTTTTCTGATGTCTCCGCGAAGTTCCGATTCATTTTCATCATTCCACCAGCCATTTCTTTGAATGTATTTTCTGAATTTTGATATTGGACTTTTTTCTGTTTTCCAGTGTTCGATTTCCTCCACGGGTCGATACTTGGTTGAATCATCAGATGTTGAATGGTGAGCTACTCTATATGTCATGGCCTAAAAGTTACACAAAGAATGTCAAGTCTAGTACTTATAAGAGTGATTTATGTTTAACAATTTCAAGATTCAGTCCAGATTTTGCAACATTGTGTTGTAACTTGAACTCTGATGTGAGTTTTTACCTCTACTAATATTGGCCTTTGTTCCTTAATTGCCATTTTGCGAGCTGCACGAATAGCACTATAAGTTGCCAAGGCATCGTTGCCATCTACACGAATGCTTCTAATACCATACGCTTGTCCTTTAGAGGCGATTCCATCACCTGACATAACAAGACATCAGAAAATCTACCTTGGAGAAAATTCCTAGTAAAAGGTGCATTGTATATCAAATGAGTTTTAGGAAAATACTTCGAAATTGTTGGTTTATAGGAGTGCTAATGGCCCATCCATTGTTGCGGCATATAAAGACAACAGGAGCATCCAGTACCGCTGCAAAGTTTAATGCAGCATGGAAATCTCCCTGCAAATTACATCACGAAAAAATCAGCCAATTGACGTAGAATTTGCCTAAAAGTCGCGTTATTTTGCTTAGTTTAATTACCTCACTGGTGCTACCATCTCCAAAGTAAGTGACCGCGCAAGCCTCCTTTTTTTCCATTTTGAGGGAATAAGCAACGCCCACGGCCTGAGGAATCTGTGTTCTGAGGAAAATGGAATTTGGAGCAGAAAATTGTTTAGATGGAATATCCTGAATCTTAAGGGAAAATGCTAAAAACTTTGAGATTCTTACGCGATTGGCGAAGAAACAGTTAAGTAATTGAGCTCATTAGAACCATGGTGGCATGGCATTTGCCTTCCTTTTCCATAATCAAACTTGTTTCCGAACAATTGATTGGCAACCTGTTCCAAGGGGTAACCGCGCCATAATATAACCCCTACTTCCCTGTACTGCAATGTACAACAACATATTGAATTACATCATTTCCCGGTTGTAGGATCATGAAACTATTGTTAAAATCTATTAGAACAAAAAAAATGCTACTAAACATGATACAAGAAAGTGCCAAAATAAAAAGATTACACTTATTTTGAACCTACGATCTTGAATTCGTCTGTGAATAACAATAATAATACCTGAGGTAACACGAAGTCGTCTAAGGAGAGAGCAGCAGCAGATGCTATGTTGATAGCTTCTTCTCCAGCAGTTGTGAGATAAAAAGACAACCTCCCCTGCCTTTGTGCTTCATAAAAAATGGTATCCATAGTTTGAAGTGTCACCATTGAACTATACATCTTTATTGCCAATTCTTTGCTGACCTAACCAAATAAATGCATCAAATTTCAATTCATTTTATTATTTTTGTTTTCAATTCAATAGAAATGAGTTTTGAAATTACCCCCTCAAAGATTGTCCCTGGAAGTGGATAACCATCATCATCAAGAACTCTATAACAAGGTAATCTCTTTTCAGACGACTCCGAAATAAACTTCATTTGAGAAGTAATTGGAACTTTTCCACCAGGAAAATCCATCACCTGCCAATTCCAACATTAATTACATGAATCATCATTGTACGTGTCGTTACAAATAAAACTTGATCAAATGATAATAACCTGAAAATCATCATCATTTTCAGCAAACAGAGAAGATTGTTCTTTCAATGATAAAAGTCTTGTTGATGAAAAACCAACAAGTGTAATAGATTGGCTAAATGCTTTTTTACTAACTATTCTATGAGTTTGTTTACAATTGGAGAAGAGGATTTTTAGGAATCCCAACATATTATATGAAGTAGTAAAATTAATGGATTCATGAATTTCGAAGGAACAATAAAAGGAGACATTGTTTTGTAGTGTTCACCAATGACAAGTGTAACATGTATCACATGGCTGCCTACACATGACGGAGACGTCAAGAAAGGGTGATTATATATTTGATTTAGAAGAAAATTTAGATATTTTATGTTAAATTTCTAGAAGAAAAATAACTTGACTGGTTAATATCATCCGTCAAGTTATTTTTTCTTGTTCTATTTTTACAAATATCTCATTTTTTTGGTAATTTTTAATTTCGACTTTTCATAGGATATATTAAGATCACAAAAAAATATTAAAAATATTCTAATACATTCTCATATCTTTAGCTTAAGATTATACCGTTAAAGTTTCTTCTTTATTTTCTTAAACACAGTATCAAGTTAGAATTAAATAAATAAATCAAAACAGAAAGCATGCAATATTATCAACCAGTAGCGGCTCTACAGCTTTGAAAAAAAAGCAACTGCGTTAAGGCCCAAAAATTTGAGGGGCCTCATTTTTTAAAAATACAATAGGTTATACATATTTTTTTAAAAATATTGCGTATAATTTGTATAAAATATAAATTTTTCATAAAAGAGCAAGGAAGTAATAGAAGTTTGACAAATTATGAGTACTACTCCCTCCGTCCCTATTTAGTTGTCCACTTTAGAAATGACACACATATTAAGGCAACAATGATTAGCATAGTGAAGTTACAATTTTGCCCTTATTAATTATGATTCCAAAATAAATTTATTCAAGATAACTAATCAATGTTGGGGGAAGTTTAAATGAGGGTATAATAGGAATTTTTTTTTTTTGTCATTTCTTGATTTGTCAAAATGGACAAGTAAATAGGAACATCTAAAAGAGGAAATATGGACAAGTAAATAGGGACGGAGGGAGTATGTCTCAAGAAAGATTAAATAATTGGCTATAATAAACTTCATAAAAAATATATATTCGAATTTAAGGCCTCCATTCAGATTTTGCTTTAGACCATCAATTTATTAGAGCCCCCTGTTAACAACCGAACTAAAGAAGAACTTAGTAGCTCAATTGATTGGCTCTTGACAGTAAATATTATATTCCCTATTTGGCAACCTCTTTCCCTTTTCCATTTTCCTTACCCAAATTAGAAAAAAAAAAAGATAAAGTATTTACGGAATTAAAGACGAATAAAAATGATTTAACAACATCTTACCTAACAATCTGACAACTGAATTTATTGTATACATAAAGACAATTAAAATCGATTTCATAAAAGTCTAACCTAACTAAAAGAGTAACTACTCTTTTGGGAATTAAAGTCTATTAACAAATTATTATTCTTAAGTTTGCGTTTGGACATATCATATAAAGGGATATAAAGTTATGGTTTTAAATTAGTGTCTCAATATGCAATTTGGGGCCATAAATCTAAAATTTCAAATCATGATTTTAATTTTTTTAAATAAAAATCTTGATTCATAAATTTACATTTTAAAAAAAAAGTCTCATCAGTCTAAATTTTGCAAAAGAAAAACTCATGCTCGACATAGAAATGATTTATACCATGTGAAAAGATTATATTAAAGAACAACTAATTACTATTATTATTGACTAATGAATCTTTATAAAATTATGTATATTTAAAAATTTAATTTCGAAGACTTACTTATAAAATAATTATGATATTTTGATCCCTTTGCTATAAACTATAGTTTAGTCATTTTATGATATTTTGATCTCTTTGCTATAACAATTATGATATTTTTATATTTGTTAAAACAAATAAAATTTTAATTTTTTTAAGATCAAATATTCAAACAAAATTTGAGCTTGATATCATAATTTCAAATAATAATTTTATATGACAAGATCCAAATGACCCTAAATCAAACTCTCTGTATTTTTTTACCCAATATTTCCTCAGAAGTCAGAACTGAGATTTGATTTAAGGTTTTTTTTTGTGTGGCTATCCATTTATAATTCACTCCAAAAAGTGTTTATCTTTTGCAATAATCAATTGTTTTTTCAGTCAAAATTGATGTAAAAAGGACTATCTCTGTCATGTCATTATAATGGCCCACCCCACCTAATTTATATTATTTTATTACTATTGACACATGATTTATTTCTTAATCGGAATAAAAAAAATAACTCACGTTGTATCTTATAATATAAAATATATATTTTTTACCTCTTAAACGTTACACGTCATGAAGGTATTCAATAGTAAAAAGAGTTGAACCATAATGGAGTGTCGTTTGATTGGTGAAATAAGATATATTAGAATATTTTTAAAATTAACATAGCTTATAAAGAGTATATTATTTCACTATTTATATGAGATAACTTATTTCACTGTCTATCATTAAATGATAAGGTAAAATAATTCTAATGTATTTGATACTAAAATTATACTTTCTTATTTCACCTATCAAACGATCTAACGCTTACACTTGGCAAATGTAATTATTTTGTGTTCTTGGATAAATGCGAAACTTCTTTTCAAACATCTCAAAATGAAACACGTCAAGGTGATGGTGAGTCACTTTTGTTCAAATCGCCTAAAACCAAACTTTCTTGAATTATTATTATGACTTTTTTTCATTATTATTATTATTTTAAAATTAAATAAACTTTTTAACTTAGAATCTATTAAAGTTCCTGAAATTTCGAATTCAAATTCTCAAAACTAATACTACTATGTAACTTCTTATTATCTTCCAATTTTATTATATATATATATAATTATTCGATATTAATGTAGTAAAACAAATTAAAGTGTGCAGAAATTTAACTAAACATTACTATTATTTTTAAAAAATGATTTTTTTGGTAAATTAGGAATTCAAAAGTTGTTTCGATCGATCACATGTTTAAATTCCAAATATGACATTTTAATAGTAGTTCTTTTTCATTGATATAAATTTCTGATTTTGTCGCTAAAAAAATTATCAAAAGGAAATAGTAAAACACATTACCTGATTTTCAACTTCTTCATAGTCAATTGTATCTAGCTGCTCTCCAGCTTTACCGGACTGGTAACGTTCCGGCCGAAAAATGGCGGCAGACTCGCCGGAAAAACTCCCCGTCGGCTTAATAAAACCACCACCGCCGTTGCCGGAAGAAGTTGTAAATGGTGAGAAGAAACGAACCCTTGTGTTTAGAAGAAAATGGTTAAATTTTGTTGATTTTGAAATCAAATTTGCCATTGATAATAATTTTCTTCAACAAAAAAATGGTTAAATGGAATGTGATAATAAATGAGGCTCAAAGGGAGAAGTTGATATGCATTGGCTAAATAGTTCTATCTTCTTCTTTTTTGTGAGTGTGTATATTATTTATAAGTAAATAAGACCATAGTCATAAATTTGGATTTTTTTATCATATTTTATTAGGAATATGAGTAGAATTAATTAAGTGATCAAAAGAGGTCAAAATTTGAATAAATAATAATAATAATAATGTCATAATTTTTTTAATTTTGAGGAGCCAATGAGGACCATCTAGACTTTTCTTACTCTAATAATAAATTTTTATCAAAAAAAAATAAAATTCAACTGTTTAAATCATTGTAAATATTATTATTTCTTAATTATGGATATTCATAATTTTTAATTACTTCCTTTAATTATTTATTTTTAGAGTCAAACAATAATAAAAAATTGATTAGTATTTTACGATGTATTTTTTTTCATTATATTGTATGCAAAAACTTGTAATTTATAATACTTTTCAGATAATTTTTTAATATCTAAATCTTTAGTTTAAAATATTAAATTAATGTAATTTAATTTAACTTTGAAAATTATTTAAATTGACTTTCAAAAATACAATATGACAACTAGAAAAGAACAGATGGAGTATAATTCCTCCTTATGAGTTGTAATACTTACACGGTTACACCATCACCTCCTTTGTAGAGATTAATATCATAAATCATAATTATGAGATCTTTTGATATTCCCTAATGTATTCCAAAAAAAAAAAGTTTTAAGAATGTCGTTTTAAATATTTGAAAAAAGAAAATAAAACTTATCTTCTATTGTTTCTCTTATTTTTATATTGTTGTTCTTAATCTATAATATTTCTGCTTATTCTACGAATAGCAACCTTTTTTTTTTCAGGAACCAATAATAACCTTAACTTCTTCAACCTTTTATACATTTATATATCTTTTCTAGGTAAGTATGATTTTTTTTATTGAAAATTAAGTGTTATTCGTTGATAAAATTGTTATTTTATTTTTTTATTTTTCATTTACTATTTAATGTCAAAACTAACCAAATTCACACGTTATTTCATTTTTGAAGATGACGCTTCCAATCAAATATTTTCATCATAGGTATACAATTTTACTTTTCTTATTCTCTTTAATTTCAGGTCCACCCCCCTTCCCCCACATTTTTTTGAACATATGAATTTAATTTAATACTCTGCCCCCCTACCAATTTTTTGGTTGTAAAATAAATGCGCCCCAAATTCCTATGAATAATATTTTGGCCGCTGTACATAAAATTTTTTGCATTATAATATCCATTGATAGAAACTTATGTCACTATTTATATACATTTTTTTATTCTCTAAAACATCTAGTTGACAACTTTGAAATCTTTTTTTCTACTATATTCACCTACATTAAATAAATAAATAAAATATATAACCAAAATAAATAAATAAATAAAGAGAATGAAAAAGAGTCTTAACTTAAAGAAAGAAAGGAAAAGTTCAGATTATTAATTGCACATGTACTGAAAGTACTTGTGAAATAAATAAACTCAAGGTATTAAAATTCTTCAAATAATATTAACATAATTTTAAATTTATTTTTTAACTTTTAATTATACTTAGAGTGAAAACTCCGGAAACTTAATGCAATATGAGATTATTTTCTACGGATGATAGTAAATATTAAATCAAAATTTTAACGAGAAAACAAAATTGCTCAATTTCAAATAATACATAAATAAATTGACCCCAATCTATTTCTTTTTTTTAAAAAAATATTTCTTTTGGTATTGGAATTTTATCAAAGTCTTCATCTAGCTAGATATATCTTCTTAGTTCTTTCCCAATGTTTAGGTGACATAAATAATTTTGTCTTAGCACCTAGCTTTGTTTTCATCGTCGATTATATACTCTTGTTTTTCTCATGTTTTAAAAAGAGTCATATTTTTATCAATATAAATCGTAGTGAGATAGTTGAAATTTATTTATTGTTAATCAAACTTTTTAATTTCAAGCACTTAGAGTGAAAAAGAAAATCATATGAAAAGCACTTCATTAGAAATGAACCTTGCAGTAAACAATTTAATTGAATCTCAATATAATTGTCGGACGGAGTGAAAAAAGAAAGAAGTCATCTTCAATAATATATATATATATATATATATATATATATATATATATATATATTATTACTATATAAGAAGAGGGAATAACCAACCACAACAACTCAACATGTGTTCCAATAAGAAGAGGGACCAATATATTTATAAAAAGAAATGACATATAAAATAAAATAGAGAGAGTATTATTTTGGAAAATGAAAAAGGACAAAACACATATAAAATTAAAAGACATAAAAAAAAGTTGGTTTAACTCTCAAACATAAAAAGTAACATAAGTTATTAAAAACTTTAATAAAAAGTACTATAATTTACAATAAATAATAACTTAAAATATCTACAAGACAAAAAAAAAGAGACTAATTTTTGTACTGCTTCTGTCACATAAATTAGGATTGGGATGATTTTAAAATTTTAATTTTGGTTATACATTATAAAATAGCCCAAAAATTGAATGATATGATTTTTTTAAAAATAATCGAATGAATCGTCCTATCGATAACCCTAATGTTACTTCTACTCTGTTTATTTTTACTTAAATTTAGAAAGATATGCTTCATTTCTACCCTCAATCTTATCGCTACATTTATTTGCTATTTAAAATTGAAATTAAAAAGACAAATTACAAATAAGTTTATATATTAGCTCACTTATGAGCAAAATATATTATAACAATCTTTACTAATTTTATAACAATACATAAACTATACTCCCTCCGTCCCATATTAGATGGGCACTTTCAACTTTACACGGTGATTAAGAAATCATTAATACATTGAAAGACTTCGCCATTTTGCTCTTTGTTTATATCAATGCACATTGAAATGAGTTACAAAAAATACACATACAATATAGGAATGGTCATATTAATTGTAGGGGTAAAATGGAAAAGAATTAATTAATTCTATCCTAATTTAATAAGTGCTCAAATAATATGAAAAAAATATTTGTAGTAAGATTCTCATCTAATATGGGACGGAGAGAGTATTAGTTTTTGAAAATGGAAAAGGACAAAACACATACGGAGTATAAAATTAAAAGACATAAAAAAAAGTTGGTTTAACTCTCAAACATAAAAAGTAACATATGTTATTCAAAACTTTAATAAAAAGTACCATAATTTACAATAAATAATAACTTAAAATATCTACAAGACAACAAAAAAAAGACTAATTTTTGTACTGCTTGTGTCACATAAATTAGGATTGGGATGATTTTAAAATTTTAATTTTGGTTATACATTATAAAATAGCCCAAAAATTGAATGATATAATTTTTTAAAAAATAACCTAATGAATCGTCCTATCGATAACCCTAATGTTACTTCTACTCTGTTTATTTTTACTTAAATTTACAAAGATATGTTTCATTTCTACTCTCAATCTTATCGCTACATTTATTTGCTATTTAAAATTGAAATTAAAAAGACAAATGACAAATAAGTTTCTATATTAGCTCACTTATGAGCAAAATATATTATAACAATCTTTATTAATTTTATAACAATACATAAACTATAATCCCTCCGTCTCATATTAGATGGGCACTTTCAACTTTATACGGTTATTAAGAAATCATCAATACATTGGAAGACTTCACCATTTTGCCCTTTGTTTATATCAATGCACATTGAAATGAGTTACAAAAAATACACATACAATATAGGAATGGTCATATTAATTGTAGGGGTAAAATGGAAAATAATTAATTAATTCTATCCTAATTTAATAAGTGCTCAATTAATATGAAAAAAATATTTTTAGTAAGATTCTCATTTAATATGGGACGGAGAGAGTAACAATATAACTTTATTAATATTGGGTCCCGGGCAGCGCCTGGGCTTTCTTTACTAGTATATATATATATATATATATTTATAATGAATAGGTGGAAGATATGAAGCCATTTTTTAAAAAAATACTCCTAGTTTTTGGATAGGTTTCAAGTCATATGGGTATAGGTAGAGAGAGATAAGAGTGACACGTAAAATAGTGCATTTTTAGCATCCATGACTTTATACATTTGTCCATATTCACGTAATTGAAGAAACTAATAAATTAATGTATAGTTTATTTTAGTTTGATAAGTAAGTAATATATAGAATTATTTTTTACATACATTTACAATATCATATACTTTTTTTTTGTCATAATTTATATAATATATTTTTTTAGCCTGTTTAAAATATAATGATATATTTGATAAATATTTAATGACTGTATCAACATTTTATTCATATTAAATCTCACTTATTTGACAAGAAGTCAATAAAGATTTACTCTTTCCGATAGTACCTTTAGATATTACAAGATTTTCATATTTAATTAAAATTTCATACCAAATCAAACGAAAGAAATAATGCTTTTCTTTAAATATTTGTCTAGGCACTTTTGTGATCCTAATTATTACAATGTGATTTTGAATTATGGGTGTTCATTTTTTGTACTGTTTGGTTTGGACTTTTTAATTTTTAGTTTTGAAAAAGTATAATCCAATCTGAACTAAAATAAGTTTATTTTGTTTGGTTTAGTTTTTCTTTTTTCGATTTGATTTTTTCGGTTTGGTTATTTGATTATGTCCATAATTAACAATATAATAAAAGTTATATTTGCAATTTGAAAAACTATAAGTACAAGGAGAAATAGTACTAATATTGAATCTCTTAAATTTACTTTCTTGTCCCGACCCATACCATCGTGATTGGCACCCACACTAACTCTCCGGTGGGAGAACCACTACTACAACTCAAAAAGCAACTAAACCACAACTAAGGCATTTAAGTTACGGAAGCAAGTTAAATACTAAGGAAATAAATAGAGTTCCCATAAACTCTAACAAAAGTCTAACAGTAATAAACTAACAATGCGGAAGTAATGCCTAGAACCTGAAAGTCAATGTACCAAAACATCTAAAGTTCAACAAGTCTAAACAAGAAAGGATGCAACCCCAATCTAATGAACTAATCAACTAACTAGAACATCGTCTAAGTCTGAAATGTGGACATAGACGAAAGGAGAACTCATGGCAGCCCGGAAGAATTGGCTCACCCTTGAATTCGAACGACGATCACTGATCTCCTAAACGAAGTCTATCAGTAGTCGCTTGAAGATGTCATGTACTCAACAAAAATAAGAGCAAGTGCAGTATCAGTACACAACAACAGTGTACTGATAGGATAACGCAGCTATCCCACTAAGTGCAACATACATAAGTCATCACAACAATATAATCACATGCATATAACGAACATATACAATATTATCAACATTTACTAACAACGAACAACTTCACATTTCTCAAGATACACAATTATATTCAATCATTGGTCCTCTCATGGAACCCAAACCCAAACAGTTAGCATACCGGAACGTGGTACCCGATCCAATGATTATGCCGGAACGTGGCAACCGATGCCATAGTTATGCTGGAACGTGGCAACCGATCCATTTAGTTATGCCGGAATGTGGCAACGGATCCATTCAATCACACCATAATCACAATCACAAGTATATCCTCAAGATCATACAATTAAGTCATGATTTCATCGTAACTATCATTCATCTATCTCATTTACAACAAGTGTGATCACTAATGCAACATTCATATACATATATGTATCATAATGAAGCAAGAACAAACATACATCACACAATCATAGAATCACAACCATCACCTACCTCGAAACAAGCTTGAAACCCTAAGAAACTTGATCCTTCCCTTTTCGGATTCGTTCCGCTTGTTCTTGTCTACAAGCAATCATAATAACACGAGAATCAATAAACAATCACTAATTACCCAAATTACTAACAATTCTATGAACCCTAGATCAAATCAATGATTCCAAGTATCCAAAATGGGGCTGTTTCCACCATAGAATCTAGATCAAAACCCTTCCCCATCGATAATTACCCATTCTAATACGTTCTACGAATCGAAAAACAAATTCGGGGAGTGAAAAGTTTACCTTTAGCCTCAAGAATGGTGAAAAATGAGTAGGATTCGCCTGGGGTTCGTTCCTTAGCTCTAAAAATTAAAAAGTGCCAAATAAGGTCGTTTAGGGGTTTATTTACGACTTTAAATCGCGTCTGGGCCGTCTGGCCTGCCACAGCGGCCACCACCCCGCTACATCGTCCCCTCCATAGAGACCAAAATCTCCACCAAGGCGGGTTGCACAAAATAGAGAGCTATTTAAAGAATTCCAAAATCCCCATTTCACAACACACCTCTAACCAACGACGCTCAGAAAATACCCTTTACGCTAAGATCGATTCCGGGACTTCTACTTGCCCGAATTCAATTCCGTAAAGTCATACGGATTCCTTAACGAGTTATCTAACTACTTATGTAATCAAAATCACAATTAACTCACCCGGTAGTTACCAAATTTCCCTACACTTTAAAGACTCCGATTTTGTCCAAATCTGGACTAGGTTGGAAAAATCCAAATACTACGAAAAAGTTTTCCTGCCTCAAATTTTCCCCGTTGGCATTTCTATAACGACGGGAACAGGTCGTTACATTTCTAAAATAAATCACAAGTTAAACTTAAAACACATACTTAAAAATACACCAATTATAGATGTTCAAACATAAAATATAAACTAAGTCTTAATAAAAAAACAATAACTAAAAAGGGACAAAAGTGATAACTCCATATGACCATACATACATAAAATTTGTTTTTTTTTTTTTAAATTCAATTATTAGTTTTAAATTTGAAATTAAACCAAATAACATAAATTATTAATTCAAATAGTGCACACCCCTATATTAAATAGGCAGCATACCTAAAGACCTCCTTTAATGTGGTAGGAATTATTAGTTAGTATATTTAAATTATCAATAGTCTTAATTATCTTCTAATTATTTGGCTACTTCATACTCCCTCCATTTCAAATTTAATTGAATTGCTGAGGTGTTTCACACCTTTTAAAAAAGAAGATTAAGACATAAATTATGCATAACTTTCCATTTTACCCTTATTAATTATTGTCAAATTTATTATTAAAGTAACTAAACATTAATTATAAAAATTAATTCCAATACTAGCTGATGAAGGGTAAAATTGGTAGAATATTCTAAAAATAGTCTTGAAGATTGAACAATTAAGTTAATTTGAAAAATGAAAAATGTCTTAACAATTCAAATATTTTGAAATGGAGGGATTATATTTTTGCACGATCTCATTTAAAGAGTAGGTTACATAACTCATCTGCCACATTAAATGTAATTTTGTTCATGTGATATTTTTTAAAATTAAATTATTATATTTAATTTCTAAAATGCATGACTTTTGAGATTTTTCTTCCGGATCAAATTAGTAAAAAACTTAGCTAGAACTTTACTATTACTAGGCGAAAATAGTATTTCGGAATATTATTAGAAGAAATATATTGTTGAAATACAACCCTGAGGGGTAGCTCAACTGGTAAAGGCTTGGGACAAAGTCCTTCAGGTCGCCGGTTCGAGCCCCAGCAGGGCCACTGGAGGCATTACAAACCGGCCGCGTCTCCAGGGCCTCGTGGAACTAACCGTGGTGGACCCGCCTTGAAACAGCGGGACCCGGTGGGTACAGCTAGTCGGGTTCGCAAAGTAACGCCCGGAAACCACGGTAAAAAAATATATATATATTGTTGAAATACGTAGTCATAATATCTAAATAAGATATATTAAGAATTATAAAGTTTGAACTTCATTATTTTTTTAAAGCTTTTTATTTCACGTTATAATATTTCACAAGTTATGTTGTAAAAAACATAATACGTTATGTCGTATTGCACAACTTCACTCCCATAAAACGTATATAGAGTAAGGAAACAATTCAGTTTCAGAACCCACAAGTCATGTCATATTATGTAACTTGATTCCTAAAGAACTTATGATGAGCGAAAAGACCAAACTTTAAATTGCTTACGTCGAGATTTAACGTGTGTGCACAATAGATAATTTTAATAGCTCAGTTAATTGATTATCTGAATTTCTATTTTATTAGTGAGAGTTACGTTTGACTCTCCATTTTATAATCCCTTCCTTATTTTTTTTTCCTACCTCCATGGTTTTTCGGAAAAGAAAAACATGTGGGCTAAATTAGGCATGCCAAACTAATCTAAAAAAACTAGCCAATCCTTGACAATTAGGAGTAATATAATTAAAGTAGTTTATCTCACGATGTAATATAATATAAAAGTTTATGCTATTTAGGCATGCCAAGCAAGTTCTATTTTTTTTTAATTGCCAATTTAGTCAAGGCAATTTATGTGTTCTTAGCTAAATTTTGGAATTGAAGCTAATTGTTGTTGTGATTGTCCTATATTACTTTTTTTTTTTTTTTTGCAAATTTTTGAAGAGGCTGAGGAAAGACAAACCGATTTTTTAGGTATATATTTCGGTCTCATTTGTTTGTACTTAATGAAAGTCTGAATCTTAATTATTCAGATTCAGCCCAGTAAGTACGTTTGATTCTTAGGCAGATTTGAAAAGATCTGAACGAATCAGATTTGTAGGAGAATCTTAACAATTTTTAGATTAAGAGGTCTGAATCTGATTAAGCATCTAAATATCTAAAACGAGGGTTGGTACCCTAGTATAAACCTATTAATCTTGCTAACTTAAAGTGTTGAGAGTAAAGTTTCTCCAGAACAAGGAGAACGAACGATGTCAATTGTCAAAGCTATTCTAGTTAGTTATTTACTATTAAATTTTAGGAAAAGAAGATTTTATTTTTTTTATGTATACTTGCCAATAAATGAAATAGGTGCTAAAACATGATAATTTAGAAGGGAAATGTCGACAGCTCTTTTTCGAAGTTTGGTAGGGAAGATATTTAGCTATTTTTAATTTAACCTTTTGGATAGGTTTCAAGTCATATAGGTAGAGAGAGATAAGAGTGACACGTAAAATATTCCACTTTTAGCATTTATACATTTTGTACATTGTCCATATTCACGTACTTGAAAGTTTTTTTTTTAAAACAATCAAACTAAATAGAAAAATAAAGACAAGAGGGAGTGGTTCGGATAGTAAATCCGTTCACTTTCAAGTTTCAATTTTTAAGATTGTTAGTTCAAGTCACCAAGGGAACACAGGTAGGAGCTCCAACAGGAGGGGTAAATTTAAAAATAATAATACAAAAATGAAACTATGAAATTAATGTGCCACTCGCTTTAAAAAGTGGGTAATCTCACCGGTCAGGTCAATTAATATTTTGTGTTCAAGTGGTATATGAAAAATGTAATTAGAGGGTTAAAATAAAACAAGATTGAGTTGAACTGTTAAATGAAATTTAGGGGAGGGATTATGTATGTGTTTGGCCTTTTGTTGATCTATTAAATTTTAAACAACCTAACATTCCTTGCCTAGAGTTCATTTCTTTTGTGGCCTTTTGAGAGGGAATTACACTGCCATTTAGTTTCAAACATTACATGAACCTTTGTTCTTCTCAAATTTGTGCAACATAAGTATAATTTAATCTTGAGCAAACAAATATTTCCCATTATTGATCTCAAAACTCAAATTATATACAATACTATCTTTTATTCGACTTATCTAAATAATTCTCGTTCATGAAAAAGATAAGACAACATAAACTGAAAAATATTGCACAATGAAAAAAGAGAAGACAAATTAGTAGGGAATAGAGATATAGCTTCTATTTATTTTTTGTTCATCAATTCTTTATGCAAAATAATAATGTAGTTTTTGTTACACAAACATGAAAAAAGGTTTGTTTCTTTTCCAATCCAAGAATATTTTGCAGCTGTTCAGAGAATTCAACATATCATAGGACATTTTGACAAAGGCTCACCTCTTTTCTGATAACAAGCTCTCAGGATTCATCCAGATCCTTTTGGCAGTAAGATGGAGAACCGAGAACGGGGAATTTTCTGTACCTGAGAAAATGAAGTATAAATTCGAAGTTCATCAAGAATGAAGACTTTTATAGGCTTCTAAGTACTAAGACGAGACGAGTTGATCACATAAGAATACACGCCATAAACAGGCTCATCGTGCTCAGCTTCAATTATTTCAGAATAATAATTACTGATGAAAATTAAAACTTGATACAAGGCACATTCCAAGACTGTTTTTCACTAGGTTAAAAATATTTTTTCTAGCATTATCAATTTCATCATGCAAAACGATGTCAATCAATCACAGAGAAAATTTCACATTCAGAAAGAACATAACTAAAGCAGGAAAAGCTGTGCAAGGCATTTGCTAGTGTAGTATGATGTGCTGAAAAAATTAAGCACTTTGCTAGTGTACTATGCCTACAAGACACAAACTGTCGACACAAAAGCCAGAACAACCAGTCAATAACTGGAACGCAATGATAGCATTCTCGTTGTCTCAGTATCACAAAGTTGAAGAAGGTATGCCTACAAAACACAGGAATGCAGCAAGAACTACCAGAAATAAATAACTTTTACAAGGAAAAAAACATCCTAAGTTTGAAAAGAATCTTTTCTGGTCAATAGGAGAATCTCTACATGTAACACTTCTTCATTTAAAACTGATTTAGTCATTTTTAGCTTCCCTGTTTTATCTTCTAGTCACCTTCCAGTCATAAAAAAATTTCTTTTCATTGAACACAGATGTTTATTTCCATTTTGGAGGTCGTTAAAGGTCTCAGATTTAGTTCCCTGTCAATTGATGCATTCTGTTATCTCTAAGTTTCTTTCTTACACTATACACAGTGATATCAACCAAAGGCCAAGGTTTTATACAGTTCCAGTCCTTGATTTATGCCCTTGTCCTCAATTTTATACAACATGAATCAGCTGAAGTTCAACTAAATTGATGCTATCTTCATTAACCATATTCAATGGAAAACTTTTATGTTATTTTGAATGGTAGTGCTTGCAGATATTTGAGTATCTGGAGGAGGATATAACATAAGGAGACATGTTTGTCCCAATAGTCGTCGTTGTTTGTGATGGAGGCCTTTAGAAGGCTCATAGACAGAACGGTGGCAGAGGCTATATTGAGGGATTGAAGCAGTGAAGGAAATAGGAAGAAGAATGGCAATACCACATCTACTGGTCACCAATGATACCTGACATCTACTTTTCGTTGATGATAGTAAGAGGATGAATATTTTATACAGAGAATTAAAAAAAAAAAAAGATAATAAGAGGAAGAATGGCTATATCACATCTTTTATTTATTTGTTGATGATACATTAATTTTTTAGAAGCTCTGTTTTATGTAATTATCTTTTGATAAGCCACAGGTGGACAGTCTATATTTATTTGGTTTGAAGCAGTTACAGGACTTCACATCAATTTATGGAAGTTCGAGTTGGTACTAAGTGGCAAGGTGCTGAATATTTCTAAATTGGAAAGTATTTATGGAAGTAAGGTGACAGCACCATCACTAAGATGATTGGGTTTGCCACTAGGGGGAAATTTAAGGACAAGGGACTAGAGGAATTGGTAGCAGAGAAATTTGAGAAAAAACTTAAGCACAATGGAAAAGAAGGTAGTTATCTAAGGGTGGGTAAATCACGTAATCTCATACTCCCTCCATCCCAATTTATGTGGCGGTGTTTGCCCCGGTACGGAGTTTAAGATAGAAAGGAAGACTTTTGGAACTTGTGTTCTAAAACAAACCATTGATATTTGTGCGGCTATAAATGATCTCATCAAGGGTAGGGTAGGAAGTTTCAAGTTAAATTGTTTCTAAATAAGGAAGTATGACATTCTTTTCAGGATATACTAAAAAGGAAAGCATGACATATAAATTAAGATAGACGGAGTATCCCACATACTACATGTTTTTGTTTTGCATGTTTCTAACAGCGACTGAAAAGATGACGAGAGATCACACGTGGTAAGGAAAGGAAAGGGAATAGAAGCAAAAATTGTTAGATTATTAGAAGATGAAACTTCAAATGACAGAAGGGATGAAGGATACGAGGAATCCCTGTTTTTAGTGACATTAACGGGAAGTGGCTGTGGAGATCCGCCCAAGAGGAAAATACATTACGAAAAAACAAATTCACAGATAATTCATGGTTCTCGGGTGAAAAGATAACCATGTATGGGGTGAGTGTATCGACGGGGACTATGAATGGAATGTTACACATACTGGGTACGCAGTGGGTAATGCTGTAAGAGTGCTGCACGATTCAGTGAAAGAAGTGTGGCAAAAAAACACTATTATAAAGGAGACTTTCGCATGGGCTTACTAATTGAGAAATGATATGGGTGCTATAGTGGAGAACACTTGAGTCAGGATAATCAGGGAGCAGATTGGATAGTGTTCTCCGAAGAGATATTCCAATCAGCATTGAGAAGGAAAAGATGAAAGGAGGATTTGATGATGTAGAAGGCGACATATACAAAATCTTATGAGGGTAAAAATGTGGTGTGAAGAATGTTTGGGGTGGTAAAGCAACATGGAAAGTATTATCTTTTTCACATATGTGCTGTAAAGGAGCAATATTGACAATCTGATAATCTTATGAATAGAAGGAGAATTGTAGTGAGTTGGTGTTGTTTGTGCAAAGAAAGTGGGAAGAGCACTGACTATATTTTGTTGCATTGCAAATTCACTAAACAACTATGGAACCTCACATGTTCATCGTTCAATGTTGGAAGGGATTTACCAAGTATAGTTGAGGAGGCAATTACGAGTTGGAAGCTGTGCGGAATTGAAAAAGAATGAAGGGCAATATGGAGAACTACACAGCTCTATATGTTTTTTGGATAGTGTAGAAGGAAAGAGAATTGATCCATCATACAGAAAGAAATAAAAGTAACTTAATTTTTGTTTCATTTAGTCTTTTGGTGTAAATCGAAGATCCTACTTGCATAGATGATTGGGATAACTTGTTAGCTAAGTGTGATTGATCCACTCATTCTCATTGTACATGTTCTTAAAATCAACTTCGTGTGGTTTTAATGAAAAGTTCTGATCTATCAACAACAACAACATACCCAGTGAAATCCCACAAAAGTTCTGATCTATCAAGAATGATTATCACAAAAGCAACAATGAGAAAGAAGGCAAACTAACATATAAAGTAAACACTCAAGTATTTGTAGACATGTTAGCTTCACAGATTACAGAGAGATAAGATTCTACATTACCTTTTAATCTTCCCGTCAAACTCAGCATCTCTCAGCCTCAAACTCTATGATGAGGCATCCAAGACATGGAGAGGTTATATGAGTGATATCTATTACTGGACAATCATTGTTCCCTAGAGATGTTTGTGGCTTGATTAAGGTGTATAAAACTACTAAAGCTGAAAGAATTATCTCATATTGATGAAGTTAATGCCTCTCTAAAGGCCAAAATACAAAATATAGGTTTTTGTTAGATGCAACATTCTGAGTTCTATGGAATTGCTCCAATTCTGCATCCTGAAACAAGGCGAGTATCCTTTTACCCTTACTGGTTCTCCATCATATGCATGTGGAAATTTTGAACTTTGGAAAAGCTTTTACCCCTCTTGATGCAATGAATCAGATTCAGACCTTGAAAGTCACTTATAGCAAATCCACATCAATAGCAAAAACAAAGTTGGCTTTGCCCATTGTATAAGAATCAATTTTAAATTTTGATTTTCTATTTGTGCACTATACTCATCTGTTTAGTAGCTATTACTCCCAGTTGCAACTGATTAGCATAAACCTTTATCCCATGTATCCTCTGTCAATAGCTTCAACGTTGAATAAATGCCTATGTCCTTACTGCCACAACTAAGAATTTGGTTTGCTTGGTACATGATTACACTGCTGCGTACACTAATCCAACTGTAACTAGCTACTTTGTTTTCTATTCTCTCTTTCATCTCCTTCCTGACCCGAACAAGGCTCTCCCATCTTCCCCTGGACTCGTATACTTGCGCTAGCACCAAATATGGCAGAGATGATTCTGGTGCTAACTCCATTATCTTCCCTGCAACCTTTTCAGTTGCTTTCAAGTCCCCATAAATATCACAAGCAAGAAGTATTGATTCCCACATTTCACTGTTGGGCTCGTGAGGCATATTTTGTAATATATCTCCGGCTTCTTTAAGTTTACCAGCCCTGGTCATCATGCCCACAACACAAGTGTAGTGCTCAATGCCAGGTGTGATTCCATATTCCTCTTCCATTGAAGAAAATATGGATATACCTTCATCGACAAATCCACCATAGCTGCAAGCTAACAGAAGCGCAGTCAATGTTATTCGATCTGGTTGACCACCAAGTTCAAGTAGTTCATAATAAAGGCTGAGTGATTTGGTAGATTCACCATTGATAGCCAGCCCAAAGATCATGGTGTTCCACGATATCAAATCTCTTGTTAGTAGGTCATTGAAAATATTTGCGGCGGAATCAATCAATCCATATTTACAGTACATATCTACAAGTGAAGTGGAAACAACAGGATCTGATACAAAGCCTAACTTGATGACCAAAGAATGAGCTTGAATCCCCAGATCCACAGGGAAAGTTGTAGTACAGCTAAGAATGCAGCTGAGTGTAAACTCAGTAGCTCTAATATTTTTCCTCAAAGTTAGGACAAATAGCTGCAAGGCATTTTCTTCTAAACTGTTCAGTGCATAGCTCGAAATCATTGAATTGCACAGAGCTGTATCCCAAATATTTGAATCCTTAAATATACGAGCTGAATACTCAATTCTGTTGCAGTGAGAAAACAAGTCAATTGCTGCACTTGAAACAATAGTGTTGCACAAAAATCCCATCTTTACGCAAAGACATAAGATTTGCTTGCCCTTCTCCAAACTGCGCAAGTTTGAACAGCCAATAAGCACTGAAGACATTGTGAACCCATCCGGTGAATATTTGCAAGCTCTCATCAAAGAGAAATAAGACAGAGCTGTATCTTCATACCCTGATTTACAACAGCTCGAAATCAATGAGTTCCATGAAATAACATCCACTGTCTCCATGGCTAAAAATACACCAGTAGCATAGTCTACTATCCCAAGCTTTCCATACATATCAATCAGTGAATTCCCAACCACCACATTAGACAAATCCACACCATTCCTTAGCATATTTCCATGTATCTCCTTGCCATGGAAAGCAAACTCTACATGTGAAACCAATATCGAGTAAGTATATCCACTAGGCCTAATACCATACTTTTGCATTTCCAAGAAAACACCCAAAGCATTCTCAAACAACCCATACAAAGCATACCCCGAAATCATCGAATTCCAACTCACAACATCTCTCTCAGGCATTTCATCAAACAATTGGCGTGCACAATGCACATCACCTGACTGAACTAGCACCTTCAACCATATATTCCAGGACACAACATTCTTGTATGGTATTTCATCAAAGACTTTAAAAGCATCAATTTTTGTACCAAACTTGCTATACAAATCAAGATAACAATTACCCAGAAAAGTATTCTTGTTGAAACCAAGTTTTATTAATTTCCCATGAAGTATTTGCAAAGAACTGAATGAGAGGCAGTGGGGTATGAGACGAGAATAGAATGAAAGTGAATGTGTGTGGTATTTGTAAACTCTTTGTACAAAAGGGTACATACAACTACAACAACTGAAGAATCCCGCTCAGTGTAGCTTTGAATATTCATAAGGTAAAAGGAACCATTCTGCTACTGAGTTGCACAAATATGAGCGCCACATTTAATTTGTAGGTAAAGTTCAATCAAATATTTCAGACATTATTTTGGTAAAGACTAAGCTCCGGTTTGACCATACATTTTTTAAATTATTTTTGGATGAAGTCGTGCTAAAGTTTTTCTATGTGTTTGATCATAATTTTTGAAGAAATTATTTGACTTGGTAAAACGAAAAAAGGTCTAAAATATAACTATTAAAATTGATATAAAAATACCATTTGTTAACCTATTGTCCACAAAAATATACTTTAAATTTACTTTTATTCACAAAGAGCCCATAAATTGAATTAATTAATTTTCTTATTTAATATGTGATATGATTAACTAAAATTAATTTAACTCAACCCGGATCCATCTAGGGATGGCAATGGGGCGGTGTAGGGCAAGGGTGATGCGGGTTGAACTTAATCCGTAAAATTTTTAATTCGCCCCGCCCCGCATAACAACTTTTTCATTGTTAACGCGCCCCACCCTACCCCGCACAGACCCGCCCCACATGAACCCACTCAACATAATTTTTTTAATATTTTCTTTTTCTAGTTATGTTTGATACTAAAAATAAAATTCAAAAAAATAAATTCATTTTTCATTGAGTTATATTAATTTAATAGGATAGTGATTTAAAATTTTATTTTTTAGAGGTCAATTGGGGGAAACATGTAAGAAATTGTATTATTTTTTATTGAACCATTTCATTTATTATCTTAAATATTTTAGTAGCTTTAATGAAATTATCTTCATAAATAATGTTCTATTACTCTTATAACATGTAAAAAGTTAAAATTAAGTTTGAATTCACATAAAATCACATATACCTGCAACCCGCCCGCCCACATTAATTTTTTAAAAACCCACTTCAACTCACCCCGCATCCGCCCCGCCCCACATAGCCTTAAACTCACCCCGCATTTGCCCCGCCCCATTGCCATCCCTAGATCCATCCAATCCTGACCCAACTAAAAACCCAATTATTCTAAACGTGAGAACCTATTAGCTTAAAATATTTCTGCTGTAACTCCGGCACTAACAATAGTTATAGTAGAGAAATATATTTTGTTGATCAACAAGATTTTCAATTTTCTTCCTCTGCCTAAAATCATGATGATCCAAGCCTGACGTCGTTACCTTTCTAAACACCCTTTAATCGTTCGATTTTCGATGAACTGATAATCAATAGCCGCTTACACTCTTCAATCATTTGGTTTTCGATGAACTGATCAAATATGGTTCTCCTGCCATTTACTCCCTTTCCCTGGCCTTGATCTCCTTCACCATATTTGTCGGAATCCTGCTCTCCGCATCTGCAGATAAAACGACACCGTTCCAAATTGTGAAGTGTTGGTGGGTCATAGGTGGGTGATTTAATGGGTAGATCTTGGGGATCCGGCTCCCCTCCATTACCCATTTCCTTCATTTCGTCAAGTGCATGTTTAGATGAGAAACATGTGTCTTATTTAAAGTTTAAAGGTTAAGATTATATTATATTAACTAATAGCATAACCATAGTTAAGTCAACTAATTTTAGAAAACTACTCTCCAAATTTGGTAAGAACTCACTATATTCCATACAAAATTTTATATTTATTAATATCATTAATTTCATCTTATATTTTAATATTTTAATATTAAAATTATAGAACACGAAACATTTATATTTAATGTGATAAATAATAATCTTCAAAAACATTTGCATTCAACACTATGTTTTCTTTTATTTCAAAAAAAGAAAGATAAAAGAATATTTTAAAAAGGGAAAGTGCATAAGTACCCCCAACCTATGCCCAAAATCCCTGAGACACACCTAACATTTACTAAGGTCCTATTACCCCCCCCCCACCCCCCACCCCGAACTTATTTTATATATAATTTTCTACCTCTTTTCGCCCTACGTGGCATTATCCTTGAAAAAATTATCAACACGCGCTGGGCCTACAAGATAGTGCCACGTAGGCCGAAAAGGGGTAGAAAATTATATATAAAATAAGTTCGGGAGGGTAATAGGACCTTAGTAAAGGTTAGGTGTATCTCAGGGATTTTGGGCATAAGTTGAGGGGTACTTATGCATTTTCCCTTTTAAAAAAACATGTATTTTTCCCCTTCAAACATAATAGCCACATTTTCTCCTTGGAATAATTTTGGTATTTGTAGATCATGAAGCATTTATATTTAATGTGGTAAAATAATAATCTTCAAAAATATTTGCATTAAATAAACAATGTTTTCTTTTATTTAAAAAAAAAAGATAGAAGAATATTTTTAAAAAACATATATTTTTCCCCTTCAAACACGATAGCCACATTTTCTCCTTAGAATAATTTTGGAATTTCATGTTTATTTCTAAAAATCTTTCGTCTTTTTTTTTTTAATTTCATGTTCTTTTATTTTATGATTTTAATATTGATAATTCTTCACCTTTTTTTTTTGTTTCTTAACATAATATAATATTGGGATAATACATATATTGGACCTTAAACTTGGCTTCAAATTTTAACTTTGACTTCCAACTTTCATAGTGCACAACACAAGCACTTTAACTATCCAACCTTTTAATAAATAAACACGCGATTTTTGGAGCCAAAGAGCGTGAAATGCAAACGCTTCCACGTGTATTAGTGAGCCACTCAATGGCTGCCAACTAATTAAATACTTTACACGTCCATTTTAGAACTAAAAAAAAATTTAATTAAGGGTAGAGTTGTCATTTCAACATTTTTTTCACTGTTGTGGGCCTCGAAAATTACTCCTAACTCGCGCAAAATACGTGCACATCACGCGTTTTGCCAGGTAAGACACGCGTGTTTATTTATTAAAAGGTTGGATAGTTAAAGTGTATGTTTGTGCACTATGAAAGTTGGAGGTCAAAGTTAAAATTTGAAGCCAAGTTTAAGGTCCAATATATGTATTATTTCAAGAACAAAGTTTGAGAAAATGGCCAAATGACCCCCCAACCTATTACCGAATTTCCAACTACACACCTATTCTCCGCGGGAGTCCTATTACCCCCCTGAACTACTTTAAAATAGAATAAATAACCCCTTAAGTGTTGAGTTGGCATAGAAAGTGTATTTCACTCTCTTTGAGAGAGTGAGTTGCCTATTTATTAATTTTCGTTTCTAATTTTTTTTTTCTTTCTCTTTCTTTCTTCTTATTTATCTATACAATTATACATTTTTCACTATTATCATTGTTGAAGCTTTTTCAATGGATGTTTGGAATAAAAATTATCAACAAAAAATGCATTTAATGAATAAATAATTTTTCAATAAACTTATTTAGAATATATCAAACAAATTAACTTTTTTTTAAAAAAAAAAACATACCCATTAATTAATTATTTTTAAAGTGATGAATTCAAGAGTAACAAAATCAAAGTACTTGTATATTTAAAAAATATTTTCAAACTTAATAAAAGAAACTAAAACAAAACAATTTCTTCTACATTTTAAAAGAAGGATCCTACATGTTCTCCTAAAATACATGAAGAATCAAAATCAAAAACTCAAATTATAAATTAATCATGAAAATTTTAGAGGGAGAAATAATAGAGAATGGGGAAGAGAGAGAGGTTTCTCAAATTGGTGTTACAAATTGATCTTCTCATCCGGGATTATTTTGAGTAGTCGGCGGAATCTTCAAGGGATGAATCTTATCTCGAATGTTCATGACCCATTTAATGTGTATCTGAAATTGTCTAAGGAAGAAAATCGAACGAAATGTAAAAAAATGTGGAAAAATTGTTGAATTAGTTGGATGAAAGATTTGATTAATTAGGATCACTATCTTGTAGACTCTAGAGATTCGGAGTAGATGAAAAGGTGAGTTGAATTTTCGTTTTTATAAAATGTTAGAGATATAAAAAATTATTGAGGTAAAAAATGGTGTTTAGTATATATAGTTAGGGTTGAAGAAATGATTGGGGAAGAAAGAAAGAGGAAGGAGGAGAACTTTTTAAAAAAAAAAATCATTAAATGGTTAAATACATGTGTCAAGTGCGTGTATTTCACCACAAGACAGATGCCTGGTAATGACATTTCAGGGAGGAAATAATTCCACTTTAAAATAGTTGAGGGGGGTAATAGGACTCTGTGAAGTATAAGTGTGTAGTTGGAAATCCGGTTATAGATTGGGGGGTCATTTAGCCATTTTCTCAACAAAGTTTACTAGTACATAAAATTGTTTAGTTGATTCTCACCTTAAATATCATACAATTTAATATTTAAATGTAAAATATAATATGAAATTAATGATATTAATATATATCAAATTTTGAATGGAATATATAGTAATTCTTACCAAATTTAAGAGTAGTTTTTTAAAATTAGTTGACTTAACTATGATTGTGATATTTGTTAATATAATATAATCTTGATCCTTAAACTTTAAATAAGACACGTGTCTCTCATTTAGACATGCAATTGACGAAATGGAGGGAAGAGGTAATGGAGGGGAGCAGATCCATATCTGGGTATGAGCTAAATTAAATTAATTTTAATGAATTATTTTTCTAGTGAATCAAAATGTGAGACGTATTAAATGACAAAATTAATTAATTCAATTAATGATCCATTTGTAAATAAGGGTAATAAAGGGCCATAAAGGTTAACCCCAAGGGCATTTTGTGGCTAATAGGTTAACATAGTATATTTTATATCAATTTCAATAGTTTAAAGATATTTTAGGCCCTTCACCGTTGGGCATCCAATTTATATAAAGGAGCATCCAATTTATATATTTACCTTACTTTTAACAAGTTTTATGTAACAAAATTAACATTATGAGTCAAATAAAAATAAATACATCATAAACACAAATACAATACAAAAGTTGAGCAAGTATCTTGTGTTTCTCAAGCTTGTCAAATTGCGATTAATATAAAAGAATAAATACAAAAAATTCCCCTAAACTAATCCACGAAACTTAGTTTTTTTCAATATAACTTTAATTCCAGACTCATTGACAATGTAATTTTCTCCTCTTTCAACCTTCACCAAACCCTCCGGCATTCAGGTTTCTCTCTCTTCCTCGGAAAATTTTACACTATGTGTTTGGCCATAAAAAATATTTATTTCTTTTTTTTTTCTAAATAACCGTTGACTATTTTTGAAAATTAGTGAGAGTTGGCTATGCTTCATTATGAAATTTGGAAAAAAAAAATTAACACACAAGTACTATGTGGCAATTCACGTTCTACACGGCATCCTAGTTAGTGTCCTGCATGTATTATGCTACGTAAAATGTATGTGTCTACTTATTCAACTTTATACAAGTTCAAGTGTAACAACCTGAATTTAAGGATTACTTGGCGTATTCTTCCAATATTGTAGATATCATTATCATTTTGTACTGCTGGTCACAATCACCAAACAAAGCCACCCTTTAGGCCTTTACCAATCCAACATTATTACCTCTAATCTTAAAAAGAGGAATAAAATAATTTTCTCAATCCAACACCAAAAATGAGCAGAAGTATAAGAAGAGGAATAAAATGATTTTTCCAATCCAACATTATTTACTTGTAGTGAAAAATCACTTTTAACTTAGTGGAAAAACATACTATTGTTATCCCTCTTTCTGTCGATTATGCAGAGTTTCTGTTTCCACATGCAATATTACTACTAATGTAGAAGATTTTAAGTTGTTAATTAGTGTTTTTGACCCAACATACCCATTAGTGATTCTGAAGTCCTAGAAATCGAGATCCCTTTGAAATATTATCTGACCCATGAATTGTGAAATGAAGAGCACATTACAAGATTAGCATTTCAAGCCATAAGCAGGATAATGCATGTGAAAGTGTGTGTTGGCTTCAAGAACCATCTATTCTAAGCATTTCAGTAAAACCTTTCAGGTAAAGGTGAAGCCAGTAGCCGAGCACAGGGGAAACCAAGAAAATAAAATTAGTTTTATTGAAAAAAAAAGTGATTTCATAAATAAGCATGTATTAAATGTCGAAAGGTACAACATGATATGCATCAAAATTCAAAAAGAAGAAAACCCATTTTCTTCCACCCAAATTACCCTGAAGCTTTAAAGAAAGAGGCTTTAAGAAGATTCAAAATGTACTGGAAAAAATGTAAATACACGAGAGAACAAAAATAAAAGATGAAAGTTTTAACTTGTATAATGCAAGGGGAGGACACTTATACACCTAAATCAAAATACTAACACTTCAACTCATCCCTTCTATTATTATAGTGAACAATAATATAAGAGGAGTTCCATACTTCAAGTGTGTTACTAGGAAAGCATCCGATGCTACACAATTCATAGACAAATGCCAGATCCCAGAAGAAAGTCTTTAAAACTTCCAATTTTCTTCATTAATTTTTTGGGCATGCAGTATGCAAATGGGAAAGATGAAAGGAGTGCTGTAGCATGCATACCAGGAGAAGGAAGATCTGCTCCCTATTTATCTGTTAGAGACCACTCAAGTTATGACTGCACACAGCCACTTCATTGTTGAAAATGTCAAAGCCCACCACAAATGATCATCTTTTATAACACAAGGAGTTATGTAACAGCCACCTAAACAGCAACTTCCTTGCATTACAGTTCAAAAATATTGTTGTGCTTGAATTATGCATGTATTCGTAAGTTCAGGCACTTTTGGGAGATCTGCTTCTCTGCAGTATTTGGCTCCGGTAAAATATTTAGTGTCAGAGCAATATTCAGCAATTTGGCACACTAAAAAAGTTCCAAAGTGCACAATCAGGCTTGTGTCTACATATTCTAGCGACAATTGCTTTAGCCAACCTTGTAACAAGTTAGATCTTGTCCGAAACTTGAAGCAAAACGGAATAAAAAATCTCAGTCCTTCAGAAAACTAAGATGTCTGACAGCCCATTTTCCTAACCTTGTGTTATTGTATTCTTTGGAAGAGTCAAAAACTCTTGCTAACATAGGGGCTGTGGGTTGAAATGGCATCTTCTCAACAAAATCTTCAAGCTCATCAAAGAATCCATGCAGACCATATAACTTTATCATGGATTCGTAATGCTCTACTTGTGGTATAATAAAATAATCTTGACTCAGTGAATTGAAATACTGTCCACCCAATTTCACACAACCCTGAGAAATACATGCAAGCAGTACAGCTTGGAAGGTTGTACTATCTGGCTTCACTCCATCCTCCTTCATCAACTCAAACAATTTCAATATTGCTTCACTTTGTTTGTTATAATAACATCCAAGCATCAGAGAATTCCAGAGAACAACATCTTTCACAGAAGTCCCAATGAAAACATTCAGTGCATAGTCAAGACAACGACATTTGGAATACATATCAACCAAAGCTCCTCTGATAACGATGTCCAAATCATAACCATTTCTAATCAAAAACCCATGGATTTGTTTACCTTGTTCACGAGCAAAAATATTTGCACAAACCGCCAAGAGAGTAGCAAAAGTGAATTTACTAGGTGTCGCCTCTTGTTGCATTTCCCAGAAAATTACTAAAGCTTCTTCACTCATCCTATGACGAGCATAGCTACTCAACAAAGCATTCCAAGAAACCATATCTCGGAAATGACGCATTTCGTAAAACCAAGTTCTAGCCTTTCTCAAGTTCCCACATTTCCCATACATATCAAGAAGGGCATTAGCAACACTCAAGTCGGAGTAGAAACCATGCCTATACATGTATCCATGAACCTGCTTCCCCAATTCAAGATCTGAAAGCCCTGCAGAAACATTCAGGATCAAACTTACAGTCACACGATCAGTGTTCCTCATATCGTTGCACATTAAAATGATTAACTCCATTGCTTCATCCCATTGTGAATTATGTGCATATCCTGCTAGCATTGCATTCCATGAAACTATACTGCGTTCAGGCATCCTATCAAAAAGCTCCCTTGCTAACCTGGTTTTCCCACTCAGCGTATATCCTGACACCATAGAAGTCCAATGAATCAAATTTTTAGGGGATAGTAGGTCAAAAATTGTCCGAGCACACACTAAATCCCCACATTTGGCATACACATCAATTAGAGAGCACGAAACAACCTCATCCTCTTCATAACTAATCTTGATAATTAATCCATGAATTTGAATTACTTCACGAAATCCTCTAAAACTAGAACAAGCAACTAGAGCATTTGAGACTGTAAATGTCAGCGGCCTCACATTAAGACTAATCATTTTGAAAAACAGAAAGACAGACTCTTTTCCATTACCCATCTCAAGATACCTCCTAACAATCACATTCCAAGTAACAGCATTTGGTCTCTCAATTTCATCAAACATTTTCCGTGCATCCCCCATTCTCCTACACTTCCCATACACATCCACAAGTGAACTCCCTAAAATCACATTACCACCAAAACCATATTTAAAAACAAGGGCATGCACCTGTCTAGAAAGCCAAAGCGCCAAGGTAGAAGCACACGAAGCAAGAACACTCGCAAAAGTAACCTCAGCAGCAAAAATCCCAGACTTATGCATATCAGAAAACACACCCAATGCCTTCCCAGCATACCCATTTTGTGAATAAGCAGTAACCATAGCATTCCAAGACCCACCATCTCTTTGAGGCATTTCATCAAACAGCTCTCTTGCATCAACCAAACACCCACATTTACCATACGCTTCAATTGCTCGATTGAGCAAGAATACAGGTGGGGTTGGAGCAAAACTAACCAAATGCGACTCGACTTTACGGACTTCAACAATGGCCTTCTTTGATGCACAGATTCTGAAGAGATGAACATAGAGAGCAAAAGGGAAAGGAACTGGAGCTGAGAACAAAACAGAGACAGCTTTTCCAAGTCGACCCAAACGAAGATGGTTGATGATTGTAGTTGTTAAGGCTTTCGCTTGTGAAGATGTTGCCCCTTTGGAGCTGCAGGGGGTGGTGGGTTCGCCATTGATGATATGGTTCAGGACGGTAGCTGCGTTCATACCCATGCAAGTTGCATGGAAGATTGAATTCTTGATGGACAGTTTAGAGATTCAAACTGTAATTGGATCTCATCAAACTAACAAACAAATTCACAAACTCAAGCTTATATTATTTCATTTCAAATGAACCAAAATGACAAGAGTTGCTTAGAATCTAACACTCTGTTTCATTGTTCCGTATTATATTATATTGTATTGTATTGTTATCATATCTACAATATTTATTTTTATTGTTACTTATATTGTATTGTTAAATTTGTTGTTATGTAACGATGAAAATCCTATTTTATGGAACAATCGATTTGGTGTGTTTCCATTGTAACTTAATTTCTTTTTTCAATTATATCCTTACATAATATTTCATATTACTAGTTTACCCTTTACCCAACATTATTTAATTCTAGTCAAACCTCATACACTATAATAATTAAGGATATTTAATAAATTTATAAATTACAATACAATATGATACAGTCAAACCCAACAATAAAAATGTTATTAAACAATACAGTCTAGCCAAATATTGTATCTATCATACAGTACAATACAATAAAGTACAATACAATACAGTACATTATGAAACAATGGGTAACAATGATCCAAACAAAGTGTAAGTTCCAACTCCAAGATTATAAACCAAATATCTGTCCATAAATTATAGTATTACAGAAAAAATGTTATGTTAGGACCATGAAAAAAATTATCTAATATTTGCCCATATATGTTTTAAAGGATATTCAATTACAAAATATGAAGAATAATTGACAAAACTAGGTTCTATGAAAACTTTACCTTTCAATTTTCATGATAAATTGGCCAAAACTCATAAAAATAAAAATAGCATCGAAATCGATTTAATTTATATAATTGGAATGCAGTTCTTCCTATTTTAATGAAGTGAAAACAATTATACTCTTGGGATCGTTTGGTAGAATATATAAAAATAATGCTAAATAGAGTGTATTAATAATATTTGCATTAACAATTCATGTATTAGTTGTGCTTGCATTAATTATACATAAATTATTTTTATGCATTGTTTGTTTGATGCATTAAAAATAGAATCCATTGCATTATAAAAATTATTTACAAAGTATCCTTCATTATGGTGGAAAAGATATAAAAAATGAATTGAGAGGAAATGGGGCCTTTAATTGAGTTAATACATGCAGTGACGGACCCAAAATTTTCGTTCAGGGGGTTCGAAAAATGAAAGTATAAACTTGTATATAAGCCAACAAAACAAAATTTCAAAGAAGTAGTAGTATATAGTTTTAGTGGCCGACCCTTGATTTTTTTTGGGTTTAAAACCACACTTTTAGCATGTTTTATAAAATAAAAAACTAAAAAAATGTGAAAACGGAACTGAAACTAAAAAATAAAATGCTAACACAAGGATTTGAACCCTTGGTGTGAAGCTTAATTTCAAGGGGACCTACCGTTGGGCTATATATTTCTCCTTGTTATTGAGGGGGTTCAAATATAGATATCCACAAAAATACAGAAGATTACCTTAAATATACAGTGTAATTTTTTGCCGAGGGGGTTCGAATGAACCTCCTGGAACCCACGTGGGTCTGCCCCTGAATGCATGCAGTAAAAGTTAAAATCATTGCATTGTTAATACCTAGAAATTCATGGTATTAGATAGTGTTTTCAAAAACGTTTTTTTGGGCTTTTTTTGGGGCGAGTCTCAGGGCAGGGATCAACAAAAACGCATCGGAATGCAAATGCAAGGCGTAGATCCAAAGGGCGTAAGTTTCAAGCGTAAAAACGTATGCTCTGGCCTTTTTTTTGAACTTTTTTTGCTTTAAATCATATTTTTATTATTGATGTAATGATGTTTCACAATTAGTAATTGTAATACTTTTTTCATCATTATTGGTGATTAATACCTTTCTCAAATAAAAACCTTATTATTTTTTTATATATATTATAGGTTATTTAATAAATATATTTGTAAAATAATTGAAAGTTTTACTTTTACTTTTTTAGTAATAAAATTATAAAAATATACATGAGACTACACTTCGTAGATCCATAAGACTTATGTCCTGTGTCTCGGTGCTTACGTCTCGTCCCGTATTGCATACAACGTCTCGCCTCATGCCCCCGCCGTTTAAAACACTGGTATTAACAATACACACCTTAATACACAATAGAGTGACATTAGTTATACACAAATTGAAAAAGAGTACCAAACAAAATACTACTAATACACAAGGTTAATATATACATTATTTTTTTAATACACTCTACCAAACGACCCTTAGTATACAACTTAAATTAGTAAAAACCATACTTAATGCTTGTTGCTGTATTTTGTGGCCATTACTGTTGCACTTAGGCTAAACAGGTGTTATGATGGTTGTTATTATAGATATGTTGGTGTCGCTCATAAAACAAAGAAAATTCATGAGAATTCATACATAAAATTAATTATACTACTAATTAAGATAGAGATTTTGTTTTTAAAACTGAATAACTAAATCCATACCCTGGCCAACAAATAACTTATTTTAAGAAGTATACAATGACAATTTTTTTTTTAATACGACAAATCGAACAATTAACAAAAAAATAATATCAATATAAGTATAACTAATCTCAACGAATCAAACAATTAATAAAAATATAATACCAATATAAGTATAACTAATTTCAACGTAATTTATCCAACATAACTTGTATTCAAATCAAACGATTCCTCGAAATGTACGGTTTTTAATTATTTGGCACTTGATGCTAATATCTTTAGGCTAAAAATTGCAAACTATTATGGGCTATATACGGAAGTTGTATCATTATGGGCCAAACTTGTAGTTCCGTATGGACTTTCTTTCCCTCAAGCCCATTTTACGAAACCCTAGCTCCCTTATAAACCTAACAATCCGTCATTTTTCATCTTCTCACACACTCTGTAAACCCTAGCTGTACACCCAATACCTACAATCATGGCGGAGAGAGGAGAAGGGGAGAGAGGTGGATTCGGTCGTGGATTTGGAGGACGTGGTGGGAGAGGTGGAGACCGCGGTGGACGGGGCCGTGGAGGCCGTCGTCCACGTCGTGAAACAGAGGAGGAGAAATGGGTTCCGGTCACAAAGCTAGGAAGGCTCGTTAAGGATGGCAAAATCCGCTCACTTGAGCAAATCTACCTTCACTCACTCCCAATCAAGGAGTTTCAAATCATCGATACTCTCATCGGTCCATCTCTCAAGGACGAGGTGATGAAAATCATGCCGGTTCAGAAGCAGACCCGTGCCGGACAGAGAACCAGGTTCAAGGCGTTTGTTGTTGTAGGTGACGGGAATGGTCACGTTGGTTTGGGTGTTAAGTGCTCGAAGGAAGTCGCTACTGCTATTCGTGGAGGAATTATATTGGCTAAGCTATCAGTGATTCCAGTGAGGAGAGGTTACTGGGGTAACAAGATTGGTAAGCCACACACTGTGCCTTGCAAGGTTACAGGGAAATGTGGGTCTGTTACTGTGAGGATGGTGCCTGCTCCTCGTGGTGCTGGTATTGTTGCTGCTCGTGTCCCCAAGAAGGTCCTTCAGTTTGCTGGTATTGAAGATGTCTTCACATCTTCTCGTGGATCCACCAAAACCCTTGGCAACTTCGTTAAGGTTCGATCTTTTAGCAGATCTTGCATATATCATTATTTTTAATTGTGTGATGATTCTATTATATGTATCGTCTAATACTATAGCATGCGTATAACATTATAATTTAACAAAAAAGTTCAATTTGACAGTACATTTTGTTTAAAATGGCTAATGTGGAGAGGACAACCGGGAAGTCTTTTCCAGTAAAACTTTTTGTAAATTGCCTTGAGCTTGATGTTAATAAAGAAGTAAAGAATGATCTTTCTATAAGAAAGTTATTATCTGTATCAATATATGGCTACAAAGTTTTCAAATTTTAGGAAAAATTGCACTGAAACTTTGTAGATTATTACAGAGATGGTAACAATTGTTAGTCTTATAGTTCCAAATCTTGTCATTCTCGAGAACAAGATTGTTTGGTTTAGTTCCGAAAGTATGGATGTATTAAGAGTATTGGTTAAATTGGGATAAGTGTGTGCGTCTGCCTGTGACTGAATTCAGTGTTGAGCAAGTCGAATTGTGGGGTAGGAGCAGTACCATTATTGATTCTTACCATTTCCTGCAATACCTGTGCTGCAATGTGTGATAAGCACTTTTGTTCTTAAAAAGATATAAAATCACACTATGTAGATGGCGTTTGGATTGTGGCTTATCACAAGTGTCTATCCAAACACCATCTTAGACCTTGTTTAAATGAAGGGAATATAACTCATAGCATAAAAAGGCATATATTTGCTGTTTGTGTTGTGGATGTGTTTTGAGTCTGATGCCACTCATATTATGTATGCAGGCTACCTTTGATTGTTTAATGAAGACTTACGGGTTCCTGACCCCAGACTTCTGGAAAGAGACTCGTTTCACCAAATCTCCATTCCAAGAGTACTTTGATATCTTGGCAAAACCAGCGAATAAGGTTATTGTCTACGCCACCGAAGAGGCAGCGCCTGAGAGGGTTGAGGCTTGATTCATTAGATGTGTTATGAGCTCTGTTGTTTTGTTCTAGTAGTTCTCTTCTCTCTGATACGTTAGTATTCTAAATTTTGTTCTGTTTCTGAGGGATGTTTTCCGCAGACTTGCAAAACATAATGTTCCTTGTTTTGGTTTGTTTTCAACAATACATATGAATTTTCTTAATTTGATCTCATATGTTTACTGGATTAGTTTCTCTTATCAGCTGACATGATTAGCATGTTTCATTTTACCAGAGGTAAGATTATTGTGTGGCTTGTTAAATCCATCTTCCAAGAATTTATCCACTTCCCCTTTACTCCATTGCCTTCATTAATAAGAAAAAACCTTCTATTTCTGTCAACTTACCTGGCTTCCCCTAGCTCTTTCCACCGTCTGGGGTCTCTTTCCTCCTACCTCTTCCACTATATGGGCTCTCTTTCCTTCCAATGGTATGCTCCCTTGGTGCTGGTCTACCATGCTTGTTAATCACTGGGTAACCTAGATCGATCCAAGCAATACTCAAGTCTCTTATTACTATACAATTAGTTGATATAGTTACAATGTAGATCAATTTTTACTCTTTTTCTCTGTTAACCCATTCATTTTAATCACATGATATGCCAACTCAACGTATAAATTTACCCATCTATTAGCCGTATATACTATCTCCATTAACATGAACTATTTACCCGTCGTTCATTTCTTTTTGAAAAATAAAAATTAGAAATAAGGCAAAGAAACAAATCTAAGTTATGATGAAATTATCGGCTACACACTTGAATTATGCAGGTGGTCTATAATCCCTTGAACTTATTATTTTTCGTATTTTTTAACCTCTTCAATTAATTACCTTAGTAAAGAAAAAAAGGGTACGACACACACACTTACGATCTTATTGTTTGGTGCAATCTTAATAGAAATGTATTTGATCATCTCCATAACTGTGTAAACCTTACAGATATTCATGCTCGAGGTTGCTGAACTTGTTATTTAACTTCTCATACGCTTGGATCTGTACCCAAACAGGCTATTTATTTATGTCATAAATAAATGGCATCCTCCAGATAACAATAGTATAAAGTTTAATGTGGATGGCTCATGACTCTGCAAACCGGTTTTTTTCGCGGTAGCATTGGGTTTGCAGGTAGTATAGATCATGCATCTATTGTCTTGATGGAATATCAAGTCCAAAAGGCATGGAGTCATCTGGTTTTGTTTGATAAACCACACCCAGGCATCCCTTTTGAACAGCTACTACTTAGTAGTTTTGCTATCACTGTTTAATGCTACAATCACAAATACCAACTATATATGCAGCAGTTGTTAGGTTTGTTTACTTGTTTATACACTTTTAACCCTAAAAGAAAACAATCATACTTCTGGTATAATGAACATGCATGCTATCATGTTGGAAAAATAAGAGAGATATAAAGTCAAAAAAATTCGTAAACAAATCTGGGCAAGTGAAAAAAATAACTTCAATATTTAACATCAGTTGGAACTGAACAAATATTACTACCAATGAACAAGAAGGAAGAGATTATAGCATTGCAAATACGAAGCTAGCATTTGGCTAATTATAATCAAATATCTATTAAGCTGTAAAATTGGATCAGATTTTAAAAACTAATCCACTCAAAAACTCAAATTTTCAAGTTCCAAATTTCAACCAGAAATAACATCTATGTTTCCACCAATGGGCTTTTGTACAATAATAAGAAGCTGTGTTAATTCTTTGCTTGTTCAGTTATAAAATCGACTTTCACAATTTTTATCAATTTCACCCTTAAATACATATTTTTCTCCACTTAAACTCAAATACACATTCAAATAATAAGGCAAAAGTTAGAAAATGACCTTCTCTATTTGTTGTTTACCATTAGATTTTTTTATTTTTAAAAAATAATAATCCCATATTTCCAAATTGCTGTAAACATAAATCAAAACATATAGCCGCTAGTTTTTTTTTTTTTTTATTTAATCCTGTAGGACCATGATAGTTAATTGTCATTTTTTTTCTATCTTTACTTGGGTTAATTCTTCGTGTTAGAATATCTTTTATTTTGGGCAAAATTTTAAAGGAAAAAAAGACAATATATTGAATATTTCATTTTACGGATTATTATTGGTTCATGTCTTCTAGAAGTGGAATATACATACACAAGAATAGTCATTAAACTTAATCTTCTAAGGAGACTTGATTATTGTCATTGACTATAGCAATTTTCATTCCTTTTTAATAATATAATAGTCGGATGGAATATAATAACGATAATATACTCAAAGCATTTGACAAGTGAAGAATAGTTGAATTTAGTGATGAATTCAAAATTTTCAATAAGTAAATTTAATATATAAAGTAGTAAATGCACAAAGAAGTCAATATAATAAAATTCAGTCAATTGGAAAACAATTAAAATATATTATTACGATTTTTTCTTGAACAATGGATCTCCACAATAGAACTTTTCAAGAGTAAATCAACTTCATGTGCTATTTGATTGGTTGAATTTGTGATCTTTTAAAAAAGTTAAATTTATTTTGTTGATTACTATCGAACATTCTCATTAATTTAAACAAGGTCTCTAATATTTACTTTTCAATCATTATTTTTGAAATATAAATCAAATATACTCTATATGCATAATGTAATTCATTTGAGTCCTCTTGATATTACGTAGGTCAATCCCTAATGGGATACCCACTGGAGGGGTCTCAAGTTGATCATTAAATGAGAATATTTTCAATAAGATTTTTTTTAATCAAATATATTTGATTTGTTGGATTAAAATAGCAAGGTGTCGTGTAAAGATTAATAATTGCTAATTACGATGTTGATACATCAGATGATAATTTTTTTTTCTTTTATATTAGACAATCATAATATTTTGATACTGTTTGGTTAAGCAACCTACTTATAAGTAATTAATACTTCCTATGTCCCTAATTACTTGTTTATTTTTAAATTGACACACCTACTAAGAAAACAATTAATGACATAGTGAGTTTAACATTTTACCCCTATTAATTATGAAGTGAATGAAAAGTTCTACATTTTTCAATGTAATTAGTCATTTAATTGAGGGTATAATAGGTAAAAAAAATTGTCCTTTCTTTATTTGTCAAAATGGATAAGTAATTAGGGACAACTATAAAAGGAAAAATTGACAAGTAATTAGGGAGAAAAAGAGTATAAACCTAAATTGTTGAGAGATAAATCTTTCTCTAATCAAAACTCTAAAAATAACTATATTATAAATGCTATTATATATATACTTTTGGTTTCCCACCCGGTGTTCGATACCCATATTGGAGTTACCCGCTCCCTGACAAAGGCAACTCTGTACCCAAAAGAGCTCGAACCCGAGACCTCTTGGTTAACGATGAAGGAGTACTTACCACTCCATCACACACTCTTGTTGGTTAAATACTATTATATTATTGTATGAGAAAAATAATTTTCAATATAAAGAACTTCTCTCGAAGAAAAAAGGAAAATAATTATACTAATACTTTAAATTTCAATCTATAAAAAACTATAATTCAAATATGGAAAGAGAATCTTCAAACTTTCTCCTAAGAAAGGATCAATCATGATAATATTTAACTTTCAATTCATAAAAAATCAAAATCCAAATATTACAAGAAAATCTTCAAACTTTATCCCAAAAAAGAAAATTAATTATAATATTACTTTAGTTTTTTCCATAAGAAAACTAAAACTCAAATATGATAAAAAAATCTCTAAACTTTCTCCAAAAAAATAAAATAAAATCAATTATGATAACACTTTAACTTTCCTTTCATAAAAAATTAAAAACTCAAATATGATAAAAAAATCTTCAAATTTTATTCCAAAAAACAAATCAATTGTGATAATAGGTTAATTTTACTTTCATAAAAAATAAAAATTCAAATATGTTGAAACTTTATCTCCCAAAAAGGAAAATCAATTATAATAATACTTTAACTTTTCTACCAAAAAAGGTCAAATTCAAATATGATAAGAAAATCAAAATAAAAATCCTAATTACTATAATCATTTAACTTTCTTTCCAGAAATATATAAAATTCAACTATAATAAGAAATGACAAAAAACTCCTATAAAAAGGATTAAGAATTAAGAAATCTCACTCAACACCTCCTATTTCTCTTTTTTCGAATCTATACAAATAAGATGAGAGCTCAGAAAGCCAGAAAAATCGAACTAGTAAGATTGTTGTAATAGTCAAATCCTAAACTATTTTCCGGTCCATTTCTAGTGGTTCAATACGCGCTTACAAAAAAAAAGTTGAAGAAAAGGCTTAAGGTAACACCAAAAAACCCACACACTTAAATCCAATCTCTCTCTCTCTCTGTGCGTGTATTTTAGAGGTAAATTACTAAATTATATCAAAGATCTTGACTGTTTCATTTCTCAGATGATTTTGATACCCTTTACTTTGATCTTTCTTTGAATTTTGTATTTTTTCTTCATTTCAGCTGTGTATCATCATGATCTTGAAAATAGTTTTGTTTGGGTTTGTTTCATTATTGATCTGGTCTATTTTTGATTTTGACGCTTTTCTTTTATTTGGGTGTTGTTTATCTTCATTCTAGAATTAGAAAAATTAATTCTTGGTGGGAATTGGGAATTGGGTATTTTGATGATCTGTTTCCTTCTTTGATTCTTGGTGGGTTTTGGGGTATCTTTTGTTCAATCGCAAGTTAGTTTGATTCTTGGTGAGGTTCTACTTTGAATTTTTGTTTTGTTTAAAGTGTTTATGTTCTTACCTTCGAATTTATCGAAATTTTGATGTTTTTGCCCTTTTTTACAGGGAGATCAAGACGGAATAATTTGAAGAAACGGTGGAAATTAGAAGAGATGGCTAACAATGCGGCGGCTTGTGCAGAAAGGGCAACTAGTGATATGCTGATTGGGCCAGACTGGGCTATAAACATTGAGCTTTGTGATATTATCAACATGAATCCTGGGTAACTTTCTTGTCTATATGTCTGTGTGGTATTTTGTAATCCTGGGTAAAGATTGCTTGAAATGACTGTGTAATTTATTTTGATATATTGAGAAATTCATCATCCAGATTTGAAGACCAAATCTCAAGTGATAACTTGAGAAATTCATCACTGATACTGACTCATACAAGGATGGGTTATCATTACCGTTTACGGGCTGTTGATGGATATGAGATGATTGTTGGTCTTATTTTAATTATTTTAGCTCGTTTTTGTTGGGTACCAAGTGACATGACTGATAAGAATATATCTAAAGTTTCAAAACTTCCGGATCAACAAATTCGCATTACTGATGATGGTCGTTCCATAGAGTTAAGCGACAAGTGTGTAAACCAAGATGTTGATGTTGCTTTTCCTGAAGTGCGTGGTGGAGTCATGTATTGCAATCTAAACATACTGGTTTACACACTTGCCACATAATTCTTTGGGACGACCACTATCAAGATTGTGAAGCTGTTGTTCTTGAACTTTTGGGACTTCAGATATACCTTGTCAGTTATGTCACTTTCATAAGGAGTATCCAGCAAGAATGAGCTGAAATCATTAAAATAAGCAGTCGTCTCATACCAATCAAGTCACGTAAAAGGCAATGATAACTCATCTATGTATGCATCAATGTCACGTGATGAGTTTCTCAAGATATCACTTGGGATTTGGTCTTCCAAGGTGGATGATGAGTTGTATTCATTTTATCCGCCTCAGAGCGAATAGGAGGGACTCATGTATTTTGCATGCTCAATTTTTTTCCCACCATGGGCAAAATCATGCTGAGTTTGGACAGAAACATCTGTAATATACTCCAGTCTGGCAGTTGGGGTGGACTAGCTGCATAACTGAAGTTGTGAAATGACGAGGCACAGTCAGGATATGCAGTGGTGAAGACCTAGCCCGTCAGTCCATTAGGTTGAAACAATCCCCCAATAGTGGCAATTGTTTCGTGATTCTCAGTAGGGGGGAGAAGAGTTGCTTCAAATCCATTGGAGAATCCTGAAACCAACTGCCTAGGGAAACATCTCCATTATGATTTTTCCCAACAGGGAAAGCTGAAGAAGCAGTTACACGGTCACTAGGCTCCTTTTATTTTGTGTCCTTGGTTTCTATTTTAAAATCTTACTAGAAGTAGAGAAATAAGATAAGAGTGAATGATGACCATAAGGTAAGGAGATAGGTGGAATGAAGGAAATTGGTCAAAGGAAAACCCAGTTATAGAACTTGAATAGATCATCTCTTATCAAGAAACCATAGCTAGTTCATCACTCTGTTAGTTATGTTGTGCTTGAAGTGCTATAGAATAGTTAAAAGTTAATACTGCTTGATGGATCTTTCTGTCTGCGCTGAATGAGATCCTTCGAGTTAGCTATTGCTTTATGAAGTTCTTTTTGATCAAGTAAAGTAAAAACCAATATCAGGATGGTACTGCAAGAGTTACAAAAACATAGGAATGTTACAATTTCTCAATTACATCTCATATCATCCAAAAAAGTGCATCATATCATCTATCATTTTGCCCTTGTACCAAAAGTATATATTTTCTAAGTATCTTGTTAGAGAAGAAATATGGTTGTTCTTTCCCTCAAAACATTCATAGATGCTTTTTATGAATGTCAACTAAGTATCGTAAGTAAATTGCTCCCGGTTGTTCAATTATTTGGTAACCAGTGTCATTCTTTGATAAATGATCACTATGAGTTAGACTCAATAGAATTTGATCAATCCTATTTTCTGTCGTTAAGGTGGAGAACTGGACCAAGAATTCTCTTTCTTCATCCTCAATATCTAGTCAATCAATCCATAAATTGCATAATGGGATTGTCTTCCATAGACATCTTCAGTTTTCTGCAAGTTCTCTGAGCCTGCAACAGAGCAGCAAACTCTCACTTCCTCGGGCTTAACCTGAGACACTCCAAATAGATTTAGAAAAAGTGACCAGACTTTCTGTACTTGGTTGCCGTGGAGGAACAAGTGATTGATGCTTTTCAAGGAGTTCTCACAAAAGAATCTCTTCTTTGAAGTTTATCATGAGTCAAACCGGCACCTTAAGCCTCTTAGGTGCTCGCCTGCTACTCATTCAAAACAAACAACTTTAAGAGGTGCTTTAGTTTTCTAGATCATTTTCCAAGGTGGGAAACCCCCCCCCCCCCCCCCCCCCCCCACGCGCGCGCACACACACACACAGAGCTAGCTGGACAAGTGTGTTATGACTTACGTATCCAAAGAAACAGGATGTAGAAATTCTAGCAAAATACTAGGTCCTCATTTTACCAATCATTAAGACTTTTGCCCAACTGCAGTGCCATCCTGCAATAGATATCTTTCAGCTGTGATGCTGTCATTATTACAGCGAGATTATATATTAGGGAACTCATTTTTATGCAACCCTATGTCCTACCAATAGTACAACCAAAATCTCTAGTACTTTCCATTTACCCATTTTAGCTTAGTATGCATATGAAATTCTCTTTAATAACTGTGAATGTGCTTCCAGATGGTAGTTTTATTAGGCATGAGTGAAGCTCTTGGAGTCCAGTAATTTTCGTTCCATTATTTAATGATCACTTCATACCTCAACTGCCCCTTTTTGCTATAATGTAGTCTTGAATGCCATTTAAAAAGCTATACTTTGTTATGGAGCTTGACATTCTTCACTCCCAAATCTCCACCTTTATTGATCACTACATTTTTCCATCTAACCGTATGCAGCTTTCTCTGCTAGAGTTTCCTTCACAGAGGAAGTTGCTCCTAAGTTTATTAAACTAGTTTTTTAACGTAGAAGGACGGGGAATGAGCGACATCAATAGGTGACCATATGATCAAAAACACTATTCACCAAAGTGAGTCTTCCACCAAAGGATAAATATTGTTTCTTCCATGGAGCTATTTTTTTCCCACATCAAGAGTTCCTTGCCAAATCCCTTTTCTTTCAATCTAGAACCAAGAAAAAGGCTCAAATAAGTAGTAGGGAATGACTCAACTTTGCATCCAAGAATATCAGAAAGCTCCAAAATGTTGTCTTAGCATTTAAAATAAAAACTCTTCTTTTGGCCAAGTTAATTTTAGGCCACAAACTGCTTCAAAAGCCAATAAAATGATTCCGAGGTGCAACATTTGGTTTCTTTCAGCATCAAAAGAATGATGTGTCATCTGCGAATATGTGTGATCTCCAAGCTCCTATCACTGTGTCCATCTATATGAAAGCCCTTGAGTTATTCATAACTTCCATCCTCTTTAAGGGTTAAATTTAACACTTCCATCACATTGGCAACGGGATAAGGAGAGTGGATTTCCTTGTTTTAATCCTTTTTGATTGAAAGAACCCTTGTGGTTTAAATTTAACAACTTATTTATGTGATGAAAGTATGGGAAGTATTTCACCGTGACTGTTAGTTGTCTATCTTCATTTCACCTGAAAATTATGTACTGGGGGAAATGGAAAATTGAAAAAGGAAAAAGAAAGTCATGCTTATGGGTAGTAAAGTCTCTCAAAGAAATCCCAGGGCATGATAGGCAGTAAAGTAGGTAAACATGTATAAAGTTGGATGTTGCCTTTCTGGCTGATACAAGTGTAAGATGCACACTTCTGCTGCACTTTCTTTTATTTGAAATGGTACTCTTCGGCTCTTCGCTGTCAATTCATGTTCCATCTAGATCTTCTGAAATTGTTTGTTGTCCTGTAGTAAAATTTTAAATTACCCTAGTTTGTCTTGCCATGTTGAGCTTTTCTATAGTTGATTTTGTACCAGCTTACTGATTAAATTCTAATTGCAGACAAGCAAAGGACGCTCTTAAGATTATCAAGAAACGCTTGGGGAGTAAAAATCCGAAAATACAGCTCCTTACACTATTTGTAAGTACATTTCACTTGCCCTTACCATTACTAGATTTCATCTTTTTGTTTAGGCTACATAGAGTTTTTGCAATTATGATTAAAGATACAGGTCTAAAATTTGAGCGTCTCATATCTTAGTAATTCACTTATCGTTAGTTTAACAAACAAATATGACATGCTACGGGTCTCAACTTTCTCGTTCCTGATAGGAGGAGTATAGTTATCAAACTTTAGTTTACTGGTGTACTACGTTGAAATATCTCCTCTGTGTTTCAGCACATCCATAGTGTTCACTTCATCAACGCGTCATGTTTTGACTGCTCGTGTCCCAAGTCACATTTAAGCTATCAGTAATTCAATGAATATCCCAGGAGTAGATTTTTCATGTGCATATAACACTTCCAAATATGGCTATTGTCATGGGATTTGCCCTTTGAAGTTGCAAAAGATTTTGTAAAGAGAAACTTGAATTGAAGATTATTTACTAATTCTTTCTTTCTACAAATTATTTATTCAGGTTCTTGAGACTCTGAGCAAAAATTGTGGAGAGAATGTATTTCAGCAAATTGTGGAGCGTGAGATTTTACGAGACATGGTCAAAATTGTGAAGAAGAAGGTAAACAACACCTAATATACATGGTTCCCTTAACTTGTTAAACCTATTTGAAATCTCTAATAACTATGGTTTTTGATTACAGCCTGACTTAAATGTGAGGGAGAAGATTTTGATTTTGATAGATTCATGGCAAGAAGCTTTGGGAGGGCCAGGGGGGAGATTTCCCCAGTATTACGCTGCATATAATGAGCTGAAGGTGATTCATTTGTGTCCCTATTATTATGCTCAAGCATCTATCAATCTTTGGGTGAAAGCCTGTTCAACGTTGTCCTTGGTTGATTTTCCCCTTACTGTAGCGCCTGCTATAGCAAAGGTTCATGTTTTTTCAGTTGCAGTTGGTAATAATGACTTCGATATTTTATCACATAAAAGAAATAAATTCCTGGACATAGCTGAATCAGTTCATCTCTCTTACTTTCTCAATAAAAGAATTATGGGTGTAACCAAAGGTGGCTAAGCAAGTCTAGATGTCAGAACTGATCTGTTAGATAAGAAAGTGAATATGGTTTCTCGATATCAGTTCACATTGACCTCTATTTAGATTCTTTTGAGCTGGATAAAATGAACCGAAGGGAATGGAAAATGAACCAAAGAAAGATAAAGAAAACAGAAAGAAGAGAGTTTCCTTCCTTTTAGGTGCAGAGCATAACTGCAGAAGAATAATTTTTATTTCTACATTGCCCCGTTGAAATAGTTAAGTGGTCCTTAGTAGAAACTAGTTTCTCCAATTTCAACTTGTTTCTCTCTTCTCTAGCCAAACCAAACAAGTTAAAGGAATGCGACAAAAGAAGTGCAAACCAACTATTGATCGTGGAAGTTCTGCAGAACTTCTGTTCATGAGACTGCTATAGCCTAACTGATGGATTCAACCTCATATTATCAATATATGTTGCCTTTGGCTGACGTTTGTTTTCCCGTTCCTTTGTAAAATTACTAAACTCTTTATTTCCTAAATGGAGAGTACTTCCCTACAATATTATTTTCTTTGTAAATTAGTTAACTGATACTGGCTCCTCCTTAGTAGCTTCAGTTCAAAAGTTCTGGAGAAGACTTCCTAAGATGATAGTTATGTTTTTCTTTCTGTTGTCAACTTTGTAATTGCAAAAATATGTTTAAGAGCATTAAAGTTTGAGTCGTCAAAACATGTTTGATATACTCAGTTCATTTAAGAAATCAATCCTCAATACATGTATTTACAATTATGTGGATCTAGCTAATATAGATCATCATAGAGGCCCTTTTTGGAAGTATGTATTTTCTACGTGGAGCGTTAACAAAAAATATATTACTCATCTAATACGAAAATAAAGAGGAAGAGTTCAGGGCACACTACACAGTACAAGGAATAACACTAACTTTAACCAACTTATGACATAAAGCATGCCATATGTTATGCTGCAAATATTGATCAAAATACACTTATAGCGTTTAAGTATAACAGATTCAATGGTGAGATAAAGAAAAACAAACCTTAATCTGATACAATATTGGTGCAGCAAATATTAGAATAGAAAAGAAACAACATAAGTTGAAGGTTTAACAACATGTGCCTGTTTCCCAAGAAAAAGTAGTTAGCTGAACATAATTTTCTTTATTTCTGATACACAAAGAAGTGGCTGCAATTTTTTTAGAAGAACTCCTAATTCATCACCAATGATCCCTGATTTAAGATATAGTTAACCTTTCTTAAGTACAATATAGAGATTAGAGCAGATGGATCCTATCTTCTATTTCAAACACCTCACTCCTCTCCATTTATCGAATGATAATCCAATTTAATTGAAAATACTGCTAAACCTTTTTTTTTGTGGGTAAGTGAACGTAATTGAAGACAACTAGATCACATGAACTCACAAGGAGCTATTCAGAAGAAAGAAAAAGAAAAAGAAGAAGAAGAGAGACTCTCATTGATTATTTTTCAAAGAACTGAGTATTACAATACAGAAGCTAGTATATATAGCTCATACTTTGAATGACTCAGTAACTGCCTTATAACTAACTACATGTGAGTTTGTTATAACAAACTTATTACAAAGACACTTCTACCCTTAACTGTCATTAACTACTTTTAACTAACTTCTTTAACTAGCTTGTCAATCAGGGAATATCTCATTACTCCCCTTCAAGCTAGGAGGGACAAAGATGTTCAACACTCCTAGCTTGGATAACAGATATTCATGTTGTAATCTGGACAGTCCTTTTGTCAACACATCTGCAGGTTGTTCTTGTGTGGGAATGTAGTCTACTTTGATCAAGCCTTGCTGTAGTCTTTCCCTTATAAAGTGACAGTCAATCTCTATATGTTTTGTCCTTTCATGGTACACTGGGTTTGCAGCGATTTGTATAGCAGCCTTGCTATCACTATAGACTTGCACTGGCAATTGAACTTCAACTCCCACTTCTTTGAGCATTCCAAGTAACCATACTAACTCTGAAACAGTAGAAGCCAGGCTCCTGTACTCAGCTTCAGCTGAACTTCTGGAGACTGTGTTCTGCTTCTTGGCTTTCCAAGACACCAAAGAACCACCTATCTTGACCATGTAACCTGTAACCGACCTTCTGGTAAGTGGACAAGAAGCCCAGTCTGCATCACAAAATGCAGTTACTGTTTCATTAGAAGAACTGGCTAATAACAGACCTTGTCCAGGCTCTTTTTTTAAGTATCTGACCACCCTTAATGCAGCTTCCATGTGTGACTTCTTAGGCTGCTGTAGAAACTGACTTAGTGTTTGAGTGCTAAAAGATATATCTGGTCTGGTCATGTTGAGATACAACAACTTTCCTATTAACTTCTGATATGCTGCCTGATCTATCAAAGGATCTTCAGAGACCTTTCTATCTTCTACTTGCTCATCATATTGCCTTGAAGTTAATTTGACATTGACATCCATAGGAGTTCCTGCAGGTTTGGTTGCTGACATACCAACTTCAGATATAAGTTCGAGGGCATATTTCCTTTGATTCATCAGTATACCTTTTGATGACCTAGTGAACTCAATACCTAGAAAGTATTTTAGGTCACCTAAGTCCTTCATCTTGAAAGCCTTTTGTAGTGACTGTTTTGTTTCTTCTATCAACTGAAGACTGCTGCCAGTGATTAGCATATCATCCACATACACAAGTACAATACAAACTCCAGCTTCTGACTTTTGAATGAACAAAGAGTAATCATATTGACTTTGTTTAAACTTGAGACTAGTGAGAGCTTCAGTTAACTTATGATTCCATTGTCTTGGAGCTTGTTTAAGCCCATATAATGACTTTGTTAGTCTACAAACCTTCTCCCCTTGACTGACAAAGCCTGGAGGAAGGTGCATGTATATTTCATCGTCTAGATCACCCTGCAGAAAAGCATTGAACACATCCATCTGATGAATATGCCAATGCCTTGAGGCAGCAATAGACAATACAGACCTCACTGTGACCATCTTTACCACTGGTGAGAAAGTCTCTTTATAATCAATGCCCTCTTGTTGACTGTACCCCTTAGCAACTTGCCTTGCCTTGAACCTTTCTATTTCCCCTGTAGACTTGTATTTGACTTTGTAGATCCACCTACATCCTATAGGTTTCTTCCCAGGTGGCAAATCAGTGATCACCCAAGTCTTGTTGTTGTCCAGAGCCTGCACTTCTGCCTGCATGGCTTCTACCCATCTGTAATCCTTAACAGCCTCGGAGTAAGTTGCAGGTTCTTTAATTGAAGATGTAGCAGCAATATAGCATTGATATGAAGGGGTAAGGTGACTATAGCACATGTAGTTACTCATAGGATACTTCACTTTGGTAGATGTAATAAAGTCCTGCATCCACAGTGGTTGCAGTCTAGGCCTGGTAGACCTTCTATGGTCAGTTGGTGCAACATCTGCTTGAACAACAGCCTCTTGAATCTCTGGAATTGGTGTTGCATGAATGTTATCATCAGTTGGAAGTGCTCTAGCATCAGACTCCTCTGAGTAATCAGGTGATGCAACTGCCTGATCACTTATCTCCTCACAATGAGTCTGTTCACTTCTATTACAAGTAGAGGACCCAGGAACTTGGATATTCAACTCCTGAACAAACACTTCTGAGCCCTGTAGTACATCTGTAAACATATGGTGTGCAGAGTAGGTTCCTTTGCTTGTGAGAAGGGAAACATATCTTCTCTGAAAAGGACATCCCTACTGACAAAAAATGTTTTAGTAGATAGATCAAATAGGACATATCCTTTTTGAATTTCTGAGTATCCCATATGAACTGCTGATGTGGATCTTGGTAGCATCTTATCATGTTCTTTCAGATTCTTGGCAAAGCATAAACACCCAAGTGTTCTGAAATGAGACAACATTGGCTTACTGCCATACAGCCTTTCATAAGGAGTCTGAAAGTTGATCACACTGCTAGGAAGTCTATTAATGATATAAGCGGCAGCTAGCACACAATGCCCCCAGTATTTCAAGGGAATTTGTGCCTGAAACCTTAGTGCTCTTGTGACTTCAAGCAAATGTCTGAGGAGTATATGGACAAGACCTCTGATGAATAATACCCAACTCCTTAAACATGGTTTCACACACTGAGTTGACAAACTCAGTTCCATTGTCAGTTCTTATCACCTTAACAGTCTTAGCAAATTGATTTGTAATATACTTCAGAAATACTTGCAATGAAACACATACATCATATTTATGTTTAAGTAGGAACAACCAAGTCATTCTTGAGAAGTCATCAACAATAGTCAGAAAGTATTTATTCCCATCAAAAGTAGTTGTATTATAAGGTCCCCAAAGATCCACATGAATCAGATCAAAACAAGCTAAACTTTTGATACTACTTGAAGGAAAACGTAGTCTAGTTTGCTTAGCATATGGACAAACTAGACACTTAGCTACTTTACACTGACTTTCTTTATTCATATCAAAGATCTTAGCTAACACTGCAGATGATACATGACCAAGTCTTTGATGCCACACCTCCATATCTGAGAAGACTTGTGTGACAGCCAATGCAGTAGTTGTTGCACCTGGGACATGAGTGTGTGTATACAAACCCCCTGATTTTTCACCAACTTCCTTCACCTTCCCACTGTAAAGCTCCTGGAAGACACAACAATTAGGGAAGAAGGTGACTGAACAACCTAGTTCCTTAGTCACTTTACTTACAGACATCAGATTGTGCTTAAATTCAGGCAAGTAGAAGACATTGGAAATAACACTGCTATCTGATAAAGCACAGGATCCCACATGAGTTACTTGAGTAGTGTCTCCATTAGGTAAGTATACATACTTAGGAACCTCTAGCTTTTTTACTGACCCTTTAATAAACATATCCTAGTCAGAGACCATGTGATTTGTAGCACCTGTATCTACAATCCATACTTTATTATTAGAAATAAAGAATGTTTTACCTGCAGTGTGAGCAGCATGTGTAGCACTGCAGTCAGTAGTAGTAGGAGTTGTCTTTTGCTGATAGCCTTTAAGGATATGATCATACTGATCCTTTGTAAAGGTACACCCCTTAAGTAACTGTTTGACCTCTAATTCAGCTTGAGTCACTTGTCTAGAGTGTGTAGAACTTAAACTTTCAACCTCACTTTGATCAACCTGAGATGAATCTGACTTTCTTCCCCATCCTGGTACTTGAACATTGGTATTCAGACCATAAGAGAAATTAGCCTGATTAGAATTATGTGATCCAGATGAGGTGTACTCAGTAGCTCCTTGAACTTTCCTTTTGGACTTGAAATCAGGTGGATACCCTACTATTTTATAGCAGAATTCCTTGCTATGACCTTTGCACTTACAGAAGTCACAAATCAACAATGAGTTCCTCTTGAATCTCTGATTCACTCCTGAAGAACTACCTCCTAAAGAGCTACCTGTTTTAGAGTACATAGCTACAGAATCCATACTCACAGAATTCAACCCCATGCTACCAATGTGAGACACTACAGCCTTTTGACTCTCATCACCCACTATCATAGCATATGCATGATTGATAGTAGGCAATGGATCCATCATCAAAATCTGACCTCTAGCCTGATGATAGGTTTCATTGAGTCCCATCAAAAACTGGTACAGTTTTCCTCTGTTCAGATGTACTACAAAACCCCTTGATTTTTCACAGTTACAACAAGGAGCAGGGACCAAAGCTTCAACCTCATCCCACAAGGATTTGAGCTTTGTGTAATACATTGATACTGAATTGGTGCCTTGTTGAAGTGAGACAATTTCTTTGTGAAGACTGTAGGTTCTAGATCCATCTACCCTGTCAAACCTCTCCTTCAAATCACTCCAGACCTGAGCAGCAGTCGATGCAAAAGCTATTCCACTGAGGAGATTTTTGGACACTGAGTTCATTAACCATGATAACACTATGGCATTCACTCTCTCCCATTGTCCCCACAATTCCTCATTATATACCTCTTTACTACAGGATCCATTGACTAGCCCTATTTTGTTTCTCCCTAACAGAGCTAGGGTAATAGATCTACTTCATAGGGTATAGTTCTCAGCTCCAAGCAACTGAAACGAGATGATACTAATTCCACTGATATCAGTGGGATTAAGAAATAGAGGGTGATTGTAGTCAATACCTTGTCCAATTGATGAACTGGTCTGCAATGGAGAAGATACACCAGCATTTTGTCCATTGTTGAAGTTCTGAGACAAATCATCAGCTGCTCTGTCAGTCGGCATGATGAACAATCAACAATCAACAGAGTTGCAGAAAAAAAACTTTGTTGCGGAAGATAAACCCAGTTGAATACAAACTTCAGCTTCAATTGAGCCTAGATCTGCAAATCAACTGAAAACCAAATGAATCTATGAATCAGATTAACCAATTCTTTGATCCTCAAACGAAATCACCTATCACAGCAATCAGTGTGAAAAGGCTCTGATACCATGAACGTAATTGAAGACAACTAGATCACATGAACTCACAAGGAGCTATTCAGAAGAAAGAAAAAGAAAAAGAAGAAGAAGAGAGACTCTCATTGATTATTTTTCAAAGAACTGAGTATTACAATACAGAAGCTAGTATATATAGCTCATACTTTGAATGACTCAGTAACTGCCTTATAACTAACTACATGTGAGTTTGTTATAACAAACTTATTACAAAGACACTTCTACCCTTAACTGTCATTAACTACTTTTAACTAACTTCTTTAACTAGCTTGTCAATCAGGGAATATCTCATTAGTAAGTAAATTGATTTTATTTACCAAAGAGCTATACAAAATAGAAAACCAGCAGACTCGGACATGCAGCCCCAAGCCTTGCTTAAACACCTAACACATATTCCATCCATATCTAACTATTTCTATTATATTTAGGGATATACATTAAGTTCTTGTTGTCTACTTGCTAGTCTAGGTTGCACCATTTGTTAGACGACGAGGGTATATATGCGCCACTTTTTTAACGAGGGGTATATCCGTTCTAAATCATGAAGTTTGAAGAGTATCTTTGCCCCTTCTCCATAAATGAAATAAATAAACTCTGCTGCATGCATACGTTCTTAGAACTATTATAAGAAGATCTTTTAAACAGTTGCCAGTTTAAAAAAAAGAAGATCTGTTAATTAACAAATGCTATATATACAGCAGCAACCAGTGTTACTATGGCTCTTGTGCCGGCCTCCATCTGAGTTCCCTGGCCCGCAGGAAGAGAAGTACTCATGGCTCTAATATTGGTGTTTATAAATGTGTGCGACAAATTGGTTAACTTGAAGTTGTACATTTTCTGGCTTCTATCTTGAACTATGTAGTGACCTTTGACATCTATTCCAAGTCATTGCTGATGATCAAGCGACGTGGTGTTTTTTCCAAGTTTAATCGAAGGCTATTTAGCATTAATTGAATTTGGTTGGGAATTTAAAAGTTACCACAAATTACAGAAGATACAAGATATATGATGATTATACATTCTATATGCATATCTAATAGAGTACTGGAAAAGATTCTGAATGACTTGATTGCTATATATTTGGAATTTTTAAATATTGTTTAACATTAATGTTAAAGAAATAATGCGTTATAAGGATATTGCCGTCAATCAACATTTAAAGGTTATTTTGGTCATTTTGGCTTCCCACTTTTATACTTAGATAATATTAGTTTTTACCAATTTGATTGATCACTGATCTACTAGATTCATTCAAATCTTCATATATTTTCTTTAAAAATAAACATTGCAGGCCGCAGGTGTAGAGTTTCCACCTCGAGAGGAAAACAGTGTACCTTTATTTACACCACCACAAACTCATCCAATAGTCCACATGCCTTCAGCTTATGAGGAGGCTGCAGTTGAGGCCTCTCTTGAGTCTGATCCCTCTGGACTCAGGTATTGATTAACTTATTCTTTTCCGTTTGGTATGGTTCCTGCTCAAAGTGTTGGAATTTTGTTTATGAACATTTCACTTATTAAAAAACACTGTTAATATTTATATGGATATGCTTATGTGCACCTTCCTCTTTTCAGTAAGTGCTTCACTATTGTTTATATGCACCACCTCTGTGTTTTAAAGGTCAATTTGTGTTCCTTTATTAGTTTCCCAAGTTAGCTATCTAGAAATTAAAATTTGAGGGTAGCACTTGTGGTATCCAGCATTTATGGCAACCTTGTTCAAGTGTAAGTGAAGTTTCTGATTCAAACAATGCATTGTTGGATGAAAAAGGGATGGGTGATCTCCTTATCATGGTATCAGAGAAGGACCCATCCTAATTCATAGTTTTTTTAATTTAGGCACCCCATACTAAATTTCCCATGTCCCAGATGTCTAGCCCTGGGCGTGAGGTAGAGTGTTGAAGAGTTCCACATTGGATGAAAAAGGGATGGTCGGTCTCCTTATATTGTCTTTGGACAATCCTCCCCTCTTGAGCTAGTTTTGGGGTTGAGTTAGGCCCAAGATCCTATTACATGATGAGCTAGCAGTTCTGACCCATTCATAGCTGATGCATTGAAACTGGAAGAATGTAGTAAACCATTAAAAACTTTTGATCAAATAGAGCAACCTTTATCAAAGCACAGTTTCAATGTTGCCAGTTTTGATGCTGCCCACAACATTCTTTTGGTAACCATATTGTAAGTTTTAAATGCTCCCATCTTAGCCGAGGTGGTACGACATGAAAAGCCCTGAATTTCAGCTATACTCTACTGCTGCTTTCTTTTGAATTGAGTTATTATTGGCGTCTAATCGTGACCTTTGGAGCGCTGTCTTTTTATTCAATTACTATGCACTCTAATTGCTGAGGATATTTTATCCGACTTATGTCAAACTTACTGCAACTTTCTCCAATGCCCTTTGTCCCTTGTCGGCTGTTTAACGTGACGTCATGTACAAAATAAATGTAGAAAGTCAAATAAAGAACTGTTAGTTTCAAGTAAGCAACTTTTCTAAAGAACTGGTAATTTCAAGTAAGTGACATTTCTGGTATTCTGTCTTTTCAGTGTTGCGGAGATTCAAAGTGCTGAGGGGTTATCAGATGTCCTGACGGAGATGCTTGGTGCCTTGGATCCAAAGAATCCTCAGGTCAGAACTTGGTTTGAGCTCTTGTTTCTCAGGTTCATAGTGGTTACTTGTCCCTATTCGCTACTATGAAAGTTGAAAACCAGAAGGGCGGTATAAATTATTCATAGGTTAAATGAGTTTTTTTTGGGTAGTCTTTGGGTACTTTATTCGATTAAGTGGAAAATTTCAGAACTACACTTTCTCTGAATGCTCCCCTCCACCCATTCACTAATTGAAATGACTAGCTTAGGTAAAATGATTATCTATCCCCTCCCCAGTGAAACAAAAATTAATAGAGGAAAAAGAAATTGTGCCTTCAGAAGTCCTTTAATGTAAAATCTGGCATGGTTTTTGTCTCCCATTTTGATGGGGGCATGTTGTTGCATCTAGGTTTTTAAGAAAAAATATTGCTGCAGTACATAAGGTTGAATGAAGTTTATATTGAAACATTGAATGTCGGAAGTAGAAGATATCAAACATTTTTTTGTGAGAACCATTATGCTGAGGTAGTTGTGGACGACATGATATTGGTAATACAACAACATACCCATTGTAATCCCACAAGTGGGGTCCGGGGAGGGTGGTGTGTATGCAGCCTTACTCCTACCTGGTGAAGGTAGAGATGCTGTTTCCGGTAGACCCTCAGCTCAAGTAAAGCATTACAAATCAGTAAAAGAAAGAAATACAATAGTGAAGGAACCATGTCGAAAACTCTTATTGAAAACAATGGAGAAAGAAAACTGTCATTTTTATGCTGATTGAGATATTTTTATGTACCTATTACAGATATTGATTTTTTGTTTAATTTTGTAGGTTAAATAGGGTTTATAAATTATAGATATCCTATTCTTCCTTTCAGTACTTTTATAGCTGAAATACAAGGAACTATCATGCTGTATTCCATTTTCTGGATAAGTGATGTTACATACCATCATTATCTGTTAAAATACATATTGGTTCATCAGCATTGTTACATCCAATTTATGTTTGACGGTACTTGTTAAGTCCAAGATGAATTATCGTTCATGTTTTAATTTATTATGTGACGTCTATGCAGTCTGTGAAGGAGGAGGTGATAGTTGATCTTGTTGAACAGTGTCGTTCTTACCAAAAGCGTGTGATGATTCTTGTGAACAACACTGTGTAAGAACCTGAAGTTTTTGTGGTTTTATTACTTTTCTAATAGCCCCTTAACATTGTTTTCCTTTGCAAATAGAGACGAGGATCTGCTTTGTAAAGGATTGGCACTCAATGACAATCTGCAGCGAGTTCTTCGTAGACATGACGATATTGCCAAAGGAACCTCAACAATTACTGTACCGCCCAGAGAAACTCCTGTTGCACCCCTTATGAATGTGAATCATGAGGATGATGAGTCAGAAGATGATTTCTCTCACTTATCACGGAGGTAATGCTTGGTCATTTTGCTGCTATACCGTCCCCCCCCCTCGCACAGTAGTTTTGTTCAGTTTTATACTTTTACTTTTGCCTGGTGTTTTGCTGGTCTTACTGCAAATATTGCCACTTTGGAGTACACGATGCAGTAAAAGCATTTAGATAAGATCCTTAAATGGTCATTGATATGAGAACATAAATTAACTCCTTTATTCTCCATCAAGGGAAGTTGGATTTCATTTGCGCGGAAGAATTTTATGTCAAATGGTTCCTAGATATCATTTTCACTTTAGTTCGCTCAGCTGTTTAGGTGGTTAATACAGTTCGACATTTAGCCTAATTGATATGCATCTGAGGTAACCTACTTTTAGATTTTTTTTACTACAAACAGTCAGTAGTTAATTCCATTAGTGCTAATGAAAAGATACTAGAATTGTGATAACAATTTGGGTTTCACCAAGGTTTAGAACATTCATAGTTTTTTATTCATAAAAGAGTTAATAAAGCTTTTATCAACATATACCAGGCTATCATTCATTACCAAGCTCTCATATAAGTAATAATTAGCTTCTGATTTTTAATTTTCCACCAGCATAAACGTATGTCCAGTTACTTAATAGGAGATTTTGGGGATAAAGAAGAGGACTCGGTAGAGTTTCATTTCCTTTTTACAATTTTTAACAGAATATTGGGCCGATTATATTACCATACGAAGTTTGGGGGCAAAGGCCTTCAGAAAGTTTTGGAGGGGAGAGTTTGGGGTACCCAATTCTTGAGTTTTAACTTCTTTTCTGGACCTACTTTTCCTACATCTGCCTCTGGTGGTGTGACCATAACTTCATAGTGTTGTCAAATTCAGAGGAGGATTCACTGGTACTACCTGGGTTCTCAAGGGGAAGACTTCTGCAGATTGATGCTTAAGAAATTGTGCAATCTAGTGCCTCTGTGAATTTACTTTATTCATGTGTGTGCTGGCATGGCACAAATCTCTTTCTTGGTTAAGAATCTTCTTTGAGTGAGATTCTTGAGCAATGAGTATGGAACCTTGCATGATCTATAATTGGCAATCATTTGTCCCTTGAGGGGACAGTAACGATTAAGAGATTTTAACTTATAATTGTCAATATATTTATAGCCATTGTTGAGTGTAGGTTTGTGCTTTAGGAGTGTTTTGTTGTGCTTTTTCCAAAATCTCTATTAGTATCCCTTGACAGTGTGGTCTTCGGCCTTTTTTTTTTTTCCTTTTCTTGATGTGTTACTGTCACTCAATTTGCAGAACTTCAAGAGATCCATCACAGGGACAGGGGCGGAAGACTATTGATGTGAAGAGCGAGCCTATGCGAATTACTCCAACTCTTCCTCCCCCACCTTCATCAAGGAGACCAGTTTTTACAGATGGTAAAATGGTTGATTATCTCAGTGGTGACAGGTTTGAATCAGAAAGATCACTGGGAACAGAAGGATCTTCACCTATTGCTGCTTCAACTAATTCAAACAATGCGAGTTCCATCCCATGGTCAAGTCCCAAGCCATCTTCATCTGCACCCCCTCCGGATGATTTGCTAAATCCAACTGCTGATGAGGACTTCTTGAACCCCACTGCATCTATGTTTACTGGAAAAAACAACCACAATGAATCCAATTCAAAAGCCAAATCTGCCGATAACTTGCCTCCAGCACCTTGGGATGCTCCTCCTCCTACCGCACTCCCTCCACCACCGGCCAGATATGATCAGAGACAGCAGTACTTTGAGAAACATGTTTCTGGTGGCTCCCCTCCCGCAAGAACTGGATCGACTTCCTATGACAACATAGTTGGACAAACAAAGAATCTCTCTATTAATTCTTCTTCACCATCCAAACCAGAGAAACCCGAGGATGCACTCTTCAAAGATCTTGTTGATTTTGCAAAAGCCAAGTCTTCCTCATCTTCAAACCAATCCAATAGATCATTTTAAGTGATTTCAATGAATATGAATAATGTGTGGTGGGGTGTATATCTACTTTTTCTTCTTGTAGCAATAAATATTAGAGAGGACTGAGTTTATGGATTACTGGAGCTGCTTCTTCTGCTTTATTTCTGTTCGGCTTTCAGCCTTTAGGTGAGTGATAGTGTAGCTGACATGGCATTTATATCTTGGATCATATAAGGTGGTTAATATTCTGTTTTTTTTTTTTTTGTTTCAACTGATAATCCAATTTCAGTTTGATAGCATAGAACACATAATAGTGTGTCATGGTAGTAGCTCAAGTATACATCTTCTAATGGAATCTCATTAAGATAACAGACACAGACCAACATCCTGCACGTTGGAACTCGATAACAACCTCTATCGATTCTGAAAAACTGATACGCAGCTTTCTCCAGCAATCTTCTTAAGTCGTCTCTCTTTCATACCGCTTCTCAGTTTTGCTGCTTTCTCCCATAAACCGGTTTCAGCATACTTATTTGCTACCATGACCAAATTCCCACTCCTTTTAGGCTCCAATCCAAGCAACCTCTTTCTGACCTTCTCTCCCACTCCAGTATAGTCGCTAATATCATGGATGTGGCATGCACTGAGCAATGTCCTCCATATGACTGCATCAGCCTCAATGGGCATGTCAACTATGAATTTGTATGCTTCATCCAGACGTCCAGCACGACTCAAGATATCTACCATGGTACCATAATGTGCCATCATAGGCTTGATGCTATGGAGACTTTCCATCTCTTGAAACAAACGATGCCCTTCTTCCACCATCCCAACATGGCTACAAGCACAAAGCACACCAAGAAAGGACACATAATTAGGCTTCACAGAACAATCCTTCATTTTCGAAAAGAGTTTCAAGGCATGTGCTGCAAATCCATGCTGAGCTAATCCAAGAATCATCGCACTCCATGTCCACACATTTCTTTCACCAATCCTATCGAAGATCAAACGAGCATAATCCACTGCTCCGCATTTAGCATACATGTCAATAAGGGAAGTTCCCAATTGACAATTCACATGCATCCCTTGCTCAATCACTTGACAATGAATCCATTTCCCTAAAATCAAGTCACCCAACTCAGCACAAGCAGAAAGCAAAATCACCATAGTTGTCTCATCCGGTTGAACCCCACATTTTCTCATCAAACGAAAAATCTCAATCGCATCATAATACCAACAGCTTCCCACACAAGCCGAAATTATCGAATTCCAAGTAACAACAGTTCTAAGCGACATTACATCAAACACCTTGTATGCATCCACAATCTTCTTGCAAGACCCATAAAAATGAATCAAAGTGTTCTGTACATACACATTGTTACAAATACCCATCTTGATGACATCACAATGAATCTGTTTCCCTTCTTTCAAACCCAAAAAAAACGAACAAGCCTTGAAGAGAAAAGGGTATGTGAATTCATCAGAAGCAGCTCCAGAACGCCGCATTTCAACAAAAAACCGAATGGCTTCACTATGTGAACAGTATTCACCTGTAGCATAATTCCTAATGAGGATATTCCACCATGAATTAGACGAATTTTGCTATTGTTTGATGAGAAGACCGGCGTAAGAAAATGAGTTTATGGGAGTATGAGAAGCAAAAAAGTTGACAATTTTGAGGAGGATGCAATTTTGTTGAGATAGTCCTGAGATTATGATTTGTGTATGAATTTGGAAAACATGTCTTAGAGAAGAACAAGAACTGAGAAGAGCTATGAGTTGTTGGGTTTTGGAGGTAAAGCTCATGTCAATTTAAGAAAATTTGCATGTGTTCAGTCCATTGTTGCACAAGTTCTGGAAAATGTTCAAATATGCTATCGAATTAGAGAAAAGATTCATTTATGTTACGGTTAAAAGTTTAACTCATGTATGTCATTTTCGTTTGACAAGAGACCCATTCATGTCATTATTTGTTCAGTTCTAATTTTGCAAAACCATTTTTTTCTCAAAGTTCCATAGCAAAATTAGAACTGAACAAATAATGACATGAATAAATTTCTTGTCAAACTCAAATGACACAAATGAGCATTTTCTCAAACTTGGATGACATATACCTAAAGCTCGCAATTGAATTATTGCAATTGGTGCATAAGGTATGGTAGCATAGAAGTTGTATGTCTCTCAACATACCACATGCATTGCCTCTCGTTGGAATAGTTACCATCAGTATTCAATTTCAGATACAGAAGGGTAAAAGGTTGAAGGATACAACTTAAGTAACGTATGTTAGATGCTTGGACCGATAATGACATGAATTGATTTATGATGTTCACAATGGTATGACAATAATTAATATTACGCACCACTCAAGACGATCAAAAAGCTTTCTCTAAATCTAGTTCGATAAGGAATTTCCTATTTTCAGCCACAATTTTTGAATTCTTGAACCATAACAACATTATCCCCTCCCTTTAAGAAGCTAGCTAGATCAATTATAATATCAAGCCAAGGCTTAATACAATTAACAATAATTTTAGAAACAATTTTATTAATATCCTATTGGCCTGGATTGTGAAGTTCTATTTACTCCGGTAAAAGGTCAAGGGGGCCTAATTTGATGACCATATTGGATATGAAAATAAAGAGGAGCAACTTTCTCATATAGCAAATATAAAAATTATATTTGTATATTATAACTATAGTTTGCATAATTGCGCTTCATAGAAAATTTTATGTTTGTTATGGAGCTTTTGATTTATATAATTCGCTACAAACATTCAATTTTATATAAATTGTTCAGTTTTGTATAAATTCATTTATACATTATAATTTGTATAATAAGATCTATATTTGTATAATTATAAGTCTATAGGACGGAAATATATGTATTTGCATTTGTATACACACTTTTCTCTCGCTTTATACAAACACAAACGCATTTTATATATTTTATACCGAAATGTATAAAATGGCTAATTGTATATCGAATCAGATGACAAAAAAGGGGGATGTTTGCTGCGAATTACAATTTAAATAAACTATGACTATAACATTTAATTTGAATTAATAGTTTGCTATTTCATACAATTTCCTCAATAAAGATCAATCGAAATCTAGCTAACATAATGAAGAATTAAACAATTCCAAAAATATAAATATTTCACATATATAAGGATATTGCTAAATGTTTTATTTATTCCACATATATATGGATCATTGTTTACCATTCACAAATATGAAAAATACAGATACATGCAAAAAAAACAAAAAAACTTACTCTATTATACAATAGACACTATTAATGCCTTATTATTCATCACCTTAAATATGCAATATAATTACCTTAAATAAAATTCAAACTTCTTTATGTCTATGTCTTTAATTATTTAGAGAGACCAAATGGAGTAGCAATTAAATAAAGATCATTCTTTCTCCTGGCTGTTAATCCTTCTGTTTCAATTGTGTCCAAATCATTTGGATTGATTCCATTAGGAACCTTCCAATCAAAGTGATAAAGTAATTGGGATAATGGATGTGCAATATTAACTAAACCAAATAACATTCCGGGACACATTCTTCTTCCTGCACCAAATGGAAGAAATTCAAAGTGATTTCCTTTAAAGTCAATAGTACTATTCTCAAATCTCTCAGGAATAAAACATTCCGAATTATGCCAATATTTGGGATCTCTACCAATCGACCATGCATTGACCAGAACTTTGGTTTTTACAGGTATTGTGTATCCATCAATCTTTGTTTCCTCTCTACATTCCCTTGGGACTAATAGAGGTGCCAGAGGTGTAGCCTTAATGTTTCTTTGATAACGAATTGCAAGTAGTTCAACTCTTCCAAATCAATATCGTTAAATGTTTTTTTCCCATTCAATCGTTCTCTCACTTCGAGTTGTGCTTTCTCCATGACACGTGGATTTTTAATTAATTCTAAAAATGCCCAAATTAATGTTGTAGATGCTGTTTCAGTTCCTGCTAGAAACATGTCCTACATGTAAAATTAAAGGTATAAATATCGAAGTTAATAAGATTTATAACACGAAATAAAATAACTACTTTAAAATGCACCAGACTTACAAGTATGACTGCTTTAATGTTTTGATTTGTGATAGGAGGTCCAAATTCTTCGCTCTCCATTACTCTAAGTAAAGCATCAACAAAATCTTCATTTCCAGACTCACCATTATATTTCTTACCTTTTGCTCGATTATCTCGATGATCATTAACGATTTTCTCCAAGATTTCATCAACCTTTGAGTGTGCCTTTGACAATTTGAATTTCATTCCACTGATATTATGGAGCCACTTTTGGGAAGGGAACAAATCAGTTAAGTCGAATCCTCCAATTAATGAATAAATATCTTTTACCAACATTATAAACTTATTTCGATCATGTATGATTTTTCCAGATACTGACCTACAAGTTACAGTATTTGTAAACCAAAAGATCTTGTTGGATAAGTTGGTCAATGAGTCAGGTGTATTGGAACGAAGAGATGAAATGAGATTTGATATCTCTTCTTGTCGAATTGAAGCAAATGATTTGACCATTTTTGTACTAAGAAGTTCTAGGACACAAACCTTTCACATATTTCTCCAGTAATCTCCATATGAACTAAAGCCTATGTCCGTGCAATCATAAAATATGATACTCGCGGACAAAATTTGTGGCCTATCTACAAAATGGAGGTCTTGAGTTTTCATGATTTCTTTTGCCATTTCTGATGAAGATACAACAATTGTTGAAATATCCCCAAGACGTAAGTGCATGATTGAGCCATATTTTTTTGATAGATTTCTAAGTGAACGATGTGGTAGATCGCTCATTAGTTGATGCAAGTTTCCTATAAAAGGTAGTCTCCATGGTCCAGGAGGCAATGTTTTGTTTGGAGATTTTGATTTTTTCCATTTTTGAGATACAAGGAAGAAAGAGGAGAAGAAGAGAACAAGTGAGATAAAGAGGAAGTAGGGTAAATGTTGATACTCCATTTTGGAAGCTAAGAAAAAAAGAAACATGCACACTTATATCTTATAGAGATACCAGCATTATGTTTAGGTTTGTGTGTATATATAATACTAGTGAGGAAATAGTCTGTGCAGAGCACGTGCCCAATATTAACTCATAAATTATTTGTTTGAAACAATATTCATTACATAATTTATTTTTAAAAATAAAAATCAACTTTATATTTGTGGTAATAGATTATCTAATTAAGTGTGAAATGAATATGTGATAAATAATTTTAAATGGTGTTGATTAAACGATTTTAAATTTTTGATCCAAAATATATATATTAATTTCATTCTTCTTTTTCGAAAATTTGACGTGATGGATCCTTTTAGGATCTCCATAATTGAAATCTTTTTCTTCATTGTTTGCCACTTTCTTTTACCTAAAATAATTATAAAATTTACTTAAATTTCAACGACACTCAAAGTAAGAAGAGCCTGTTTCGCTTGGCCGAAAAAAAAAAAGCTTTTAAAAAGTAATTTTTAAAGTCAAACTTAAATGACTTTTAAGTTAAAAAAAAAAAAAAGTGAGAGATTTCTATTTTTTATTTTTAACCCTTTTAAATTATTTTAAATCCTTTTTAACTTTGTTAAACACTTTCAAAAGCTAAAAATGACTTAAAAATAGGTTTGACCAACTTTTAAGTCAATCCAAACAGGCTCAGAAGCTATACGTAAAAAAACTGAATTTAACACGAAAATCGATAGCCTAAATAGGTCCTATAATTTCAAAAAATTAATGACTACCTTTTTCTCTTAATAAAGATAATTAAATTATAGTGAAGCAAAGAGAAACTTTTTTCCCCGAAAATATATAGGTCCTATAATTTTGAAAAATTAATGACTACCTTTTTTCTCATCATAAATAATTAAATTATAGTAGTTAAGCAAAATGAAACTTTTTATCCCAAAAATATGTTGAAGCTGCTTAACTTCAGCAGGGACTCACATTGAAAAGAGATAAACTACATAGGAGATGTTTTTTTTTTTTTTTTGTCTATTATGGGAAATGTTCAAGCAATATAACATATAGTACAATACAATCAAATCATAAAGCTCTCAATGATCAAAATACCCCTTAATTTATTCTTATTCCTAAGAAACACACATGTGGATGGTGTGCTGACTGTCACTTATATTATATAATAATATATATATATATATACTAGATATGGGACTCCATGCCAGCACGGGGCCCAATATATATTACTGTTTCTGTTTTAATTTATGTGGTACATATGAAATTTGAATTTAATCAATTTTTTAGTATGTTTTTATATATTTTAAGTTGCTAATTATTTTTATTTAGAGTATGTTTTATGTAAATATATTATAAATCACAATAATTAACAAGTTAATATAAAAAAAACTTATAAAAAATTCATTGACTTTTGAAATTTCATTTGTATCACATAAATCAGGACAAAGCGAGTAATATATATGAAAATTACATAAAACGTACTATAACTCACAATAATTAGCAACTTAAAATATCTATATATCTATATTTCTCCCAATTTATGTGGTATAGATGAAATTTTGAAAGTTAACAAAAACTTTTTATATGTTTTCAAATATTTTAAGCTATTAATTATTATGATTTATAATACTTTTTGCAATTTTTTATTTATTTATATAAAGTATAAAAGAAAAAATTAAAAAAAGGAAACATAAATGTCAGCAGGAGTCCAATCTATGTTAATTTCTATGTTTTAATTATTGTAATACCGATTGGATTTGGAGAGCCAACTAAATTTTTTTAAATGATTTTTTTAATAAATTTTAAGTTGTTAATTATTATAATATATAATATTTTTATTAATTTTAAACCAATATATGTTTTTCTCTGTCTCAATTACATGAGACATATGGAATTTGGAGAGTCAACTAAAATTTTAAAATATGTTAAGTTGTTAATTATTATACCTTATAGTACTACTACGTGATTTTCAAATAAAATATGTAATTTTTTAATTTCAATTTATATGTCATTGATATAATTACATATATTAAGTAATGAAGAATTAATGTCTAAATTATGTGACACCTATGAATTTTGGAGTGTAAATCAAATTAGTTATATGATTTTTAAAAAATAAAGCGGTTAATTATTACAATTTATAATACTTTTTATATATTTTTTAAATGATATATATATATTGATATTAGTATTGTAATAAATTAAATTTTATTATTTTTAAATTTATGATCTCAATTGTCAGCCTATGCCACATTATAAAATGTTCCAAAGTAGATATCAGATTTACAAAAATGTCGATGCCAGCTAAAGTAATAAAATAACATCTAAGGGCATGAACCTATATATGTATATATAAAGCTGAATATAGACAATCTGATGTGACACCTCTCTATGACCAGTATTTCTATTCATCTTTTTTCTCCTTTTTTTGACATTTTATCTTTGTTTTGTATTTTTTATTTGTACTTTAAAAAAAAACTATTTATGTCATACCCGATTAATTATGCCCTTTATAACATCCATTACACTAATATAGATTTAAGTAAATGAAAATGGAAGATGAAAAGATAAAAACTATTCATTTTTCATAACTGTTTATAATTATTTAGCCTATAAAATAAAATAAAATAGTTGAGCATTTGTAACAAATAAGAACAAATTTCTTCACTTTGGCTCTTCTTCTTCTGACGATGATGATCAATATATGGTATCAACTTCTGTCGCTAAGATGTCCATCAAATTTCTAGGTCATGTGACTTTTTTAACAAAAGAGAAAGAGAGAATATCTCATGATTCTTGTGAAGACATTGATGTAAAGAAAGGGATTATGTAACAAAATGTTCTTTTAAAAATAAAAGACTTTTTGAAAAAATGTTTATTCCTCCTACAAGGAGAGAAAATTCATTGTGGTTGAGAAATTTATAAGACTGATTAGTGTTTCAAAGGGTAAGAAAATTATTTGGAGAAAAAATCATTCTATTTATGAAATTCATATCAAATTAGGAGGAGAACAAGAAAAAATTTATTTTGTGATTTGAAAAGAGAGAAAATTAGATATTATTTCTTTCAACCTCATTATTCTTCTAATTTCTTTCTTCTTTTATTTTGTCTTGATTTTTTGTATCTTTAATTAAAGTTTTTTTTTCTTATTTATCTTTAATTAAAGTTTATATATATTTTCTTAAAAAAGAATTTAAAAAGATGATCATAGTTAGTTCCTTTCCTCATCAATGCTATTAATCTCATAATTAGTGTTATTTATATTATTTTCTTAATTACTATTTTTTCTTTCATTTAATTATTTATTTGAAGAAATTAGTTATTATAACTATATAAGAATTACACATGTATTTTTACATAATTGATTTGTTATTTTTAAATTTTTTGGATCATTCTTCATCTTAAAGTTTCTATCTATATGTAATAATAAAGCTAAAATAGAAAATGTGGGGTGACACCTTCTTAGCAATAGATACTTATTTATTCTTATCAATGTTTCTGATATTTTTTATTATTTTTTCCTTAAAATAATTGTTGCCTCGATTTTTAGTTTTAGTTTTATTTTTTTAGCATTTCTAATTTTAAAAGACTGAAAAATTTATATTGAAAATTTACAAAATATAAAAGATGATTTATTTAACTCCTATCATCATCAATATTATTATTAATTTGTTTTACTTCTTTTCTTAATCTTCATTTCATCATTAATGTAATTTATATCATTTTCTTAGATATATATATATATATATATATATATATATATATATATATATATATATATATATTTTGTTTAATAATTACTTGATCTGATCTACTTGCAGGTTGGTGATCCGACAGTCCTTGCGGATCTGGTTGGATACTTGCTGTAAATTTTAAGGCTTTAGTGTAAGATGGTTCTTGGCATAAGTCGTTCATGAAAGGAGTTTATCTTCTAGTTGTTGTATTGTCTTTTTTAATTCACTAACTTCAATAGTTACTATTTCTACTTGCGTTGTAATTTTTTCGACTAGTTCAATTGTTCTTAATTCTAATTCTTTAGGTTTTTCTGTTATGGTTTTTATTAGCCTTCCTATTTCGACCTTTGTAGGTATCTGTTCTATATTAAACTTATTGTTTAAGTATTGGAGTTTTCTATCTAGTTCTAATTCTTGTATTTTAAGAAGTCAAGATTTAGTTCTAACCTTTCTAATATCTTCTTATATTTATTTTGAGTTATTTCTATTGTTTTTAGTAATCTTACTATATTCTTTTCTTTTTCTTGTGTTTTTTCACTAATGTTTATTATAAGATCTATTATAGTATTATATTGCTTATCCTCTGAATGTAAAAGGTGTTCTCCTTGACTAAAATTGCACCTTATTACTAAATTTTCTTTTAATATTTTGTATTTCTTTTCAGGGTAGATTCTTGGGTCTAAGTAGTCTAATTGTTTTAATGGATCTATACTTACTATCTTATCCTAACGGAATATCTATTTTACTAATACTTTTCCTTTGAAATTTTATTATATTATTTGCAGATTGAATATCACTATCGATGATATATAATTCCCACCGTAGAGCACTTAACAATTCTGGGTTGACTAGTGTTGGTCTATTTACTGAGTATAAGCCTCCGTGATTATAGAGTCTATCTACTAAGTCTCTTGTTTCTAATACTTTTAAGTATAAACTTAAATCATGTTTTAATTTTAACCACTCTGATTTTATTTGTATTTCTCTGTATAAATACCAATATCTTAGTCGTAATTGATTAGCAAAAGGGTGTTTTTTCATATATTATTTCTGTCTTGATTTTAACTGTGTAATGTATTTATATTCTAATCTAGATATTATTTCTATGAGGTAGTCTAACCTTATATTGTCTACACCTTGGGCGGGACTGACACTCGAAGACCATTGCTTGCCCCAAGCGAACCCTTTGCCTGACTTACTTAACTCAGTGGAAGACAATATTCATCTCTATAATGATCAATGAACTTAACTGAATTGAATAATAAAATAACTGAGAATGTCTTAAAGATTAAACACTCAACTTGGCCAAAAGTGGCAAATCAAGTCTTTAACATATGAAATGAAAATGAAAAGACTCAAAGGACTAACATCTGACTGTCTATGAAGCCTCTTAAACAACTGAGATGGATTTTGGGACATACCCCACAACATCCTAATGAACTAACTAGAAAGCAATGAAAATAGATCCTCCGGAAGGTAAGGAGGCTCACCGACTGACTCTGAACTGCTCACTGGATCAACGGTGCGCTGGAATGCCGATCCTAGTTACCTGTGTCTGCATCCTAGTAAGATGCAGGCCAACTGGCATCAGTACATTGAATGTACGAGTATGCGAGTTGGAATGCTAAAACAACACAGGCTTGAAAGGGAATCTGAAAGAAACACTTACCTTGACTCTTCTCAACTCATGAATACTTAACTAAACTCATTTCAATATAAAGCAGTTTAAAACAAGTGCAATATAAAGAAAAGTTGTTTAAAAACATGATGTCAACTCTGTGTATATACAAGGATACAACATAACTCTGAAATGTATGTAAAAACACAATAAACCGATGTATATAAAAATACAATAACTTCTGTGGGAGTTTCTCTAACCGACAACCATCACATAAGAGCTATACTGATGATACAACGATCTACCTCACACTGCCAGCACATCCTATACCCGGCCAAAGGTATAGGACCTGAACTACTAAGTGGATCCACTAATTTATTGTGAAAAGAGTTCATCTAAAAAGTATGACCCTTTTTTTTACCCATGGTGGCTACATGGTTTTATGGAGACTTGAGTTATCTAAACTCATGCTCACCCCCAATTCGGTGCTCAATACTACTCCCAAATATACTAGCTCTTATGTTTAAAAACATACTTCTTCTGTGATTTGAGATTAGTGCTTAAAAACATTGCTCAAAGGCTATCTTGGAAATCAAAGTTTCCCCTCTTGCTTCATTTAGAAAGCGATTACTTTTTTTGAAAACTTGACCGAAGGCTCTTTGGAAATCTCAGTTTCCAATCTTATTTAAATGTGAAAACATTTAAAATCTCTTTGGGAATACTTGGTCCCCATATAGTTTTGAAGAAATGAACTTCAATCTATACTCTTTACTCTTTACTCAACTTGAACTTTAAGTCTTAAAACAAGGTTATGCAAAAAACTTCTTGAAAAGACTTTGAAAACTTTCTAGACTTGACTCTTGACTTTCCTTGAATTTGAATTTATGGATACAAGGTTATGATTCATGTTTATGGATGATTTCTAGGTGTTTAGAAGTCATTTAGAGTAGTTAGAATCAATGGAAAGTGTTAGGACACTTTAGAATAACTTAAATAGGCTAAACGATGAAAAACTGGTGAAAAACGCTGATTCGGGCATGTCCCTGGATAAGAAGTATCTCAACACTAGAGTCATTAACTCGAACTAAGTGATAGACACACCCCTTAGAAACTAACTTCTTTCCCTTAAGGTACAAAATAAAACGACCCTTAGGCACTGCTGAATTGCTTTTCTACTCTAAGACTGGCTCATTTGGAAGTTGAAAATTGACAACTCGAGTTCTAGAATCAACTGAGGCATAACAGGCATGAAGCTAGTCCATACCAAGAATGACACCAAAATCTACCATGTCTAACTCAATTAAATCAACCATGGTACTCTTGTGATTGGCGGAAATGGGACAATCACGATAGACTCTCTCTGCTAGAATAGACTCACCAACAAGTGTAGAAACACTAAATGGTTCACTAAGTTGCTCAGGAATAACATCAAAATTCATAGCAACATATGAAGTTACAAAAGATAAACTCGCTCCTGGGTCTAGAAAAACATAAACATTAGAGTTAAAGACTTGGATCATACCAGTGACAACATCTGGTGAATCCTCTTGCTCTTGGCGACTGGTGATAACATATAATCGGTTTGATCCTCCGCCAGTACCAGAAGTAGCCCCTCTAGGTGCAACACTGTCTGGTGGATCAACTGAAGAAGACTGGGCTCTATTGCCCCCATTACCATTACCCTGCTTGTTCTTTGGACACTCTCGTATGAAATGCCCATTCTGGACACATTTGAAACAACCAGTGGAGCCCTCACGACAAGTATCTAAGTGGTTCCTACCACACTTAGCGCAGGCAGGAGGCTTACTACCCCCTTGCGCCACACTACCCTGGGAATAGGCAGGCTTGGCTCTGAAATTCTAACTATTGTACTCACTTTTGTTCTTAGGTGCAGGTGCACTAGCAGATGATGGAGCAGGTCCCTTCTGTTTCTGTTGGAAGGATGACCGGTTGGCATCACTCTTCTGTTTCCCGGACTCATTCCCTGTCTTAGCTCTCTTGTTCTTAAACTCTTCTCTATCCCTTAGCTTCTCTTCCTCGACCTACTGCACATAGACCATCAACCTTGATATATCCATGTCACCTATTAGCATTGCATCACTACCTTCCTTACTCGACAGACGAGACAACCCAGCAACAAACAAGCTCATTCTACTCCTCATATCCGTAGCCATCTCTAGAGCATAACGGGATAGTTGGGTGAACTTCAACCCATATTTATGAACGCTCAAAAAATCTTGCTTAAGTGTGAGGAACTCTCGTACCTTAGCCTCTTTCAGTTCTCGGGGGAAGAAACGCCCCATAAAGGCCTCTTCAAAACAAGCCCAACTCGCAAGTGGTGTATCCTCAGCTCAATTCTTCTTCAATTGATTGAACCACATCCTAGCGACACCCTTCATTTGGTATGCAACTAGTTCCACCCTCTCAGTATCAACAATGTGCATGACATCAAATACTTTTTGCAGCTCCTCAATAAAGTTCTATGGATCCTCAGTAGTGCTTGGACCAGTGAAACTTGGAGGGTTCATCCTCAGTAACTCATGAATTCTCGAAGTGTCAGCCTCTTCTTGTCGAGCCCCTCTTTGTTGCCTAGCCTAATTAGTCACAAGTTGACTGAGTATCTTTATCGCTTCCTTGAACTCAACATTAGTAACTTCCTCTTGGGGTTGCACTTCAGGTGCATTGGGTACCCCTTGCTCCTCAACATTACGCTTAGCAGGACGACCTCTGATAGCTCTTCGTGGAGGCATGATTAACTGAAAAACACGCGCAAACACGAATTAGAAAGAAAATTTTTAGATATCAAACTCTAACGTACGAAATGAGTGTGAAAGAAGTGAGATAATTTCCTAAGTGTTGCAGCTTCCTAATTATGGATGTGGCGCGCTTCACCCCGATAACTAGAACTCTACAGATACAACTTTATAGACTCCCTAGGTCTCCTGAACTTTGTGCTTTGATATCAAGTTTGTCATGTCCCGAGCCTACACCCTAGGCTAGACTGGCACTCGAGAACCGTTGCTGGCCCCTAGCAAACCCTTGGCTTGGCTTATTTACTCAGTGGAAAAGTTAACTTAACAAGATAAACTCAATTTTTTTAGAATGTTATAAAGAAAAACATTCAACTAGCCAATAAGACAAACTCACGTCTCAACATAAGATAATGAAATGAAAAGACTAAGGAACTAACATCTGATTATCTATAAAGCCTCTCAACAACTGAGATAGATGTCGGGACAAGACCTACGACATCATAATGAACTAATAGTAAAACTGAAAGCAAATAAAGGGATTCTCCGGAAAGGAAGGAGGCTCACCACAGGACTCTGAGTGCACAATTGGATCAACAATGCGCTGTATGCTGATCCTAGTTACGTGTGTCTGCATCATAAAAAGATGCAGGACAAATGGCATCAATACATTGAATGTACGAGTATGCGAGGAGAATTCTAAAATAGGACATAAGGTTGAAAGGAACTGAAGAACTTACCTGACTCAACTAAACTCAACATAACTTAATTCATTTCAATATAAAGTAGTTTAAAACAAGTGCAATATAAAGAAAAGCTGTTTAAAACATGATGTCAATTCTGTGTGTCTGCAAAGATACATATAACTCTGAAATGTATGTAAAAATACAATAAATTGTGTATATAAGAATACAATTACTTTTGTGGGAGTTTCTCTAACCGACAACCATAATGTAAGAGCTATTGTGATGATACAACATTTTGCCTCATGCTGCCAGGGCCGTCCTATACCTTGCCGAGGGTATTGAACCTGAACTAAGTGGATCCACTAGTCTATGCTAAAAAGCACTAAAGGAATCATCTACAAAGTATGACCCTTTTTCTACCCATTGTGGCTACATGATTTATGGGGGCTGTGAGTTGTCTGAACTCTCCCCCATATCGGTGCTCAATACTACTCCCAAAATATGATACTAGCTCTTATGTTTAAAAACATACTTCTTTTTGTGATTTGAGATAAACTGCTCAAAAACTTAGCTCAAAGGCTATCTTGAAAATCAATGTTTCCTCTCTTGCTTCATTTAGAAAGCGATTACTCTTTTCTGAAAACTAGCTCAAAGGCTCTTTGGAAATCTCAGTTTCCGTTCTTATTTAAATGTGAAAACATTTTAAAATCTTTGGGAATACATAGTTCCCATATACTTCTTTGAAGAACTGAACTTCAAACTTTACTCTTTACTCTTTACTCAACTTGAACTTTAGGTCTTAAAACAAAGTTAAAAGCATTTGCAAAAGACTTCTTGAAAAGACTCTAAGAACTTCCTAAACTTAGCTCTTGACTTTCTTTGAATTTGAATTTATGGATTCAAGGTTATGATTCATGTTTCTGGATGATTTCTAGATGTTTAGAAGTCATTTAAAGTAGTTAGAATCAATGGAAAGTGTTGGTACACTTTAGAAGGACTTAAATAGGCTAAACGACGAATAACTGGTGAAAAACAACAATACGAGCGCGTCCCTGGCACGCCGTACCAGCCCTAACTTACTAGGGCTCCAAAATGGTGCACTTCTGGCGCGCTGCCCCACCTGCTAGGCGCTATGGGGGTGTGTCGCACCAGCTGTTCCTTCAGGTAATTTAAATCATTTTAAATCGATTTTTGATCTTAAATCAATTTAAATCGATTCCTTTTCTCAATACTTTCTTAGATTCAGATACCCAAAACATGTACACTAGAATATAACTCGAAACAACTCTTAACATTGCTAAAACGTCTCAAGAGAACCCATCAATCACATGTAAGTTCAAGAATGAAAACAATTCAAGAACACATGTCAAGAATATCAAATTCTAACTCTTTTAGGATGAAAATCGCTGAATTAAACATGTTTGGCGCGTGGATGAATGGATCCAACGCTATGTGATCTCACATACCTTGTAGGGATCACCCCTTGACGAAATCCACGATCTTAGATTCAAGAACTTGACGATTTCCTTGCTTCTCCTTCTCTTTTGTCCTCTTCTTTTCTCTTCTCTAAAACCCTAACTCAATTTCTCCAAAGCGTAAACTGACCAAGTTCAGTTTATACCCGTAAGTAATTACCAAAAACGAATTAAAATAAAAGGGTAAGGAAAAGACCAAACTACCCGTTAAAAATTCGGATTGGACATTTCCTTATTTGAACAGCCCAACTTCCAATGGGAATAACTCACTCATACAAACTCTGAATCGTGCAAACTAGGCGGCGTTGGAAAGATTATTCCAAGATCTTTCCTATGATATCTGGAAGCACACCTAACTCATCCTGAGCTAGGAGTTATGGTCATTTGTAACCAAAAATCTAACTTAACATACTTGACAAAATTTCCAGATTTTTATATTATTTCCAAAAATGACTATTTTGCACTTTTTAACTTCTTTCTAGTTCTTTTCTAGTTACGGGGTGTTACACAAACGGTCAATAAGAAATAATCCCAACATAACTTATCCCATCTTAACTTATCCTAGCATAACTTATCCATCATAACTAATCTCATTATAAGTTGTATTCAAACCAAACGACCCTTATTGTTAATATTGATATCCCTTTTGAATGCGCAATCGAATGTTACCTTAATTCATACATTATTCCACTAAGATAACATCAGAGATCAGACAAAATATATGCAAACTCTACAAGAAGTCGATAATTACTATCAAAATCATAATAGAGAAATGGTATCGACGCTGCTTCAAAATTAATCATGATTTTGGAGTCTCAAATATCAGATATATATTCATCATTAGTACTAATTGATGACGGAAGGGAATCAAAAGGTTTGATAATTAATAGGATTCAATTAAATCACATACATCCTCTTAATAATTTAGATAATTTGGAAAGTTCACCATCAAAGGAGCTTTTAAGATGATCCGTAGAGGTTTAATTAAATATACATAATAGTTTGCTTTTAATATAATATCATTAAATAAGACACCCTTTTTTAATACTAGTTATACTATCTATACTAGTTCAGCCAGTTGTCGTTCTAATATCTATAATGTACAATAATTCTGTTGATATATAAAATATCTATTGGAATTAATGTGTATTTATATATTTGATCATAAATATTAATAATAATAATAATAATAATAATAATAATAATAATAATAATAATAATAATAATAATAATAATAATAATAATTGTCACGCCCCAAACTTGAGGGGCGCAACTGGCTCCTAATGCCAAAACTCAGGCCCGAGCAGACCCTGCTGAACCATTTGCTACTAGCGCATGGCAGCCACACGCAATCAAGAAAACAAACAAGTATATCTTGGCTTAAAGCTAAGCCCTCAGCCGGCAAGACCCCTGTCAACTGATCTATAAAAGAAACATCTACTCCTAGGAGATCATATAAATAAATAGCCAACTAGTACAAAAGTCCTGATTGGGCTGTCGAGGCCACCATGATATCTATACCAAAACTAAAAGCATGTATATATTAATACAATACATCAAACAACTCACAAGCTTAAGCAAACCAACAACATAGGCCAGTATGGCCATAACGTAGCTATACACCCCACACACTAGTCTGCAAGCCTCTAAGAGTAGTAAAGATTAGCGGGATAGGCCCCCAGTCTACCCATAAAGATATATACAGCAAAAGGTAACAAACCTCCCAACTCTGGCAGCTCCGGCGGAAAGGGGCTAGCCAATCGGATAATAGTCAATCCTGCTTCTGAGGAGGTCTACTCGGTCGTCTTTCAGGACCTGCATGCATGAATGCAGTGCCCCAAGGGAATTGGGCGTCAGTACAAAATAATGTACAGAGTATGAAATACAATAGACTATGAAGAGGTATCATGATATACTGGAATAATCTGATAAATAAATCAAGGATAAGATAAGTATACTGACCAGCTCCTAAATCTAAACTTATCAAAAATAATAAAACAACAAACTAACCAAGCCCCCATAAGCTCGGCATGTACAAACTGCACACAAGACCACCTACTCAGGCCCCTATAAGCCCGGATGGTGCCAATCAACCTATATACCCCTATCGGTAGTCCCTTAGTCCCGTAGGCAGTCACATAGCCCTCTTAGGCATTAATATTTCCCCGTAGGCAGAACATAGCTCTCTTAGGCATCAATATAGCTTATAGACAACTCATAGCCCTCTTAGGCAACATGACCCTGTAGGAAGCACATAGCCTTCTTAGGCGTCAATATAGCTATGTAGGCAATTCATAGCCATTTTAGGCATCCATATTGCCCTGTAGGCAGAACATAGCCCTTTTAGGCATAGATCACATTTCTGCAGCTAACCACAATAGCCCCAAGGGAAACAATAACAATCCGATCGCTAAAAGCGAGCAATTTAGTTATAAGCAACCTATACAAATAGCCTCTAAGTCGTGTCCAACATAGGGACGCTACTAACTGAATAAGAATCCCGACAATGGAGCATTATATCAACTCGAGCAGCCAACAATCAACAATAATGGCTACAAGTGTAACAAGGATAACAACCCAATTACATTGCTCCTAAGCTTTAAGGAAACATGCCGTAAGTAGGGAATAGCCTTAACATACCTTTCCAATGAACGCTCGAAAGACCGTAGTTCCTTCACGAAAGTTGTTCCTTATGTCCTAAGCTTCGCAAACCCTATATATACACAACTGGTACACACCTATAAATAGTTCATAATTAATCTTAAATCGGCAGATGTGCCATATTGCCCCAACTTGTTGAAACGTCCATAGAAGTTCATAAAACAACCATAAAAGGGTCCTAAGATGATTACTTTAGTTAACCAAGTGTAAACCTTGAAGAAAAGACAATAACTACTAATTTATATCTTCAAAAACCAGCTCCAAATACAGCTAATAGAAGGGAAATACGATTGCCACGTGTAGGGATTACGTTTCTAGGAACGGGGGCAATGTTTAATGGTAGAAATCGTCAAAAACTAACCTTCATCATGCTAGAACTCCATAGGAACCCTCTCTTAAGCTTTCTCTCTAGTTTGGAACTGAAATGAAATGTTTGCATGACTTAAAACGTTAAATAAACCGGCATACCACCCGACCCGGATCCGACCCGGATTCTGCCCCTGCAGTCCCTAGTAAAACCCTCATAACTTTTTACTCGGATGTCGGTTTGATACGGGGTTTTGTGCGTTGAAAACTAGACTCGTAGATCTTCGATTTAATGGGTGATAGGACTTCTAAATCTTTATATATTGGGAGAAAACATCCAAGACATTTGACCCAAATTTTAGAGAAATCTTTAAAAAGGAACTTACGATAACTTTCACCAACTTTTAGTTTGCCACTTACTTAACTTCAAAACTTGAGATACAACCCTTGAACACTTAAAATATGACATACCACATCATTTTTAATTTATTACTCACCCTTCTTGTCTTTCCACGAAGATACAAGTTAATTTAGACGTTTTGAAAAGTCGGGGTGTTACATCCTTCCCCCCATAGAAACATTCATCCTCGAATGAAAAAAAAATCTGAGTCACGCGGTTAAGTTTGTCACTATCCAGGAACCTAAAATGCAAAAAGTCTAACCTAGGCGTCTCACATGATGACATAAATTGCTAAGCACTATAGCTTTGCAATAACAGTGCGAGCAAATATGCAAGGAAAACAATAATAATAATAAGCAACAATAAAAAAAAAATTAGATAGGTATCTTACCTCACTGCACCAATATAAAATGATATGCCATCACCCTGGGATTTGAAACAAGTGAGGATATTTGGACCTCATGCCATCATCAGCTTCCCAGGTCACCTCTTCTCTATTCTTGTTTCTCCACAATACTTTAACCAAAGCCACCTCTTTGGTCCTCAATTTACGGACCTGCCGATCTAATATGGCAACTGGAGTTTCCTCGTAGGATAACTCCTCTGTGATCTGAACATCCTCAACTGGGACAACCCGAGAAGGGTCTCCTACGTATTTTCATAGCATAGATACAAGGAAAACTGGATGAACAAATTCTAGCCCCGAAGGCAATTCTAACTCATCAGCCACTCGTTCTACCCTCCGAAGGATCCGGTATGGCCTAATGAATCTTGGACTAAGCTTGCCTTTTTTGCCAAATCTCATAAGCCCTTTCATAGGCTAGACTTTTAAGAATACCCAGTCATCGACGCAAAACTCTAAGTCCCTTCGTTTCACATCTGAGTATGACTTCTATCGGCTTTAAGCTGTTAGCGGTGAATTATGCTCCTCTATCAGAGATAATAGATACTGGGACACCGTGTAGCCTAACAATCTCCCTAATATAGAGCCCTGCATAGTCTTCGGCCGTTAAAGTAGCCCTAACTGGTAAGAAGTGGGATGATTTTGTTAGTCTATTAACAATGACCCAAATAGAGTCAAACTTGTGACACGATCGAGGTAACCCTGTAGTAAAATCCATATTAATTGCTTCCCACTTCCACAAAGGAATGGCTATCTCATGAACTTGCCCAGCGGGCTTTTGGTGCTCAACCTTCACCTGTTGGTAGTTAGGACATTGTGCCACAAACTCAACAACGTCCTTCTTCATCCCGTGCCACCAATAGAACTTCTTAATATCATGGTACATCTTCGTCGAACTAGGGTGAATAGAATAACGGAAATGATGTGCCTCTTCCATAATCCGATGCGGAAGCCCTGCAACATTTGAAACACACAATCGACCACTATATCTAAGGACTTCATCTTCTGCTATATCAAATGCTAAAGTCTGTTGATTTTGAGCCTTGGCTCTGAGCTGCTCTAAGCTAGGATCCTCTTGTTGCCGTGATTTTACTTCTATAACTAGAGATGATACGGTTGTGTCCTGAATTGTTACCCCACTATCTTCTGCCTCTAACAATTTGACTCCCAAGCTAGCTAACTGATAAAGCTCTCGCCCTAACTCACGCTTCTCAACACCTAAACATGATAAAATACCTATAGATCTTCAACTGAGGGCATCAGCTACCATATTCACCTTTCTTGGATGATATAAAATGTCCACATCGTAGTCTTTCAGTAACTTAAGCCATCGACGTTGTCGCAGATTTAACTCCTTCTGTCTAAAGATATATTGAAGGCTTTTATGATCTGTGAAGATGTCAACATGAACGTCATACAAATAGTGTCTCCAGATCTTTAGCGCATGCACAACTACAACAAACTCTAAATCGTGGGTTGGATAGTTCTTCTCATGCTTTCTCAACTGCCTTGAAGCGTATGCGATAACTAGAACACATCCCAACCCAACACCAGAAGTATCACAATACACCGCGTAGCCTTCTAAACCGTCTGGCAATGCAAGAACTGGTGCTGATGTCAACCCGTCCTACAGCTCCTGGAAACTTTGCTCGCAAGCCTTAGTCCCCTGGAACTTAGCTGCTTTTTAAGTCAGCTTCGTTAATGGGGCTGAAATTGAAGAAAACCGCTCTACAAACCTTCTGTAGTACCCACCTAACCCTAAGAAACTACGAACCTCAGTCAGAGTCATGGGTCTGGGCCATGTCTTTACGACCTTAATCTTTTGTGTATCAACTGCAATGACTGCATCTGATAAAATATGGCCTAAGATAGCTATAGAGTCCAACCAGAGCTCACACTTATAAAACTTTGCATAAAGTTCTCGGTCTCGAAGAACCTGAAGGAGTGCTCGCAGATGATTTGCATGCTCATTTTTTGAACGTGAATACACCAAAATATCATCAATAAATACAATCACAAACAAGTCTAGATACTGCCTGAATATACTATTTATCTGGTCCATGAACCCTGCTGGGCCATTAGTTAGTCCAAAAGACATTACCAAGAACTCAAAGTGTCCATATCTAGTTCAAAAAGCTATCTTTGGAACGTCGTTCTCCCGAACTCGTATATGGTGGTACCCTGATCTTAAATCAGTCTTTGAGAAACATTTAGAACCTTGTAACTGATCAAACAAGTCATCTATTCTCGAAAGGGGATACTTATTCTTTATAGTTGCCTTATTCAGTTGTTGGTAATCGATACACATTCTTAGTGAGCCATCTTTCTTCCTTACGAACAACACTGGTGCACCCTATGGTGAAGCACTAGGCCTAATAAAGCCTTTATCCAACAAGTCTTTCAGCTGATCCTTCAACTCCTTTAGCTCAGCAGGAGCCATTCTATAAGGAAGGATATATATAGGTTGTGTACTTGGTAGCATATCGATAGCAAAATCAATTTCCTGTTCTGGAGGGACACCAGGGAGCTCGTCGGGAAATACATCTAGAAACTCATTAACTATCAGAATAGACTGAAGTGTCGGTGGTTCTGTATCTATATCATGAACGTGAACAAGATGATAAATACAACCCTTGGTAATCATCCTCCCCGCCTTAAGATAGGAAATAAACCTACCTTTCGACGTTGTTGTATCGCCTTTCCATTCTTGAATTGCCTCTCCTGGAAAGCGAAATCTAACAATCTTTGTCCGGCACTCAACATTAGCAAAACAAGACGCCAACCTGTCTATACCCATAATGACGTCAAAATTGACCATCTCTAATTCTACGAGATCTACAGAGTTCTGACGGTCTATAATTTCTACCGTGGAACCTCGATAGACTCTCCTGGCAACAATAGACTCACCAACTAGTGTAGATACAATAAAAGGTTGATCTAATGACTTTGCTACTATACATAACTTCCTCGCAATAAATGGAGTAACATAAGACAGAGTAGATCCAGGATCTATTAAAGCATAAATACAATGGGAGCAAACAATCAATGTACCTGTCACAACATCTAGTGATGACTCTGAGTCCTGTAGGTCGGTTAATGGATATGTACGGTTTTGTCCACTACCAGAACTAGATTCTTCCTCTCTGCCTCTGCCTCTACCTCTACGTGCTGAAGTCTGGGGTCCACGCCCTGTAGACTGTGCTGTGAAGAGGAACCTACTGCTGACCTGGTCGAATGACCTATACCACCCTGACCTATGGTAGGGTAGTTTCGCCACCCATGCCCCTTTTGTCCACAAGAATAACAACCTGTGGAACCCTGTCTGCATCTCCCGAAATGCATCATACTGCATGTAGCGCAATGCAGCGGGGCTGTCATAGCCTGGCCTGAATCCCTCTACTGTTGCGAGCCTATTGCTCGTATACCCTCACATGGTCCTGAATGTTCTTGATGATCAAATCTACTACCCTGGAACTGCTGTGGTGAGGTCTAGGTGGCCTAATAGAATATCGGGGTCTGGGACCACCCTAAAAATATCCCTGCGAACCAGCGGGCCTAGCCCTTTTTTGTCTCTCTCTCGATTCTCTCACTCATATACTATAAATGTCGGCAATCCTCTATGCCTTGTGTAAATGCCTGAATTTGCGAGATATCCATATTATCATTTAGTGCAGCAGTAGAACAAACATCGATATAGTCTGAGTCGATCTCTCCCACAAATCTACGCACCCTTTCATGCATTATATCAACAAATGCTGGTGCATATCTAGCCAATGAATCATATCTCATCCCGTACTCTCGCATACTTATGCTGCCCTGTCGGAGGTTCAAAAACTGGTCCACCTGGCGATTCCTTAATCTCTCGAGGCAAATAGTGATATATGAAAGCTTCTTTAAAGCTATCCCAAGTGGGTAGGGATGCATCTTTTCCCCTAGATCTCTCCCAACTCTCGTACCACAATACTGCAACATCACGCAATCGAAATGCTGCTAACTCAACTGACTCAGTCGCTAAGGCATGCATGACTCTAAAGATCCTATGAAGCTGATCAATAAAGTGCTGAGGGTCTTCTCTGTGATTTGTCCGTGTAAACTATGGAAAATTCAAGGTAAGAAATTCACGAACTCTCGAACTTTCGGGCCCTTCAGAAGGTCCGGCAACATCTGGCTCAACTGGTTGGCACTGTTCAGCTACTAACTTTGCTAACATACATACTGCACTCTTGAAATCCTGATAAGATGGAATAGGAGGAACTAGAGATAGTACTGTTGGTGGAGCCGGAAGTCCTGTAGCCCTCGGAGACTCCTGAAGCGGTGGAGAAACTATAGGGGGCTAAGAAGATGTCTCCCTCTGGGTCTCACAATGGGCTACCTCCACCTGTGGTACCTTGTAGGTACCCTCGCTTGCAGTTGTATCTAGCCCCTGGCTAGTTGTGATCTGTCTAGTATCAGTCATCTCTATCTGCATACAAGTATCAATTATAAGCTAGAAACCTCAACCCTTAATACACCGCCCTGTAGTACGAGGTGCGCAAAACAAGGATAGTCATTCTAACATGCCTGGTAGCTTCTTGTTTATTGAATGTGGTGCACAACACATTTATAAATAAGACTCTACTAGACATGACCTGCAGACTCCCTAGGATACGACGTTGCAATGATACCAAGTTTGTCAGACCCCAAACTCGAGGGGATCAACTGGCTCCTAATGCCAAAACTCAGGCCCGAGCCGACCCTGCTGAACCATTTCTTACTAGTGCATGGCAGCCACACGTAATCAAGAAAACAAACAAGTATATTTAGGCTTAAAACTAAGCCCTCGACCGACAAGGCCCCTGTCAACTAATCTATAAAAGAAACAGCTACTCCTAGGAGATCATATAAATAAATAGCCAGTCCTGATTGGGCCGTCAAAGCCACCATGATATCTATACCAAAACTAAAAGTAGGTATATATTAATACAATACATCAAACAACTCACAAGCTTCAGCAAACCAACAACATAGGCCAGTATGGCCATAACATAGCTATACACCCCACACACTAGTCTGCAAGCCTCTAAAAGTAGTAAATATTAGCGGTACAGGCCCCCTGTCGTACCCATAAAAATATATACAACAAAAGGTAACAAACCTCCCAACTCTGGCAGCTCCGGCGGAAAGGGGCTAGCCAATCGGATAAAAGTCAATCCTGCTGCTGTGGAGGTCTACTCGGTCGTCTGTCAGGACCTGCATGCATGAATGCAGTGCCCCAAGGCAATGGGGCGTCAATACAAAATAATGTACAGAGTATGAAAGGCAATAGACTATGATGAGGTATCCTGAATACTGGAATAATCTGATAAATAAATCAAGGATAAGATAAGTGTACTGACCTGCTCATAAATCTAAACTTATCAAAAATAATAAAACAACAACCTAACCAAGCCCCCATAAGTTCGGCATGTACAAACAACACACAAGACCACCTACTCAGGCCCCATAATCTCGAAAAGTGCCAATCAGCCTATAACCCCTATCAGTAGTCCCCTAGCCCCGTAGGCAGTCACATAGCCCTCTTAGGCATTAATATTACCCCGTAGGCAACACATAGCTCTCTTAGGAATCAACATAGCTTATAGACAACTCATAGCCCTCTTAGGCACCAACACGGCCCTGTAGGAGGCACACAACCTTCTTAGGCGTCAATATAGCCATGTAGGCAACTCATAGTCCTTTTAGGCATCCATATATCCCTGTAGGCAGAACATAGCCCTTCTAGGCATAGATCACATTGCTGCAACTAACCACAATAGCCCTAAGGGCAACAATAAAAATCCAATCGCTAAAAATGAGCAATTTAGTTATAAGCAACCTATACAAATAGCCTCTAAGTCGTGTCCAACATAGGGATGCTACTAACTGAATAAGAATCTCGACAAGGGAGGATTATATCAACTCGAGCAGCCAACAATCAACAATAATGGCTATAAGTGTAACAAGGATAACAACCCAATTACATTACTCTTAAGCTTTAAGGAAACATGCAGTAAGTAGGGAATAGCCTTAACATACCTTTCCAATGAACGCTCAAAAGACCGTAGTTCCTTCACGAAAGTTGTTCCGTATGTCCTAAGCTTCACAAACACTATATATACACAGATGGTACGCACCTATAAATAGTTCATAATTAATCTTAAATCGGCAGATTTGCCATATTGCCCTAACTTGTCTAAACGTCCGTAGAAATTTATAAAAACAACCATAAAAGGTTCCTGAGATGATTACCTTAGTTAACCAATTGTAAACTTTGAAGAAATACCAATAACTACAAATTTATATCTTAAAAAACCAACTCCAAACACAGCTAATAGAAGGGAAAAATGATTTCCACGTGTAGGGAATACATTTCTAGGCACGGGGGCAATGTTAATTGTAGAAATCATCAAAAACTAACCTTCATCATGCTAGAACTCCATAGGAACCCTCTCTTAAGCTTACTCTCGGGTTTGGAACTGAAATGAAATGTTTTCATGGCTTAAAACGTTAAATAAACCGACATACCATATTTTTACCTGACCCGGATTCTACCCCGGCAGTCCCTAGTAAAACCCTCATAACATTTTACTCGGATGTCGGTTTGATATGGTGTTTTGTGTGTTGCAAACTAGACTTATAGGCCTTCGATTTAATGGGTGATAGGCCTTCTAACTCTTTATATATTGGGAGAAAACATCCAAGATATTTGACCCAAATTTTAGAGTAATCTTTAAAAAGGAACTTACGATAACTTTCGTCAACTTTTATTTTGCCACTTAATTTACTTCATAACTTGAGATACAACCCTTGAACACTTAAAATATGACACACCACATCATTTTTAATTTATTACTCACCCTCCTTGTCTTTCCACGAAGATACGAGTTAATTTAGGCGTTTTGAAAAGTCGGGGTGTTACAATAATAATAATAATAATAGTAATATTAATTTTGAATATGATATTATAATTAATATGAATTTAGATTCTTGTCCATAAACATTGTATAAGTTTATAAGGATATTTTCGTAATCCAACTTTTAACTTGAGAGCTTCTCACTTTTAATAATATATGATGATGATGATGATATGATATGATTTTTTGTTGGTTTTTAATTTTTGTCCCTTAAGATAGTAATCGTAATGATCTGTATGATTATTGCTTTGTTCTTTTGAGTTCTTTCATTCCCAATTTTATTATTTCTGTAGCTTCTTATGCTGTTTTTAACTTGCGAAAATGGGTGACATGATTTTCAAGATGATCCAATGCGTCTAGATGAAGATATTTTTATTTTGGAAGTGTAGAAATTTGATCAAAGACAACATTCTACGTTAATGAACTCAAATTCAAATTATGATAATTCCATTAGATTCGAAAAGTGATTTTTGACTGCAATAGATGGTTTATACGGATCCCAAGGTGTTCAGGAGTGATTTGACCCTTTAGTTATATTTTTGAATTTATCCCGCTTCCTCATCTGCGCTCATCAAGCCGACTTTGCTCTTTGGGAGGTGAAAGAGCGGTTGAAGCGGACATTTCAAAATGACAACGTCAAAGATATGTTTCTATATATACACGGTTACGGTTATCTCGAACTGCGTTCCAGAAAAAGCAGCCTACTTGTGGGGCACTGTGTACTTACAGCCTCTACGATAAGCAAATGAATGTGGCCAGTGCGTGGCGAACGGTTCATTAAGCCATTTTTCGCCTCAACTACCTAAATAGGAATAGGGGTAGTTTCCAAATTCGGGTAAGAAATTTGCACCTGACTGTGATAGCCCTCTCGATACCTTATTGGAGCTTGTAAAGTGGAGAAACAAAAGTTTGAAAGGACAAACTTTTGATTTGACCTACTTTTGCTCTTTATTTTAAATTATAATATTTATTATTTAATATTAATAATTAATATAATATATTTAGGTAAATCAAAATACTGAATAACACAAAAATTACATATCGAAAACTGAACTGAAATACCAAAAAATACAAAAACATATACCGACCACGAATCAAAAACCGAAATACCGAAATAATTCAATTCGGTTCGGTGTTTATGCCCAGCCCTAACTAGCTCCAAAGAAGAGAGATGTTGAGGCAGGTACCAAAGAAAAGAAAGTGGAAGAGGTAGTAAAAAGTTTAAATGTTGAGGTACCTGTTCCTCAAAAGAAACTACCACCTCCGTTTCCACAAAGGCTCAAAAAGCAGAATGAGGATGAATGCTTCGGTAAGTTTCGCTCTCTCCTTAAACAAGTTTACATTAATCTGCCTTTGGTTGAAATTTTGCACGGAATCTCGAAGTATGCTAAATACGTGAAGGACATTGTGGCTAGCAAGAGAAGGCTTATGGAGTATGAAACTGTAGCACGATCACATAGTAGAATCACAAGTAGTTGTTCCCGAAGATCCCTTGGAGAGAGTATTAGTAGGTCATGAGGTGGATGGAGATACTGAGGCTCAAGAGATAGAAACATGCTTGAATCTAGCACTGGTTGACACTCGTATGCTTCGAGCGGAGTCATTAGATCGTGAGTTAGGGCCCCACCAAAGCCATCAATAGAAGAAGCTCCCAAGCTGGAACTAAAAACTCTGCCGACTCACCTAAGGTATGCTTATTTGGGTGCTAATGAAACTTTGCCTATTATACTTTCTGCAGAGTTGTCTAAATTACAGTTGATGCGACATTGAGGATCTTAAAGTGGAGGGGGAAAGCGATTGGATGGCAGATGGATGATATTCCTGGGATTAGTCCGGCATTATGTATGCACAGAATCTACATGGAAGATATTCCCAAACCAATTGCACAACATCAACGTCGGCTATATCCTTTGATGAAAGAAGTGGTAAGAAAGGAAGTGATAAAGTGGCTAGATGTTGGAGTTGTGTACCCGATCTCTGATAGTAAGTGGTGTTTTACTTAAAAAAAAATGAAAATGAAAATAAAAATGGACTTGTTTCGAAAAATCGACTAAACTTATGATTTAAGAGAAATCGATTTTCCTAATAGAGAGTCGCCACTTAATTTTTTTGAAAGAAATTAAGAAAATTTATTTTTTCAAAAGACTCAAAAAGATGAAAATCAATTGAAACAAAAAGGGTTCGAGTTCAATGTACATTCCGAGAAGGTGTTAGGCCCTCGGAATGTTCGCTAACTTGCGGTTGACCGGCGATTTGACTAAAAAACACATTTGACTAACTTGAAAACTAACTAAGTAATAAAAAACCCATTTTTATTTGGAAGGAAATAAACCTAAAGAGATTTTAAAGTAGAATATTTCACATATTAACAAGACAACTAATAAAATAATTCATAAATAAAATAAGTATCTTAATTTGAACATAAAAGAAGAAATGATTATCTTTGGGGAATTAATTATGTCAAACCAATATCAAATAAAGAGTTAGTCAACATAACAAACAAAGAAATAAGAGCAAAGGAAAGAAATGTTAAATTTGGGCCAAAGGCCCAAATTCAATTTTTTTGGACTTGGTCTACCTGCATCTGAAAATTTCTTTGGGCTTTTGGGCCCCTTTTCACCCTGAAGTGACATGATATACACCAAGCGTATATCTGATGTATACGCCATGTATACAACTTGTCCTTGGACTCCCGAACCTATATTTCAATTTGAACTTTATATTCTTGCATTTTTCAACCTGCCTCTCCGTATTTTGGAACCTGTATATAGTATTTTCGTCTTTACACCGTTGTATACAGCCTCTTTCGGGACCTTTTTTGGACCTGAAAATCTAATTTCCAGCTCCCATATATTTTCACATTCTTCCTTGTACACCCGATAATCTGGTTGACTCAATCAAAGAAAGGAAATTTGAGCCTCTATGGCTCGATTCGGTAATGCAAGGGAAATAGATCCATCATGGGCTCGGAGGGGTTCATACAACAAAACGAAAGAGACAAAATTAGAAATCGGAATACTTAAAACAAATGAGACATAGTTCAATTGAAATAAGAGTCATTTAAGAAAATTCACAAACCAAGAGTCAAACAAACCCAATTATTAGGCCAAAATAACATATGACTTTTAAAGAAGACAAAATGAACTAAATTAACAATGTCACAAATTTAACAAAAAAAAACAACCTTTGACACTCAACGTAACAAGGGATTTAAGCAAAGAAGTAGTTAATACTTGTCCCGAAAATACAAGCATTAAGGAAAGGGAGAGAATATGGCTATGTCCAGATATCTATCAAACAAGGCCCTATCATTAATCAACCCAATATGTTTGCAAGCACAAATGAGTATAGATAAACACAATATTCGCCAACGACTAACATTACCGAGTAACAACATCTAGTACATGATTAAGACAAACAGTAAACTAAAATCGGGGCAGATACCTTCAGATTTAGATAAAGATAGGGGAGTTTATTATCAAATTAATACCACAAATAACAAGCATAAATAAGCCTCCTAATTCATGTTCAACTTAGCTTACTATAACATATGAAATATACTATAGATGTGATGACAATAAGATTCACAAAGAAACAAGATTCTCTCTCTCTCTCACACACACATATATAGATATATATAAAGAAGCTACACATGTTTAAGACTAAACTGGACACACATATATAAGAAAATACCGACGTAAGGAATCCGATTTTTTGCCAGACATATCCAAGGCTTCATTATAGCGATGTCAAGAAAACTATAGAGGCAAATTGCCAACACACTCATGAGCTAAAAAAGAAGAAGCAGTGAGCAACATATGACAACATAATCAACACATTCTGAGTCTAGATAACATGAACAATTACACTATTTCGAACAAATGATATAGAGACTCCACCAACTTTAGAGGATCAAAAACAAATTAAAGACTCCAAATATCAACCTACGATACCAAGAAAGCTTCATTGATACTCTGACTTCCAAAGAAAAACACACTGAAACGAGGAGCTAAACTCACTCACAACAGGACTCACAAACAGCATTGAACAAACAACAAACAAGAATCTTATCTCGGAGTCGAAAAAGAGACCAAAAACATCATAAAGAGAAATAATTTTACCTTTTCGAGGGCAGCGAGCTGAGACTAAACGAGCAGGAGACGACTTCACCACCACTACCTACACAAGCTTTGCTAGAGAGCTTGAATGAAGACTTCAAGGGCACAACCTTATGAAAATTCGAATCTTAAAGCTTTGATTATCCAAATCGATTTCTTTGTAAACCTATATCTCTCTCTGTGTATTTTCTGCTTTCTCTTGATTCAAAATTTTCCAACTTTTCTTCCCAATCCCCCTAAAATGGAGATAAAAATCGGTGTATATAGAGGGATATTAGGACTGATTGAAGGGGGAAACATGGGAGGGATTGGGGGGCCAACTTTAATTCGAAATTTGAATTCTTCCTTACAAACAACTGGAATACGTACCATTCTCAACGAATTTGAGAGGAGGACCGTTGATTTCTTCACAAGGATGATTAAGGTGCGGAGATGGAGACACCTAGAAATTTTTTGTACAAATGGATAAGAATGGAGGAGAGGGACGCGGAGGCTGCTAGACGTGATTTCTCATGATTTTGTTCAGTCGCGTCTGGGTGATTTTTGTTTCTGGGTTTCTGGTCGCGTTTGGGGAAGAAGACACGCTGGGGTCGTTTGGTGTGTTGTTGTTGCACGCTGCTGTATTGTATGTTGGTGGACTGGGCTTGGGAATTGGGATTGGGTCGGCTATATGAAAGAAGTGGGTTGATGAAGGCAAAAATGGGCTGGCTTGGAATAGAGGAAAATGGGGATTGAATTGGAATTGCAGCCATTGAATATGGGCTGCTGAAAAGTAAGCAAATGCCCAAAATTGATCGTAAAAGAATTGGAAGAGGTGGAAGGAAAATGGCTATATTCCAAATTAAGATATGGCCCAATTGGAATTTAGGACTTAACCAAATTGAGTTCGATTGACAAATTTGGCTAAAATTTAAATAAAAAATGAAATAATATTAATTAATTAACGAGCTTCTTAATCTCAACGAAATAAGACAATTAATTCAGTTATAACTAATAATTCAAAAAATATAAACTATTGAATAAACTGATTAACCAAATATTAAATAAAACTAAAGTCTTTTTTGAGACGACTTTTGAATATTTATAAAATGTACTAATTATATATAAAATTATATGAAAACATATTTACTATTTAAAAATTATGAAAGCGACTGAAATTACGTTAAAATAACTTGAAAAATATTTTGAATGTTATTAAACTAATTATTTCAGATTGTTCAAATTTGAAGAAAGTCGATTAATATATATTGTGGTGGTCTAAAATTGGGTGTCAACAAGTGGGTAAGTCCGGTGTAATGTGTTCCCAATAAGGGAGGTTTGGCAGTGGTAAGGAATGAAAAAAAAGTTGATTCCTACTAGAACAGTGACCGCTTGGAGAATTTGTGTGGATCACCGGAAACTTAATGATGCCATCCGGAAAGATCACTACCCCGTTCCCTTCATTGATAAGATGCTTGACCGACTAGCAGGGCAAGAGTACTATTGTTTCTTAGATGGGTATTCCGGTTACAACCAGATCTTGATTGCCCCGGAGGATCAGGTAAAGACCACATTCACTTGTCCTTATGGTACCTATGCTTTCAAATGCATGCCATTCGGACTTTACAATGCATCGACAACTTTTCAAAGGTGTATGATGACCATTTTTTATGCTATGGTGGAACACTTTGTACATGTGTTCATAGATGATTTGTCCATCTTTGGGAAGTCTTTTGAGGTATGTCTCCGAAATGTTGATAAAGTGCTTGCTAGATGTGAGGACACTAACTTAGTTCTAAATTGAGAAAATTGTCATTTTTTGGTTAGAAAGGGGATAGTGTTGGGTCACAAGGTGTGGAAGTTGGGATTAGAGGTTGATAAGGCCAAGGTAGAAGTTATTGAGAAATTACCCCCTCCCATTTCTATAAAAGGGGTGCGTAGTTTTCTTGATCATGCAGGTTTTTACGGGCGATTCATTAAGGATTTTTCCAAGATTGCAAAACCTATGTGCAGTCTTTTGGAGAAGGAGGTGAAGTTTGACTTTGATGAGATGTGTTTGAAAGCTTTTGAGATGTTGAAGATGACCTTAATTGAGGCTCCCATCTTAATTGCTCCTGATTGGGAACTACCATTTGAACTCATGTGTGATACAAGCGACGTAGCAGTGGGTGCAGTGTTGAGACAACAAAAGAATAAACTGTTCCACTCGATCTATTATGCAAGCAAGACCCTAGATTCTGCGCAAGCTAATTACACAGTGACTGAGAAAGAGATGCTAGCTCTAGTGTTCGCCTTTGACAAGTTCAGATTGTATTTGGTAGGTACTAAAGTGATTGTTTTTACTGACCATGCAGCTATTAGGTACCTTTTTAACAAAAAGGATGCTAAACCAAGGCTGATTCGATGGATATTTCTTCTCCAAGAATTTGACCTTTAGATTAAAGATAGGAATGGTATTGAAAATCAAATAGCTGATCACTTGTCTAGGTTGGAAGATTTTTCCCATGTGAATGAAGGTGAGCACATCCGGGAAGAATTTTCGGATGAACAATTGATGGCATTAGATATCTCTCAAGTGCCATGGTATGCAGACATTGTGCATTTGACAGTAAATGGAGATTATCCTCCGGGTGTAACCACCCAACAAAAGAAAAAGCTCAATCATAATGCTAAGTTCTACATCTGGGATGAACCGTTCTTGTTCAAGCAAGACGTGGACCAGGTAGTGAGAAGATGCATTCCGGAGTAAGAGGTTCACAAAGTGCTCGAAAGTTGTTATGCTAGCCCATATGGAGGTCACCACGGAGGAGAGCGCACAACGCATAAGGTACTTTAATCTGGTTGTTTTTGGCCCTCATTATTTAAAGATTTTATTGCTTTTGTGAAGGGTTGTGATAAATACCAAAGGCTGGGCACTATTTGATGTGTGGGGTATTGACTTCATGGGTCCCTTCCCACCATCTAGTGGAAACCAATACATTCTTGTGACTATGGATTATGTGAGTAAATGGGTTGAGGGTGTCGCTCTTCTTTCGAATGATTCAAGGGTGGTGATAAAGTTCATCAAGAAGCACATCTTCACTCAGTTTGGCAGTCCAAGGGCAATCATAAGTGATGGAGGTAAGCATTTCATTAACCATCTAGTTAAAAATCTTTTTGCTAAGTATGGTATTCGTCATAAAGTTTCTACAACTTACCATCCTCAAACAAGTGGCCAAGTGGAGGTTTCAAATAGAGATGTGTAGCAAATTTTGTAAAAAACGGTGAATGCGCAGAGGAAAGATTGGTCTTAGAAGTTAGATGATGCGTTGTGGGCATATAGGACTGTGTATAAGACATCCATAGGGACTTCTCCCTATCACATAGTATTTGGGAAAACATGTCATTTTACGACAGAATTAGAACACCACGCTTATTGGGAAATTAAGAGGTTGAACTTGGACCCCGAGCTGGCCAGTAGAAAGAGAGTGAATCAACTGCATGAACTTGATGAGTTTAGGATCCACACGTATGAGAATCCTAAGCTTTACAAAGAAAAGATGAAGAGGTGGCATAACAAGCACATAGTTACTTGTACTTTTACTCTGGGAGAAAATGTACTACTCTTTAACTCTAGATTGAGGTTATTCGCCAAAAAACTAAGGTCTAAATGGAGTGGTCCTTTAGAAGTGGTAAGAATGACACAACATGGGGCTTTTGAACATAAAGGTGAGACTGACCCTACGTTCTTGGTAAATAGGCAAAGAGTGAAACACTACTTTGGTGTGGATTCAGATCGTGATCGGGAGGCTCTTGAGCTAAATGATGAATGATCTAAGTTGTGTCGTGTTGCGATGTTAAATCAAGCGCAACACAGGAGGCAACCCGTGAATGATAGGTAATAGGTAGTAGTTTTGCTTAATTTTGAAATTTTAGCTTAGTTTCAAATTCCTAGGTGTAGAGTTTTTATTTTCTTAGTTTATTATTTAGATAAGACTTTACAAGTTATAAAGAAGAATACAAAAAGATGAGTCGTCCCACGACCAAAACTAAGGTGCTGGGTGGGAGGCAACCAACCATTATTATGTCACATTATTTGGTTGATGCGCAGGTCATGGGAGGAGAAATCGCCAGAAAACTGAATAAATACGCTGAAAAATTGAGTTGGGGTGCAAGTCAGGCGTGCCTCGCCAGAGGCTAAGTACTGAGGCTCATTTTTGGCACACTGGCAGCGCTGCGTGCCACCATCGCGCCAAGCCTCAGCAAAAACGCCGATGGCAAGCGCATCTTAGGCCCATCACGCCACTAACACTGGCGCAGGACCAGCGTGCCGCGCCAGACAAAAGTTCTGCGACCCATTTTGGGTGCACTGGTAGCGCGTCGCGCCGAGCTACCTAGCGCAGGTAGGGATCGCCGCCCCCGTATCTCACCCAAGTCAAATTTTCTGATTTTTTGGGGAAATTCGTGGGACCCCCTTAAATTCCCACCCTTTAACTCTTCCACCTATCCAAATACACCCCACTTTTCCTAATTCTCTCTCTCTAAACCGACCCCTCTCCTAATTCTCTCTAAATTCCCAACTTTCTCTTTATCTTCTCCATCTCCTTTCTTCCCCAAAATCCCAAATTCCTCCATTAATCTTTACCAAAACCTTCTTCCATTCCCTTTCCTCAACTCTAACACCCTTACACCCACTCTAACCCACCAAATTTTCAAAACCCACCAAACCTACCCACCCTACTGCCTACCCGACCTCCCTCCATTTTCCCTTTTTTTTTCTTTTTAATTCTTAATTTCTCCCATTGTTGGTTGTAAAGATGGATCCTAAGGGTAAGAATGTTGCTAGTGGTTCGGGTACTAAGAGGAGTAGGAAAGGAGCGGCCGCCAGAAGTTCTAGTCGGGAAACCACCAATTTTGCGCCCAACAAATTTGGCGAACAAGCTGTAACACTATGGAAAGGATTGGTCTGAATGTCAACAAGAATCCAAGTACCTCGGTGATGAGTGTGTGATTGAGAGGCGATTGCGACAGGGATTTCCCATATTCTCGCCCAAATCAATGCTTTGGGACTCCAATATGTCTTCATGGATCAAAGTGCGTGCAATTTAATCTTCGTCCGTGAATTTTATGTGAATTGGAATACCTGTCATGTTGAGATAAACAAAGGGTTCATTAGGGATAGTTGGGTGAGATTTTCTGTGGAAGCACTGAATGAGTTTTTGGGTACACCAAATTGTGACAATGCTGAATTTCTGGAAATGATTGAAAGACCCTTATCGTGATATTATGCATACTTTTTGTGGGGTGAATTCTGTTGCACGGTGGGATAGGGTTAGAGACACGGGACGTCATTTGACTCTTCACTATGGTCACTTCAATTTGGAGGCTCACATTTGGTTGAAAATTGTGTGTAGCACCTTACTACCGTGTAACCATACGACTGATGTCATTAGGGAGAGAGTGGTGCTAGTATACCGTTTGATGAAGGGTTTGCCGATGAATGTTGGGGTTATTTTGAAGCAAAACATGCTTAAGCTTAGGACAAATAAGAGATTGTGTTTCTATTATGGGAGCATAATTACTAGATACCTCCGTGCTTTAAAAATTGAGAAGGAAGTTCATGATGTGTCCCCCTCCCCTCGTGTCCCCACTTAGTATGCCGCTTGGTTGATGTCACAAGAACTAAAGCACACGATCCATCGCAAGGGCCTGTATTAACTGTTATTGATAGGAAAGCTCGTGATGATATTTGGATGGGGTGTATGTTTGGATTGGCTGAACTACAACTGCGGATAGGTGGCCGTCCGGTGACTGAGGATGAAATGGTGACACTAGTGGAGCGTTACCCTTTGACGGATAGCGCGATGTACATGTGTTGGATGGGCTTGACTTTCCAAGAACCCATTGATGATGATGATGCCACTGCTGATGAGGAGGATGGCTCGGAGGAGGATGAGTCAGATGATACTGGCCCTGGAGATAATGATACTGATGCGGGTGATGGAAATGGTAATGCAGCCTCGATGGCTATGGATTTTGCCACTAATGTGGCAACCCGCTGATTTGAAGCATGTGGCCTATATGCCGACATGGAGTTCTCTTTTACCTTTGCACTTTGTTTTATTTTGCACACTGAGGACAATGTTTTGTTTAAGTGTGGGGTGGAAATTGAACTTCATTGTACATAGTTTACTGCTTTATCGAGTCTTTTTAATTTTTAGGAGGGTTCCTAGCATTTTGTTTTCGGTTCTTTCCCCGAGGATAGTCCCATTGAACCGATTATGACTAGTTTTATTGCCTTATTGAGTCTTAGAGTCATCGTAGGAGTGACAGTTCTCGATGATGGATGGACGACGACCGTCTTAAGGGAAAATTAGTCACTAGGAGTAGAAAGTATGAAACCAACCTCTTTGGCACTTTGAAACCTTGTCTTGATAGTTGGCTAGACGTCATGGGTGGTAACACTTTGTTTGCATTATTAAAAGGGTGACCTTGAAAACAAACATAATCTCTTTGTCTTTACTCTAAATGAAAAATAAAGAAAATGGGCTTAATTGTGTGGAAACACCGTAATGCATTTTATGTGAGGATACTACAAGTGTTGGGTCCTTATGTGTGTCATAATGCCATGTGTGGTGAGTGTTGTTGGTTCTTGCTTCAATTGATATCAAAAACTTGCATTGTGTGTGATTGAGTTAGTAACTTGTATGACTTAGGTAATGTGATTGAGTCGTTTCTTTGAAAAAGCCAATTCTTGACTCTACTTGGATGCCTACCATTGAAATTATCCCTAGTGAAGCCCTATTGAGCCTTTAGCCTTGTTGTTGATAAGCCACATGATAAGCCGAAACCCGTTTGTTTGATACCAAAGTCTTTCGATCCTAATAAAATCCTTAATGCACTATGTTAAGAAGAAGGGTTGAAATTGTGGTTGATATGAGAAAGGGTGAAATGCTTGATTGTGTGAAAAAAAAAACTCTGTTTTGGCCCTGGTCCTTAGTGACATTGTGCACCTCAACACAATTGAGGGTGGCTATTTCAGAAATGTGCTCGAAACAGTGGCCCTGGTCCTACCAAGGACATTGTGTACCTCACTTGGACCTTAAAAATTCGAGTGAGGGTGGCTAGTGGAAAGGCATAATAATAAAAAAGAGTGAGAAATAAAGGGCAAAGATGGAGCAACAAAAAGGGGTAGATATTTATGAAGTGTGTATAGGAGGAAAGAAAAGCTAAGTAGGAGGTTGTTGGCAAAACGATGACATGTGCATTAGGGAGGTGTAGTCAGTAAAATGATTCCTAAATATTCCCCTCCCTTACCTTAAGCCGACATTACAACCAAATGAAAGTCCTCTTGATTCCTTAAGAAATATAATGCGAAAATAAGAATACACTATGGGCAAGCTTATGGCATGTTGAGAAAAGTAAGAACTTCATTTGTGAGCGTGAGAGTGAATTTTATAAAAAGAGCTTTATGATTGAAATGCAATGTTGTTGGTGTGAAAGAAAGGCAATACTTAAATTGGTGAGGGCATTCATGAAACATGTTTGGTGCTTAATCTTGTTTGGTATGTCTCTATGATATTGCATTAGCCCGGAATTATTTGAGAAGAGTCATTCATCGAGGTTGTGAATTGTTGATTGGTAGACTATAAGGAAGAATTGAAATTGTTGCATATAGTATATGCCACAAGATTATGATTAAATATGTTTGGCCGATTGTAAAGCAAGCTAAGGAGTCAAAGGTCTAAGAGTGTGATTTGACAAGATAGAGTTTGTTCGAGGACTAACAATGTTTAAGTGTGGGGTGGTGATACGCTCAAATTACACCTCCCTAAAGAAGTATAAGCGATCGTTATCAAGTAAAGAACCCAACTAGTAGGTTGGGGTCGATCCCACGAGGAAAATGGTTTAGACTTTACTTTAACCAACAATTATATTCAATTAGCCAAAGTACTTCCAGAGACAAGAAATAAAATGGGGGAATTTGTGAAACAAATTGTAAGAATTCAGTAAGTAACCAATAAACAAAAGTTAATTTCGGTTGTTATCAAGATGAGGAAAATAACTAGGGTAGACGTGTTCCCCATAAGCTCATAACACAGTATTCCTAGTAATCGCAATCCTTTCCTAGTGTGTTACATGCAAAGTGATAAGTTAGGTATCTCTAAATCCTTGATCCGGCATCTAGAGAATTTCACCCCGCACCTTGATCCGGCTACGTGTGTATAATTTACTAACCCTTACCTTTACCTCATATTAGACGTCATAATCGATGTTTGGCTTAGTTATTACTTCGCACCAATCGACACTAGCCTATTAGATAGTATCACACTAAATCTATGTTGATAATTCTTTTCTTTGTTGATTACCTCCTTGATCCGGCAAGTAGCAACAAGACGAGTTCTAATGCGTGCACTCGTTAAAAAAACTTTTAAACGAAAGAATTATCAATGCATGCAAAACACTATTCAAGAATTACTTATTTACTACTCATACCTTGTTAATCGCTCATGGTTCCCACAACCCTAGTTGTGAAGTTTAGTTACCCATAATAGCAAGACCACAATTCATAATATTAGATGAAGAAATCATGAACTTACGTAACGAGAATAATAAACCAAGAATTTCAACTTGAATTGCAAAGCCAAAATCTTCAAAACGAATGTAGAAAATCAATAATTTCTAGGGTTGCAACTTAATCTCCAAAGTCACAAAGTAAAACTAGAATAATAATGTCTAACCCCCAAAAACGAGATTTACATGCCCTATTTATAGAAAACAAATCCTAAATTAAAAGGGAAACAAATTAAGGAAAGTTTTGTTCAGGTACGCGTCTTCAATCCACGAGACCGACTTACGGACCGTCGATGGATCTACGGTCCGTAAGTCCCTTCCGTCAATCGGGACTTAGAAAATATTTCAGCTTCCAAAAGTCAGCTTCTTTGAAGCAAACGACGGACCAGCAGTACGGACCGTAGATCGATCTACGGTTCGTCAATCCCCTCCGTAGCTCCATACTTAGAATCTTCAAAAATCAGGTACTGAAACCCTCGCAGTATCACTCTACGGATCAACAGTACGGATCTACGGACCGTCAATGGGCACCGTGGTTCCACACTTGGTCAGATTTCCCTGATTTGTCCTAAATACCATCCCTGCTGATCTACGGTCATCACCTACGGACCGTGAATGGACCTACGGTCCGTAGATCACCTCCGTGAATGCCATGTTTCTGCATTTATTTCAGCTGTCTCTATACTTACGCGTATGAACATCTTTTCTACAAAACATGATAAAAATACATAAAAACCAATATAAAAAGCCCCTAGACACACAACTTGTAAGTGAAATGTATTAGAAATACCGTAAACTCACGGTATATCAACACCCTCAACTTAAATTCGTTGTTTGTCCTCAAGCGACGCACTACGACTCTAAACGACACTTGTATAGAAGCAAGCATTTCAGGCCCTAAGCAATCACATGGCTCTCTACCTCCATCTCTTTTCAGATGCAACTTCGTTCTCTTAGACTCGACAAGCTAATCCATGCAGATCAGATCATGATACAGATCAACCAACTGACACACAACATACATCTTCTCACTGTCACCAAGGTACCAACTTTCCGACAATGTAACTAGTGCCCTTACTTCAAACGAAATCCCCTTTTCACAAAAATTGAATGTCCTTCATGGTGTAAGGATTTATTCAACACTCATGCTCAGAAGTAATTTCAAATACAGTTAGTGCTTACTGCCATAAGCTTGCCCTTATTTTCGCTGCTTAGACTCTCCAAACTAGACTCTAGGATCACTATAGGACTTTATTGGCTTGTAACGTAGGCTCAGGGTCAGGTGTGGTACATTTGGGTATTGCTTAGTGACTTTCTGCCCTCCTTGACATTACACTAGGCTTTTAACCTCTTTTTGCCCTATTTTTGTCATACCATCACTTTACCTTCTTTCCCTTAATTTTCTTCAACCACGGATGTGACTTTAGACTTTGTAGTTCATTTTACTTTTATTTTACCTTTTGCTTTCAACAAGTCCATTCCTCACCTCTTTTTTTTTAATCACTCTTTTCATACCCATTTTTCTTTCAGTTTCCTCTTTCATAGCTACCCTCAACTTATGGAATTTCCGTTAGTTGAGGTGCACAATACCTGATGTCAGGTCAGGGCCAAGATTGAAGTAACTTTTTACATTAGCCACCCTCAACTTAGGCTTTTGGCCTAAGTCAAAGTGCACATGTCCAAGGAGGGACCAGGGCCAACATAGTAGATTATGGGAAAGTGAGTTTAGGGTTTTTTCTTTTTTTGAAAGAAATGGTTTTAATTTTTTTAGGCTCAAATTATTTGGATCAAAGGGAGCTTTTAATTCATTTGGTTGGATCCTTCTTTTAGGCGATTTGTGGATTTTTCAGAACAATGGCCTATGATCACTTCCTATCATCTAGATTGAATTGTCTTAGCAGGACTAACTGGGCAAGTTCTAGTTTTGCACAAAACCGTTTGAACAGTCAATGATTCTCACCCACTCTTGGCACATAGTTTCATTATCAGATTATCAGATTACCCAGTTCAAGTTTCAGGTCTAGTTATGCCATCAAGTCGATTGTTACTATGTCATACTCAGAGCCAACACAATCAACTAATCGTAGCCTACTTCTAGCATACATCCCGGAATCTGACGGGTATCATTTTTCATAAGCCATCATGCTTCATTCTGTATCATGCTTCTACACATACAATCTTAAGACATGCCGGTTCAACAAAAATTAAACAGTCTCTTGGGGGAAAAAAAACACAGGCAAGAAAACCCCAAAAGAGGATTCATGAGTTGGGTTATTCAGACTTCACCCTATCACTCACAATCCATTTACCCCACCCCCAACAAAAATAGATGCAATTGTCCACAATACATACAGAAACAGTAAAAGAAAATGGATTTGGGTGAAACAAACCTGTGGCGCAAAGCGCCGGCGAATCATCAACAAGCAGGGGGATCCGGTTTCCCGGAGCCCGCTGGAACAGTGGTGGTGGCACCCTCAGTAGTGCCCACATCTGCAATCATAGCACTCTCAGTAGTGCTCTCTATCAATCTCACCGCACCATCAGTGGTTCTCACAGCGTCCCTCAAAATAGGCTGAACCTCTACAACTGGGGCAGAGCTCGATGCCACTGCAGCTCTCTCAAGCACCCTCTGTTGGCGCAACTCTTTGTCTGCAATCGAAGCCCTCCTAGCCTCTTTCTCCTGCCGACGCTGTCTTTTCTGAGCTTTCTCTTCCTCCGTGCGATGAGAGTGGTGCCGCTTGCCCTTGGCATGTGTCGGTGCAGGCCCCTCCTCGGCGGTCCCACTGAATAGAGCCTCTAGCACTGTATCATCATCCAGTGCAGTAGGAGCAGCCTGAGTCTCAACTGAAGGTGCAACAAGAAGGGCATCAACGTCAGTCCGAAGGCTGGCTAAGTCAGCCTGCAAAACAGATAGGTCTATGCCCGGAGCTGATCGCTCGAGGACTCGCAACTCAAAGGCATCAAGACGCTTATTAACAGCCTGGACCTTCCGGTCCATCATGCGCTCCATCCTAGCCTCGAACTCGGCGATCGACTTTTGCATCCACAGTTAGATGTGATGCAACAGTGTGGCTATCTGCGCCTCTAATTTCTGTACTCTGGCCATCAGGACAACAGTCGCTCCTTACTGTGGTGTGGACCGGGAAGAGCTAGGAGCCAGACTAGCTGCCTGAGAAGAGGAGCCTGGGACAGTGTCGGTGTGGTCTGGGATAATGGGGTCACCGCTCTGTGCCTGCCCCACTGTGTCTGCAAGATCGGAACCCAAGGGAGGTACCTCAATCTGGGGCTCTCTGCGAGGTGCTGCCACATTTGCCTCATTTCCTTCACATTCTCATCAGTTGCATCAAACCTTCTGATCATCTTCTGCATCATATCTTCAATACGCGCCATATTGCCTCCAGTTTCCCTAGCACCAAATTCCCAATTTTGAGGGGGAACATAAGGTCCAACCCGATCGTTTCTGTTGCCATAGTTTTTCCTGTTGTAGTTGTTGTCGCGATTGAAGTTCCCATCCCGGACATAGTGACCCTCTCGGTTGTAATTTCCATAGTTCCGACCTTGGTTTCCTTGATCTTGGCGCTAATTTCTGTGTTGGATCCTTGGGCATTTGGTCGAAAACACCCCGTCTGATCATAAGCATCTTCTTCATAGTAACACTCTTCCGCTGGTGGTGGAGTTCTAGTTAAATAATTCACAACATTTACCTTTTCTGGTCCTCCGCTCATATGCTTCAATACCAACCCCAACTCGGTCCTCATCTGGGACATCTCTTCACCAATATCATCTGCAGAGTTGTTATTTGTACTATGAACGGCAAATGTGTTTCTCCCAGTATCTGACCTCCGAGTGCTCCATGCTTTATTATTGCGAGAGATCCTCTCCAGTTTTTCAGCAATCTGTGCATATGTACAATCACCATATGAACCTCCAACAATAGTGTCAAGTACTACTTTATTGTTATCATCCTGTCCTCGATAGAAATATTCCTTCAGTGACTCAGCATCAATACGGTGGTTTGGGACACTTCTTACGAAGGCAGTGAATCTGTCCCATAAGCTACTCACAGGCTCTCCAGGTACTGCCACGAAATTGTTGACCCTATCTTTGTGATTGAGTTTCTTAGACACTGGATAGTACTTTGTTTTAAACACCTCTACTAGTTGGTCCCATGTGAAAATTGAGTTATACGGAAGCTCAGTGAACCATACTGCAGCATCTTCTGTCAGTGATAGAGGGAACACTCGTAATCCAATGACATTCATATCCAAGTCTGGTCTACCTACACAACTTTTGCAAACCACCCTTAGCTTGGCCAAGTGAGCATGTGGATCCTCCGATGACGATCCTGAAAATAAGCCTCTTGCTGTAAGCATCTGCATCAAACTACTAGTCACCACAAATGTGTGCCCTAGAGGTAGAAGAGGTAGGACAATGGGTCCATCAGAGTCTGCTATGTCGATGTTGCCCCGATAGTTGTCATGTTGTTGTGGGCCTGGTGGACCATGCACTCTCACTGCATCTCCCAATTGATTTTCAGCTAGACCCCGGTTTTCCCCACCAACTACTCTTGGCTGTTGTAACTCAACTGCTTCATCTAGATTTCCTCCGATAGGATTAACTGGAAGTCCTTGATTGTTCATTCTTCGCAAAGTTCTGTTCAACTCTGGATCGTACGGAGTAAGTGGTTCGCCTTGGCTCCGTGTACTTGGCATACATTAGAGTCGGAACCTGAGAGAGACAAAAACAAAGGGAAAAAGTAAACTTAGGAAATATTTGACTAACGTTCAATAATGTAGTTAAAAATAAATCTAAAAGCCAGATTCCCCGGCAGCGGCGCCAAAATTTGATACGCTCAAATTACACCTCCCTAAAGAAGTATAAGCGATCGTTATCAAGTAAAGAACCCAACTAGTAGGTTGGGGTCGATCCCACGAGGAAAATGGTTTAGACTTTACTTTAACCAACAATTATATTCAATTAGCCAAAGTACTTCCAGAGACAAGAAATAAAATGGGGGAATTTGTGAAACAAATTGTAAGAATTCAGTAAGTAACCAATAAACAAAAGTTAATTTCGGTTGTTATCAAGATGAGGAAAATAACTAGGGTAGACGTGTTCCCCATAAGCTCATAACACAGTATTCCTAGTAATCGCAATCCTTTCCTAGTGTGTTACATGCAAAGTGATAAGTTAGGTATCTCTAAATCCTTGATCCGGCATCTAGAGAATTTCTCACCGCACCTTGATCCGGCTATGTGTGTATAATTTACTAACCCTTACCTTTACCTCATATTAGACGTCATAATCGATGTTTGGCTTAGTTATTACTTCGCACCAATCGACACTAGCCTATTAGATAGTATCACACTAAATCTATATTGATAATTCTTTTCTTTGTTGATTACCTCCTTGATCCGGCAAGTAGCAACAAGACGAGTTCTAATGCGTGCACTCGTTAAAAAAACTTTTAAACGAAAGAATTATCAATGCATGCAAAACACTATTCAAGAATTACTTATTTACTACTCATACCTTGTTAATCGCTCATGGTTCCCACAACCCTAGTTGTGAAGTTTAGTTACCCATAATAGCAAGACCACAATTCATAATATTAGATGAAGAAATCATGAACTTACGTAACGAGAATAATAAACTAAGAATTTCAACTTGAATTGCAAAGCCAAAATCTTCAAAACGAATGTAGAAAATCAATAATTTCTAGGGTTGCAACTTAATCTCCAAAGTCACAAAGTAAAACTAGAATAATAATGTCTAACCCCCAAAAATGAGATTTACATGCCCTATTTATAGAAAACAAATCCTAAATTAAAAGGGAAACAAATTAAGGAAAGTTTTGTTCAGGTACGCGTCTTCAATCCACGAGACCGACTTACGGACCGTCGATGGATCTACGGTCCGTAAGTCCCTTCCGTCAATCGGGACTTAGAAAATATTTCAGCTTCCAAAAGTCAGCTTCTTTGAAGCAAACGACGGACCAGCAGTACGGACCGTAGATCGATCTACGGTTCGTCAATCCCCTCCGTAGCTCCATACTTAGAATCTTCAAAAATCAGGTACTGAAACCCTCGCAGTATCACTCTACGGATCAACAGTACGGATCTACGGACCGTCAATGGGCACCGTGGTTCCACACTTGGTCAGATTTCCCTGATTTGTCCTAAATACCATCCCTGCTGATCTACGGTCATCACCTACGGACCGTGAATGGACCTACGGTCCGTAGATCACCTCCGTGAATGCCATGTTTCTGCATTTCTTTCAGCTGTCTCTATACTTCCGCGTATGAACATCTTTCCTGCAAAACATGATAAAAACACATAAAAACCAATATAAAAAGGCCCTAGACACACACAACTTGTAAGTGAAATGTATTAGAAATACCGTAAACTCACGGTATATCAGGTGGTGATCTTGGGCATATTTATATGCCCAATTACTACAAGTTACCCATCTTTAACGTAAGTTTTAGGACATTCACTAATCTAACTAGCATGTTTTGGCTAAGGATTATGATGATTGCATACTAATATACATGATTAGTGATTTTACAGGTTACTAAGGGAGGTGATCGATTCAAGGAAGGAAAATGAGTTGAAGGGGCCAAATGACGACATGAGCAGAAGCTGGCGCGGCTCCCCCGCATCACCGGCGTAGCAAGGGCCCGACGCGCCAAGCCCAAGTTAACTGAGGCTACATTTTGGCACACTGGAAGTGCGGCAGGCCAGCCTGCCAGGTGTGAATTGGGCGCGATGCCCCACCATTGTTCCGACTTCTCTAACAAAAACATTATTAAAAAGGATTCCTAATTGTAATAGACTTTGGCTCTAATTTTCCTACTATTATAAATAGACCCTTAGAGCTCCATTGTTAGGGTTCAGCTTTTATTGGGTGTACAAGAGCAAGTATCAACGTTTGTAATAGGTTTTGATCTTCTAACTTTTCTATTTTCCGAAAATCGCATAAATAATTGTATTTTTTGGTTTTCTAATAGCATGATTGGCTAAACTCCCTAGTTCTGGGGTTGTAGCTACGAAATGATTATTGAATATTAAAGGCTTTTTGAATTAATTATTGGTTGTCATTATAAGTTACTTCTATATTCTTGTTTTAGTATTTCATGCTTGATCACCATGAGATAAATATATTGTCTAATCTTAAAATCAAGAGAGGCGGGATTAGATACACCAGAGAATATAGAGAGCTCGGTCGATCCATTTGATTGAGGTGATTAGTGTTCAGGAGTGACGCCCAAACGAACAACTTACTTGGTTACGAAATAGGATGAAATATAAATGCTCGCCAGTTAGTCTATTTATCCCCGCTCAACGATGTAGTTAGGTAGCTAATTAAAGTAGGGACGAGAGGTGTGTAGCTCGACTCATATATATAATTAACCCTATAAACCCGTCACTTGACAACTAAAATTAGTACTAAGCCGATAATATGATACATGAGATTCAACACATGCTACAAGCCCTGGAATTGTCTTTTACTTGCTTGAAACATCATCTTAAAGTCATTCTTAGTTAGTTATTATTAGTTATTGCATAATTTGTAGTAGTAGTAGTAGTAAACATCAATCACCAACTCTTGAAAAAGTTGCTTTTACTTTTATTTGTAGAATTAAGTGTTAGATATAAATCGATCATAAGTCCCTTGGGAACGATAACTCGTTTTATTAAGAATCTATATTACTTGCGTGACCATGTACACTTGCGTGTATATTGGGGAGCAACAACTTCCTTGATTGAGTGCTGATTGTAGTAGTTTGAGATCTATAGTTTTTTCTTGATTGAGTGTTGATTGAGATGTAGCCGTTGTATCCTTTATTGTTAGCTGTCGAGATCTTTTAGCTTTCCTTGATTAGCACCTTTTGTGACCTTCCTCGTTTTGAGCTTTCTAATATTCTTCATTTGAGTCAAGATCCTTGATTGACAGACAATCTTCAATTTGCCTTTAATGTGATTTCTTCTGAATTTCGATTGATGAGGGATCCATGATTCATTCTTGATTCACACCTTTTGTGATCTTCCTTGATTTGAGCTTTCTGATATTCTTTATTTGAGTCAAGATCCCTGATTGACAGACGGTCTTCAATTTGCCTTTAATGTGACTTCTTCTTAATTTCGATTGATGAGGGATCCATGATTCATTCTTGATTCTTTCCTTTTTTATGACGATTATTATCCTAGAAAAATAGGTTGTTTATCATTAAAACTTTACACTAACAATCTCCCCCTTTTTGATGATGACAATATGTAGTAGAGATACTTCCATGTTATAGTTGGCTTATGAGTGGATGTTGGATTTGCTCCCCCTGAATGTATGCGAGACTATTCTTTGCTATGTAGAGAACTCCAGTGTTCTTTTTAGCCAGTTAGTGCATAATAATAGAGACAATGATAGCAGGCATACAATCAACAAAGAAAATGATAGCAAGCATTTAGCAATAATAACTAATAATAATTCTCCCCCTTTGGCATCAACAAAAAGGAAAGAACATAGAGTTTAACAAAGATTAACAAGCAAATAGTCTTAAGATAAGCCACACAACCCAAAACATACCAAAGTAGCAATCCAAAAGCAGAAAAAATAGAGATATTAACGAGGACGCAAGAAATATATGGAAAGTAGAGAGACAATTAATACAGGCAATAATATCAACAATTTAAGGGATTCTCAATAATATTCAAAGATTTACGAAGACAGCAAAATCTTTCCTCTAAAAGGGGTTTTGTAAAAATATCAGCTAGTTGAAAATCAGTACTAATAAAGGAAATTTCAATATCACCTTTTAAAACATGGTCTGTAATAAAATGATGTTTTATATCAATATGCTTAGCTCGAGAATAATGCACATAATTTTTGACAGACAAATAGCACTAGAATTATCACACATAATTTTAATAGGTTTAAAGGATAAATCATAATCACTTAATTGATGAACCATCCATAGAATTTGAGCACAACATTGACCGATGGCAATATATTCAGCCTCTATAGTAGAGAGAGACAGAGCCATATTTTTTGCTGTTCCAGGAAATCAATGATTTTCCCAGAATTTGACATGTACCACTAGTACTTTTCCTGTCATCTTTATCACCTACATAGTCAGCGCATAAAATCCTTCGAGAAAGAAAATTTTCTCTTTTGAATACCATAAACCAAAGGAAGATGTTCCCACTAAATAACGAATAATATGTTTTACTGCAGTTAGATGGGATTCTTTAAGAGTAGACTGAAACCGAGCACATTTACATACACTGAAGATGATGTCCGGTCGGTTGGTAGTAAGATAAAGTAAAGACCCAATCATACCTCTATACTTAGTCTCATCGACTGTCTTACCTTTATCATCTTTGTCAAGAGAACAGGTGGAAATCATGGGAGTGCCTAATGACTTGGAGTTTTCCATGCCAAATTTTTGAATGAGTTCTTTGCAATATTTGGTTTGACAGTGGAATGTATCTTTCTCAGATTGATAGATTTGTAGTCCAAGGAAAAAGGTTAATTCACCCATCATACTCATTTCGAATTCACTTTGCATAAGTACATAAAATTCTTCACATAAGGAGATATTAGCACTTCCAAAAATATGTCATCAACATAAATTTGAATAATAAGATTCTCAGAGGAGGATCTTTTAACAAAAAGAATTGTGTCAATTTTTCCACGAGTAAAACCATGATTTTAAAGAAAGTTGCTGAGACGATCATACCAAGCACGAGGTGCTTGCTTAAGACCATACAAAGCTTTTGAGAAGTTGAAAACATGATAGGGAAAATTTGGATTTTCAAACCCAGGAGGTTGTTTTACAAAAAACTTCTTCTTCAATAAAACCAATTAGGAAAGCACTTTTCACATCCATTTGAAATAATTTAAAATCTTTATGAGCAACCAAAGCTAGGAGTAAACGAATAGATTCTAACCTTGCTACATGAGCAAAAGTTTCATCATAGTCTACTCCTTCTTGTTGAGAGTAACCTTGAGCCACTAAACGGGCTTTGTTGTGGATCACTTCTCTAGATTCATTCAGTTTATTTCTGTAAACCCATTTTGTTCCAATGATGGACTTGTCATTAGGTTTAGGGACTAGATTCCAAACCTGATATTTGTCGAACTAATCTAGTTCCTCTTTCATGGCATTGATCCACTGGTTCATCTGAGAGAGCCTCT